>NW_022589712.1:53257942-53630545 GCF_004348235.1 Phoca vitulina | reverse complement strand
TCTCTCAAATAAATGAATAAAATCTTAAAAAAAAAAAAAAAAGAATTCCATTTTTGAATTCCGTGTTGTGATCATCAAAAGGGACTGCCATTTTGGCCACATGAAGTGAGGGAAGAGTGAAGAGAAATAAATACACAATGGTTTTGATGGCTGATAGAAACTACGCTGACGCCAACAGACAGATCCCCCTGGGTTCTGCCAGGATACTGCCCTGCTTCATTCTTACACGCCAGATTCCCAGCATTAGAGGCAGGCCCGCTGACTAGACCACAAAGGTGGTTTCCAGAAGCTCACTATAACAATGTGTGTGTCTGTGTTTCCTAAGAAGAGAACGAAAGCAAAGGAGCTAAGCTTTCGGGAAAGCCTGAGCAGCTGTGAGTGTTCAGGCTGGTTCGTCATACTAGCTCATCACCAGCCTAGAAGGCACAAGGAGGAGTCCTGATGGAATGGGATTTCGTCCAGGCACATTTGTGTGGCCTTGGGAGCTATGAGGGGGAATGGGAATGCCTCAGGAGCTGGAACACACCTGGGTCCTCACCTGTTTGTTTGGTGTATCGTCCTTTCCTTTACTCCTCAAGCCTGCTGCTCCCCTTCACGTACATGAAATAGTAAAAGAGGAAACCTACCTCCTTCTCCTGAAAAAGGCAATGCCATGAAAATGGGGACCTACTGTTCCTTGATAGAATATTTTTCATTGTCTAACCTCTCTCATTTCAGGATAACACAAGGCAAAGAATCGGAAATACACGGGGGAAGGGCACGGGACAAAGAGAAGAAAGGGCTTAGGGAGACCAGATGGAAGGAATAGTATCTTGAAATATTGAAAATTAGATCATGCACAATGCACTGGTAAGATTACTTTTTCCCCTGTAAGACAAAGTAGAAAGATGAAGGTAAAGGGATAATGGCAGTGAGAGCTTCCACAAATAAGTCACCATTGTGCAAAAGGGCGGCTCTGCCTTACTAACAAGCCCATCAGGATTGTTAGTAATTTGAAAGAGCAATAAATTAAGTGCAACTTGTTTTTGTGTTGTTTTGTTATTGCTCACCAGGAATGTGTCCTTGTCTTTTAACATACAGGCATTATTTGAATGCTATCCTAATGTCTCTTGAGCTATGCTAAATGAGTCTAACACACACACACACATATTTATGTTGTGCATTTAGTGATTGGAATAATTGTATAACAATCTGCTTCATCACTCTTGGGATTCCTATTATATCAATTCTTAGATACCTCACAGGTGGTATTTTATATACAAAAGAAAGAAAAAGATTTTGCTGGTACTATATAGCAAGGATTTCATAGACTTGGGAATGTTCAAACTCTAACATGTTTTTGTTTCTACAGTTTCATCTTTGTTCATTAACTGAAGAGAATTATTGTGCCTCACATTCATAATGATTTTCCTGAATTAATTTTTTAAGTTTTTATTTATTCATTTATTTAAGTAATCTCTATACCCAACATGGGCCTCGATCTCATGACCCCAAGAACAAGAATCACATGTTCTTCTGACTGAGCCAGCCAGGTGCCCCTGGTTATCCTGAGTTATTGAGAAAAGGCTAAATCATCCTTTTTGAGAAGGCCATAAAAGTTTATAGAACACTTTCTTTTAAAAGAAAGATTTCCTTTTAAAATATTTACAGTAGAGGGCACCTGGGTGGCTCAGTTGGTTAAGTGTCCAACTCTTGGTTTTGGCTCAGGTCACTATCTCGTGGGTTATGAGATGGAGCTCCTTGCTGGGCCCACACTCAGCAGGGAGCCTGCTTGAGATTCTCGCCCTCTCCCTCTCCCGTTGCCCCTCCCCCCCTCAAGTACCCTCTCTCTCTCTAAAAATAAATAAATCTTTAAAAAAAATTTACAGTATAAAATAAAATATTGACAGTATAAAATATTTTAATACTTACAGAACTAAAAACCTGTTTGTTTTTTAAGTTTTTATTCAAATTGCAGTTGGTTAACAGACAGTGTAATATTAGTTTCAGGTGTACAATATAGAGATTCAACACTTCCATACAACACCTGGTGTTCATCACAAGTGCACTCCTTAATCGCCATCACCTATTTCCCCCACCCCCCCGCCACCTCCCTCTAGTAACCATCAGTTTGTTCTCAATAGTTAAGTCTGTTTTTTGGTGTCTCTCTCTCTCTTTTTCTTTTGCTTATATGTTTCATTTCTTAAATTCCACATATGAGTGAAATCATATGGTATTTGTCTTTCTCTGACAAATTTATTTCACTTAGCATAATTATGCTCTAGGTCCATCCATGTTGTTGCAAATGGCAAGATTTCATTCTTTTTTATGACTGAATTATATTCCATTTTTTATAGGTACCACATCTTCCTTATCCATTCTTCAACTGATGAACACTTGAGCTTTTTCCAGAATATGGCTACTGTAGATAATGCTGCTATAAACATAGGGGTGTATGTATCCCCTTGAATTAGTATTTTTGTATCCTTTGGGTAAATACGTGGTAGTGCAATTGCTGGGTCATAGGGTAGTTCTATTTTTAACTTTTTGAGAGTGGCTGGACCAGTTTGCATTCCCACCAACAGTGCAAGAGGCCTTCCCCTTTCTCCACAACCTTGCCAACACTTGTTGTTTCTTGTGTTGTTGATTTTAGCCATTCTAACAGGTTAATAATCTGTTTTTTAAAAATTGTTTTAAAAAGAGCTATGCAGAATAATTCTAGCCCTGAAAACTCTGACTAGCTGAGGTTTCTAGAGTATTTATGAAAACTGAGTATTGTAATTGACATTCTTTTATATGCTGAGCACTAGTGGACAATAGGTACCCCACCCCTCCATTTTTTTTTTTTTTTATCATTGACTAGCTTGCTTATGTTTACTGCTAGGACTTCTATCATGCTATATAATAATTTAGTGACTGAATTTTTTGTTTAAGCCACATGTACAATTTTTAGGTTTCAGAGCAGTAAAGTCTCTATACTAGAATCTTGTTTGTTCACAGGTATTGTTTTAGTTCTAGAATACGCTGATAGTTTCTAAATTGTCGATGTTGGGCCAGCTCCTCAGAGTTCTGAGAGGGAGCCCAGCAGAGCTGTGGTCATTTGTCTAGAAGGCAAGCCTGGTGACACGGAATGATGCTACCTGGGGAGTGCAGGAAAAATGGCTGAAGTGCTCTCTAAAGCCCTTTGAATCAGGGCAGGTAGCACCCACCTGTGGGCATCTGTGCAGCCTCATCATTAGGATATTGTAACACTAACACACCAGTGAGTAAGCAGATGCTGTCCAGAGCCCTCTGGGTGTTCCTCCTGCACCCCACTCCCTTGACCTTCCCTGAATTGGCACAGCAGGGGGACCTCTAGTGCCTGAGCCTTGCAAGGATTGGCAGGGATTACATGGTGCTCAGTCCTTACCTGGGCTAAATGTTTTGAGTATTACCACTACTCTCAGACCTAAAGATTTATCGTTCTCTGTTGACTACCTACTTATTCCATTTGTGTATAATAAAGCTGTATCTCTTTACATTGCTCCTCCTTTCCCTCTTCTTTTTTGTCTTTTCTTGCCTGAAGGGTATTTGATTACTGATGTATAGCACTTTTTTCAGAAATTGAGTAGAAGGGTAGCTGGTCAATATTGGGTTTTAGAACTGCCTGGAATAGTCTCTAATCCATACAAATAAAATTTATCCAGGCCACAAAGCCTTAGGTACACTGATTCAGCTTCCCTGACACCATATTTTGTTGGCATCTCTGAACACAGCTTAATAAGTGTCTCTAACATAGTTTAACCTTCTCTTTGTCCTCTTTACTGTCATGTTTTCTGCAGATTCTGAAGGAAAGTTTCCCATTTCTTTCTACCTTATGCATATAAAACAGTGTCTTACCTTCATGGGGTTTTGTTACCCATTAAACGTTTACTAAATATCTATGTTTTCTGTGTCATGTCCATTTTCATTTATCACAGATAATTGAAAACTTTTTTTTCTTTCAAACCTCCAAACATCCCTTATGTACTTATAAGATTGCTTAAAGTTGTTATCAAGGGATTTTTTGAGAAGCTAAATTCTAGGAAAACTGAACATCAGAGTGCGGCATTGTTAAGCACCCTATCTAGCAAAAAGAAATAAAGTGATTTTAAGTTATTTCCAAAATTTAAGCTTTTTTTTTTTTTTAAAGATTTTATTTATTTATTCATGAGAGAGAGAGAGAGGCAGAGGGAGAAGCAGGCTCCCATGGAGCAGGGAGCCCAATGCGGGACTCGATCCCAGGACCCTGAGATCATGACCTGAGCCGAAGGCAGACGCTTAACCATCTGAGCCACCCAGGCGCCCCTTAAGCTTGTTTTTGAAAGCAAAGCAGTTTCTAAACAAGTTAAGTTTGTTTCATAATAGTGCATCCAAATGAACCATGTAATTTCTGCTTATGGATGTTAAGTTTATTTTTTTATTATTATTTTTAAAGATTTTTATTTATTTATTTGACAGAGAGAGACACAGCAAGAGAGGGAACACAAGCAGGGGGAGTGGGAGAGGGAGAAGCTGGCTTCCCACTGTGCATGGAGCCCGATGCAGGGCTCGATCCCAGGACCCTGGGATCATGACCTGAGAGGAAAGCAGACGCTTAACGGCTGAGCCACCCAGGCGCCCCAGGATGTTAAGTTTAAAAGCAAACATTGTTTCAAAAAAACTTGACAGGCTTTATCTTTCAAAGACGAAAAAAACATAGAGTATCTTAATTGGAAGTGCAGTGCCTTAGGGAGTTGATAGCAACAGTGTGTTACATACACACAGCAAGAATTGATACCAATCACATTTTGAAGTGTTCTTTCTGAAAATATTTACACTTCAAAGAAAAAAGTGCAGAAGCACTTGAGATCTGACTAAGACCTTAAATATAGCTCAGTGTATACCTGATGATTTATAAAGAGCAACTGAGGAAAAAGGAATTACCTATATCAACTTCTGAAAGGGTAAACCTAGAAAGTTTCTTTCCTTGAATTATTCTTGCTATAGATACTACAAAATTATTACTTATTATTATTATATCATAGTTTTAAGAGAGCTTTAAATATGGGATCTCCTTTGAAATTATGGGTATGTTGTGAAGTTCCAAAGAGTGCTAATACACATCCATGTCTTTCTTTAGAACTGTTTTCTTTTAAATTATTCAATATGCATTTCACACACACAAAATAGTTTAACAATTTGCCATATCTGTCTCCTTCCCTTTTTTTAAAGAAAAAAATTAATACAGATATGTTGTAGGGTTTTTATTTATTTTTTTGAGCGGGGAGGGGAAGAGAGAGAGGGAGAGAGCCCAGCATGGAACCTGACTCAGGGCTTGATCTAATGACCCTGAGATCGTGACCTGAGCTGAAATCAAGAGTCGGATGCTTAACCGACTGAGCCACCCAGGTGCCCCAATACAGATATGTTTTAAGACTGCCTCCATCCAGTCCATTTCCCTTCCTCTTTTTCTAGCTGTTACTATTAAACTGAAATCAGTGTGTATCCTTTCCACTCATGTTTTAATGCTTTTATTGCATGTGTATGTGCCCATAAGTGGTATATATTTTGTTTTAAATTTTTTAAGTTTACATAAATAGTATATTGCTTTTATCTATCCTTTTACAACCTGCTTTTTTAAAATACTCAATATTATAGTTTTTGAGATTTATCTCTGATGATATAAGCAGGTCTGGTCTATTTAACTACGACAGAGATTTACATTTTATGCAATACCATACTTTATTTATCCAATCTCTTAGTAATGGACATTTCATTTTTTCAGTTTTTCTAATTTTTCACCATGTGAAAATACCACCCTCTTTGGGTGTGAATACCGAATGAACTCATAAATTCAGTGGGAAGTAAACAGCACATCACAATCCTTCTGTATTTAAACATCAAGTAATTACAATATTATCATCTGTGTGTGTTTGACTTAACCAACTTCTAGGAAAGGAGAATTCTACAACTTTGCCAGAATATGTAATTTCAGTTCCAGCATTTCAAGAAAGACCCGTTTATCCTCTTTGACAAATTTAACACCCAAGTCAGGAAAACCAGCACCTAAAATCTCCGGCATGCCACTCCTTAGCATGGGTCAGTGGAAAGGTCAAGTTGAAGAGGTTGCCTCTTGACCAAATGTGCAAACAATGTGGCACCCTTGTCTAGACTTGCTAGGTAATAGAATGTGTGAATTTTTAACCTTACCAGAAAGTATGAAATTCTTCTCCAATGTAGATTTGTCAAAAGGTATGAGTTCCCACCTTTCACATCCTCACCAACATTTGATATTATCCAACTCTTAAATTTTTGCTAATCTGATGGATGCAAAATGTTATCAGAATATAGTTGTTGGGCTTTTTATTTAAAATTTTTTACTTGGGGATATTTTCAAACTTATGGAAAAGTGGGAAAAATAGTACAAAGGACTTTCAGATACCGTTTATCCAGATTCACCAATTGTTAACATTTTGCCTCATTTTATTTATCTTTCTCTCTATATTTTTTTTTCTGAATCACTTCAGATTAAGCTGTGTGCAGTATGTGCCCTTATGCCCAAATATTTCAATGTCTATATTCTAAGAATATCTCTTATATTATCCAAGTATAATGATCCACTTTAGGAAAATTAACTGGACTTTTATCTAATCTACCACCCATAATTTTTTCCACTGACTAATCATGTCCTTTATATCATTTTTCTCCCCCGTCCAGGATCCATTCCAAGACCATGTGTAACATTTGTGGTCACATCTTTAGTATCCTTTAATCTTGATCAGTTCCTCAGCCTTTCTTTATTTTAAAGAATACAGTCATCATGTTTTAATAGAATGTTCTTCATTTTGAGTTTTAATGTAGTTTAATCTATATTTTCCTGATGAGTAGTAATGTTGAGATCTTTTACTATGTGTATTGGTTATATAAACTTCCTCTTCTGTGAATTAATTATTTTTTGCCCATTTTTCTTGTGTTGTCCTTATTAAGTTCTTTCCATATTCTGAATACTAATCCTTTACTTGTTATATGTACTATAAATAACTCCTCTCCAACTGTGCCATTTTTGTTGTTATTGCTTAACTTTTTTTTGAATTGTTTTTTTATTAACTTTTTAATGATTATGTAATGTAGAACTTTAAAATTTTTGTTAAAGTATAATTAACATACAGTGTTATATTAATTTCTGGTGTACAACATAATGATTCAACAATTCTAAACACTACTCAGGATTCACTGAAGTTTACATTTTTTTAAAGATTTATTTATTTTAGAGAGAGGGAGTGAGTGGGGGAGGGGCAAAGGGAGGGGGAAAGAATCTCAAGCAGACTCCCTGCTGAGCTCAGAGCCCATCACAGGGCTCCATCCCAGGACCCTGAGATCATGACCTGAGCCAAAATCAAGAGTTGGACACATAACCAACTGAGCCATCCAGGCACCCCTGAAATTTACATTTTTTAAATGTAATAACATTTATCAATATCTCCCTGTGAGGTTTCTTTTTAGTCTTCCTCAAAATTGCCTGGGCTATTTTGGCCTTTTTCTCTTCCATTATAAATTTAGGATCAGCCTTGTAAGTTTGTTGAAAAGATCTAATGGCATCTCTATTAGAAAAGTAGTGGATTTATAGACTAATTGGGAGGAAAAATGACCTCTTTATGATGTGAATTATTTTCATTCATAATTATATCTCTTCATTATCTTAGGTCTTGACTCATGTCCTTTAGGAAAGAATATAATTTTACTCTTGAAGAACCTGACCATTTTTCTTTGAATACCATGGTATGTTTCGTTTTTTGTTGTTGTGAATAGGATTTAATTTTTTTACATTTTCTAATTATAATTTTTGGTATATAGAAATGCTACTGATAGTTATACATTGATCTTAATGTAACAACCTTGATAAACTCTCTTATTTCTAATAGTTTGTAGAGTGCCTTCGATTTTCTTAGATAATCATCTAGTCTATACATAATGACAATTTTGTTTCTTTCATTCTAGCGTTTATACTACATTTCTTGTTCTTATCTTTTGCACTGGCTAGAAACTCCGGTTCATTGATAAATAGGTACAGTGACAGAAGGTATGATTGTCTTTTTCTTAGCTTTAAAGAGACTGTTTCTAACATTCCACTATTATTTAATGCTCACTGTATGCCTTTTGTAGATACTCTTTTTTAGGAAAGAACTCCAACCCCATCAAGAATTACAAAAATTAATAAGACTACAAAAGAGACACATGCCAGCCGATTGTCTTGCCATAATTCTATGGATGCCAGAAGTAGATAATGAGACTCAATGGATCAGAGCAAGACAGTTTATTATTCACAGCAGAGCAAACAGCATGAGCATATGGTAACACCAGCTCTCTTGACCCTAAGTCCCATGGTGTAATGTGGTGGCCCAGTGTGCCACAACTAGGGAATCCAAGGCTAGGGGCTCAGCACCTGTCGTATCAAGCAATAAGCAAGGCAATCCTCCTCGCCTGCAGGATGAGTGGTTACACTGTAGTCATGTTATGATTGCCTTGACCTATTTAATTGTCTATGTAGCTAGCTACAGAAATGGCTCAAGGGCAGGCTAGTTAAAGCCTTCAGAGTTGACATACTCAGAAAGGACATGTAAAGATGTTTGGAATCCATGGCAGACTGCCTCTCCCAACAAGAATCTCTTTATTTGGTTTGCTAGAGGATTTTGACATGAATGGCTATTGAATTTTATCAAGAGATTTTTCTGTATATACTGAGGAAACCATGTAGTTTTTCTCCGTTGTTACCCTCCTATGTTATATTAACAGTAATATTAATTGTCTAATGTTAAACCAGATTCCTGGGATAACTTCTTCTTGGTGAAGATATATATATTTTTTACACATTGAACAATTCATTTTGCTAATATTTTATTTAGCATTTTTGTAACTATACCTTTATTTGAGATCAGCCCATAATTTTCCTTTACTTTATAACCCATTTCTGTTCTGGATATCAAGGATATGTGAGAATCATAAAGTTAATTGGTGAGCTTTCCTTCTTTCTCCATTCTCTGGAACAGTTTATATAAGAGGGGTTATATGATGAAGGTTACCTAAAACTTTAGTAAAGCTTACTTAATGTAAAAATATTAGGACCTAGTAACTTCTGAGTAATCTTTGGAGTACTGTTTAAATTTCCTTAACTTACTAGGACTTTAATCAGTGTGTCTGTTTCATCTTGAGTCGATTTTGGTAATTTATATATTTTTAGAACATTTTCCACTCTCTTGAAATTTCCAAATGTATTGGTGTAATATTTTTCATGGCTTAAAAACCCATTTCTGTTTGTGTAGCTAGGTTTTGTCTTTATTCCTAATGTTTTTAGTTTTCTTTTTCCTCTCAACTGTTTCTTTGTTTTCTATTTCATTAATATCTGACTTATCTTTATACTCACTTTCTTCCCATTTGTTTGAGTTTATGCTATTCTTTTTCTAGCTTCTTGAGTGAATGCTTAGTTAATTAATTTTTGGTCTTTCATTTTTTTTCTAATATATACATTTAAAGCTATAAATTATCTTTAGCTTTATACCTTTAATTTGTTATATAGTATTTTCATTGTTCAGTTGTGTTTTACAATTTCAGTTGTGATATCTTCTGGAACCCATGAGTAATATAGAGGTGAGATTATAAATTTTCAAAGATATAGCATTTTGTTTTGTTTTCTCTAAGTAGTGGTTTTGCTTTTGCTCTTCCTGCAGGTATCTTATCTATTCAAGACTAATTTTTATATTAGTTCCTTAGCTTGTGATTATTGCATTACAAAGGTACTGTAATTTCAGTCCCCATATCTGTATAGATCATAGGCTTTGGTATTTTGTTTTTCATGAGGGGCTTTTGTCCCTGTCCTGAGCCCTGGACTCATGGCAAGCTTCCTTGTTACTTCCCTGGGCCACTGGAGACTGTTACTACTTCCATTTTCATGGAGGAGGTATCCTATCCATGAATCCAGCTTTATGACAGGGTCTCATTTCCAGCTCTCTGCCGTGCATGGTCCCATGGCTATGTCTCTTGTCTCCTCGGAGTCATTAAAGCCCTGGTCTCTGGATATTTTACAGCTTATTTCTGGATCTGCTATCCACTAGGATGCCAGGGTGCCAGCATGGACATTTCCTGCTTTTGGTTTGAGTTCTTTCTTTATTTCTGATCTCAAGGCACTTCTTTTTCTTTCTTTTGTGCTCTTTTGAATTTTAATCTATTAAATTTTATCTCACATTTCTATGAGTTTATAGTGAAAAGGTGTCAATCTTTGATTAGCCCCCCAGCATCTTTTCCAAACAGAATTTTGACCCCTCTTCAGTGCGAGCATTGAATGAACTCCTAAATTTAGTGGAAAGCAACAGCACATCACAATTCTTCCATATTTAAACATCAAGTTAGCTACAGTATTATCATCTATGTGTATGACTTCACCACCTCTAGCAAAGGAAGATTCTACAACTTCTGTGGGAATATATAATTTCATTTCTAGCATATCTACCAGAACATTTATCCTCTTTGACAACTTTAGTACCAGAGTCAGAAAAACCAGCACCTAAAATCTCTGACATACTACTCTTAGCATGGGTGAGTGGAAAGGTCAGGTTTAATGGTATTGCCTCTTGACCAAATGTGCAGATTGTGGACTTACTAATACCCTGTTCTGCCAGAAAAACAAGACCGCAGACAAACACCCACTATTTGAACACTGACATTTTTGACTGATTGCATCATGGTATGCAAAGATATCCACACTAAAGTTGCTGTGGTATTACATGAAGTCAAAGCATTTAAAAGCTATGTTTTTCCAAATGACTTTTATCTTGATTCATTTAAATATGCATGTGACTATAGATTCAAAGGAGTCTTGGAATCAGTGGTTTAGAAATCGCCTCAAATAAGACAAACATCAAATTAGAGTTTAGGAGCTCTAAGAGTTTGGGTACTTTAAATGAGCTCAATTCAATTATGCAACATAATCCTTTTATAATGTTCAGCTTTGAGTTCCTCATCTCTGATAAAGGAGAGGGTGTGACCAAAACACAGAGTTCAGGAGTTAGGGCATTATGCCCAGATCCAGATGGCTTGGGGTCAGTGGAAGGCTACAGCCATACCTGCCCCTATGAAATCAGTGGGGTGTATCACCACTAACTCCTTGACCACCACTAATCTCTATAGCTGGAATATTTCTAACAGAGAATTAACTAGAGATAAATTGTGATGGTCATCTACTCCCTGTATAATTCCAGGAAATCCTATGTTTTTAACCCTTTTCTGACATAAATGTGGGAATTTGAGCCACCGTATCTCTGTATCAATCTCTGAAGCCTATAGGTATTGACCATCTCTATATCAAAATTATATGGCCCCACATTTTCTAGCATTTAGCATCATCATGAGAGGTACTTATCTGGCAGTTTATCAGTAAGTGCCAAAATTCTAAGTCTCATTGAACTATCATACACAATTGTTTTTCATTTTCTTCTCCAGGAAGTTTTGAAGTACAATGCATAGATAGAACCTTTACCCATCTTCTCTACTTTTAAAGGTTGTCAGGCATGTGAAAGTGAGAGAACAGTATAACAGCGATAACAATCCAACAAACCAACAACCAGTGGATTCGGAAGCCATTTCAGCAGTTGATGGCAAAAATCTATCTCCTATAAAATATACAGGAAGTACATTCTTTTGAATACTGAAATGTCTCTAAACATTCAAAAACTCTGTTGAGTGGCTTTTTTTCTGGCCTCTAAGCTGTCCTGAATTCTTACTCATTCATTTTCCTATCCTACTTCTCAATTGGAGAAGCTGGAATGTTATGTCAGAGTGCTACCTCTTCCATGAAATCTTCCTGGTTTCCTCCAGGCAAAAGTGACCCCTTCCTTCTTGTTTCATGTTTTTTGAATCCCTCTGTCACAAGTCCTATCATGCTTTTTTGCATTTGTCTGTTTATACGCCTGGTTCTGGCAGAGTATAAGCTTCTTAAAGACTAGTGCCACCCATTTTCCGGAGCACCTAGCATGATAGGTAGCACATTGGACGTATCCCATAAAGATTTACTGAATGAATAAATGAAGAGTGGAGTTCATCTTAGTGTTTTCTTACCTGGGTTCTATTACAAACTATGGTTCACCTTTCATTAAACCTTCTCAGTGAGGAAGTTTCCCCTGAGAAGCAGTTTATTTTGCACAGTAGAAGCATCCAACAAGTATATATGCATACATAAAATACCCAATTTCATTCCAAGTGGAGTCTCTGCATTTAAAAAAAATAATCAAAGAAGTCTGATGAGTCACCTTACCACTTCCTGTGAAGATCTCTTCACCTCAGAAAAGCCTTTTGGTCAGCACTTTGACAATTTTGTGTGTAGAAAATCCTGACATGAGTCAATAGATCAAACATTGTAGTCAATTTTCATAATCTGCTTAAAAGGAATTTCAGTTTTTTGCCCTTTGTCTAAGTTGCAACTTGTCACATGCTTTAGTTTGCCCTTCTAATTTTCTAGACCAAAAAAGAACTCATCACTATCTTATAACCTGTTTGGTGCTCTTGTTGCATATCAATCATTAAATATCAATAACTTAAAAAGTTAAGTTCATGTCTTTGTTAGAAGGTTTTGAACTTGCTGAGAGCACCAATTTGAATAACTTTTTAGGTGTAAAATATAGACATGGGAAAAATTTTAAAGACCATCTGGGCCCAAGGAAGTAAGCTTTAAGTATTCTCTTATGGCTTAGAAGGAATTTTCTGTGTGATAAATTCAGCTTGGGTTTTCCAGGTCTGTCCTTTAAGATGCAATATTAATTAAATATGTACCTGCACATTATAACAACGGATGTTACCAGATCTTACTTGAGGCAATGCCCTTTTTCTTTCATTTTTTATTTTAGTGTAATTGTGCCTGTGTTTTCTCCATCTCTTATTTCCTTTACTGGGTCCTAGCAATGGATGGGAAAAATATTCCAGAATAGGAATAGAAACAGGTGCAGCAGGAGCTTGATCACGAGTGAGGGCAGAATATTTTTAGGTAGTCATGGAAAGATTTACCTTGGTGTTGGAAGAAAGTGAATGACTTAGCAGAGCCCTTTAAAAGTAGTCTCTATAAATGTGCAATAAATATGGAACACAGAATAAACACTGGTAAGTGTCAGGCAGAACCAGAAGTGGATATAGAAAAATGAATATGCTATAATTCCTGCCTTTGTGGACCTCATAATCTAGTGGGATAGACAGACACTGAGCAACTGTCTGCAATGCCATGTGAAAATTACAATACCTGTATTGTTTATGAGTACACAGGGGGACATGATCAGTTTTTTGAGGGAAAGTCAAAGGTTTCACAAAGGAAACATGTGAGCTAAATCTCTACTGGGTAGAGAAGGGTGATGGGAAGAGCACTTGAAGCAGAGAAAACAATGTGACCAGAGTAAACGCATGGTGTTCTGGGAGCTACCTTTCCTGCTAGCTAGTTGAGATATGGATCCGTGGCCTACCAGGCATGCCTTTCCTCCTCCAAGCTCCTAGATCATCTAATGACCCTCTGGTTGTAATTAGTTTTCAGGTAAAAAGGGGTGTGAAGGATCCTTTTTTCTTTATATTAAATGTAAAATTGTAAGGATCCTCTAACCTCTTTTCCACCTACAGAGCAAATAAGAGAGCTGGATTCATTTGTAACAAGTGACTCTGGTAAATGCTTTGGACTTGACTTGTATTTTATATGTGCTATCTACTATGAAGAGAATTTAGCTTCCAGTTTGCTTCCCTTTAATAGGAAATTAGATTCTGAGAATTTTTCAGTTCTATTTTCTATCACTAATGATATCATTATTCTCTTGTCTTCTGAATAAGTCTTCGAAACTCACTCATGATCTTTCAGTGAATGGTGGGGACATGTTAGGGAAGGTGACTCTGATGCCCTTGATCTTCGGCCTGAGGAAGAAGATTTTTAGCTCAACAGTATGTGGGATGGGGGTGGGGGAGGAGGGGGAGAAGACTGAGAGCAGTGTGATGACCACGCCCCACGGTAGCAAGGAGCAGGCTGCATTCAAGTCCTGGCATGTAAGCTCTGTGAGGGCAGGAAAGTGCTCTGTGCTATCTCATGCGCCTAGAACATTGTCCGACACGTGACAGGTTCTGAACTGAAAAATGTTGAAAGAGGAATTGAAAAGATCCCATTGTTGCTGGGGCATGGGGAGCAAGGGACTGCATGGAACAAAGTGATTCTGAGAGCTAGTAGGACCCGTAGCTCGCCTTGAAGATAGTGGGCTTTGTCCCTGGTAGTGGGACACCATTAAAGGATTTTAAGCTTGTTGAATCACTCTGTTATATACCTAAATCTTACATTGTATGTCAACTATACTTCAATAATAAAACTTAAAAAAAAACAGATAACAAAAGGATTTTATTTGATTTGATTTGTTTTAGAGATTTTATTTATTTGAGAGAGCGAGAGAGAACAAGCAGGGGGAGTGGCAGAGGGAGATGGAGAAGCAGGCTCCCTGCAGGATGCAGGGCTCCATCCCAGGACCCTGAGATCATGACCCAAGCCAAAGGCAGATGCCCAACTGACTGAGCCACCCAGGCGCCCCCCAAAAAAGGATTTTTAGCAAAGGGATGACATGACAGGATTTGCTCTACTGCGTAGAGCAGTGCTTTCCAACTCATTGATCATGACCGACAGTGAGAAACACATTTTGCATTGTAGCCTAATAAAACACACATACACACACACACAAATAATTTTTTGTGAACAGTGCTTAACCTTATCAAGTGTAATGTGTTACATTATTTTCTGTTCTATTTTTTAAAAAGTAGTGGTCAAAAATCAGTATAACGCATGGGTCCTAAGTACAGTTTGAAAAATTCTCCTGTGGGGAATGGATACTCTGATGATGAAGGCCACAGGCATAAAATTAAAGAAACAGAAAACAACTTCAGGTGATCTAAGAAAGGTGACAACATGAGAGCTTAAAAACAACATGCAAAATGGAAATCTGGAGAGAGGCTAGTTCCCGGGGAAGTCATAACAGAGTGTCAAATGTGGGAGGAGTTCAGAAGTTACAGAATCCCAGATGAAAAGCATTAAAGTCGAGTCAGCCTGCTTCAGGGCACATGAGGTCCTACTGGAGGACTAGTGCTGGGATTTCTCCCACACCTGTGATCTTCCCATGACTCCCTTCATCCTCCCCATCAGGACTTCTCACAACAAGTGTGAGGTACTGTGATGTCATCACCAGGTTATAAGTCTGGAAGCCTTGAGGAGGTTCCGTGACTTGTGGCGAGGTGAGATGCCTGTGGGGAGGACAGTGCAGGGCCGGACTGCAGGCCTCTTTATGTCTGATCTGGCGATCTCCCCATCACACCAGTGCTCCATACATATGCAGGAAGGAGGAAGCCGGCTTACAAAGTGACAGGCAGCATTTTGACAGGCATACGTCTCCCTGCTGGACTGGAAGAGTTCTGCTGCTAATACTATGTAATCAGTCTGGATTAAAATTTTAAATTGAGGTGTATGAACGGCTTCCTGGGAAATGTAGGAGCATCATGGTTCATCTATTTCAGAAAAAGAAAGATTACACCTGAACATCCAAATCTTAGTCGCATCATATCTTCATTGATATCTTGGCTCAAAGAGTGGGAGAGCAAATCAGGAAACATATTCAACATAAAAATGCTTATTGGAGAAAACCCCTGGGAGATTGATCTTAATCTTAAGAATCAGGAAGATGAGGGGCACCTGAGTGGCTCAGTCATTAAGCGTCTGCCTTCGGCTCAGGTCATGGTTCCAGGGTCCTGGGATCAAGCCCCGCATCAGGCTCCCTGCTCAGTGGGAAGCCTGCTTCCCCCTCTCCCACTCCCCCTGCTTGTGTTCCCTCTCTCGCTGTGTCTTTCTCTGACAAATAAATAAAATCTTTAAAAAAAAAAAAAAAAGAATCAGGAAGGTGAAAGATAAAATGTGGTTAATAAATAGTATATATAAATTAGAAAGCATTTGTGGATGTGGATGTGAAACAATAAAATCAGTTTGAAATACATTTTCTACCAAAGCTGCTGTGTTTCTAGAGCAAATTGACTTCTGGAACTGTCACAGGGCACTTTGGGCCATAACAAAATATTCCACTACTATTGACCTACTTTGACTGGGGAATTGTTTCTGAGATGAGCTTGTCTGGAGCAGGGGTTGATTTCCACGGGAGTCCTGTCTGTGCCCGGCCTGTGGTAGTGAACCCAAGGGGCAGTGTAGCATTTGCCTACAGGCTTCCTTAGGACTTGATAATTTCGATGTTAGTGTAGTTTCTTCACGCAGAGCTCCTGCCACCACATATCTGTATCTACACAGGCTAGGGGTCTTCGGGTATACATTGGTTTTGAATGATTTTTTTCACCCTAAGTTTTCTTCACATCTTGTCTCCAGGTAAAATTCTTCTAGTCCTTGTTCACAGATGGGCCAGTTTTCAGCACTTGTACCTGTGTGGGCTCAGTTAACCTTCCTCACTGTGAGCACAGGGGCCTTCATACCCATCCTGGTGCCGGCATTAAAGACTCAGTTGTAAGGAGAGTATTTTGGCCCTAATACCCCCACTTCCCCTACACCAGGCAGCTTCATACTGCTTAGGCTGATGGTTTGAGTTTCCTCTTCCTTTTTAATACCTTAAAATTCTCTCTCTTTTGAGTATAATTATGTATGTTAAATAATTTATTATAATTTATGCAGACTCTCTATGTATTTAGAATAGGAGGAGAGTGGCTTCTTAATCATCTCAGCTAAAGTCCTATTACTTTACAATTTGATTTTGTTAGAAAAAAAAATGGGTGATACTAGACTATTGTTTTTTTTCTTTTATTATGTTATGTTAATCATCATGCATTACATCATTAGTTTTTGATGTAGTGTTCCATGATTCATTGTTTGCGTATAACACCCAGTGCTCCATTCAGTACGTGCCCTCTTTAGTACGCATCACCAGGCTAACCCATCCCCCCACCCCCCTCCCCTCTAGAACCCTCAGTTTGTTTCTCAGAGTCCATAGTCCCTCATGGTGAGTCTTAGATTATTGTTTTGTCCCACATGTTTATGGATCACTGTGGATTGTTACCAAAGGGTGTGGTGGTCCTTTTTGCTAGGTTATAGTGTCGAGAATAGTTTGCTACTGACAGGAACTAAGGAACTTATACCCTGTTCTTATGATTAGGGATATCTGTGTTTGTTTACATTGGCCTAACATAAGTTGGGAAATGTTAGAGCAAAGAAAATAAGACAAACATTATTATCCCCTATTTTCACCTTCAACTCTGAACCTGATGAGAGGTTCAGTGCCTCTTGTGTGTGGCAGTTCTTACCAGTGGACACGTGAAGCCAGCAAAGCTGAAGAAGTGCCTTATATCTGTCCATCTAAGGATATTTTGGACCTTTTGTGTCACTCATGACTTTTTCAGTTTTAAGTACAGTAATCCAGCTCAAATTCTAAAAAACAAAACAAAAAAAGAACTTTACTGATTCACACTCTTGAAAAGCCCAAGGTTGCTCTGGCCATAGGAATGGCTGGGTCCAGAGGCTGAAGTCATACCACCCTCACCCGGCTCTGTTTTCCTCTGTGAGGGCAACATTCACAGGTAACTGTGCTCCCACTCCCTGCCATGAAGTGGCCCCCCTTTGGCCTTGGGATTACATCACCTCCCAGCGAAAAGAGAACCCCTGTTGTCCACTTGTTCCAACAAAAAATTTGGACTTATGTCTCATTGGCCAGGTTTGGATTATGCATCCATGCTTGTGAAGTCAGTATGTTCCATCCTCCTGGCGGTCATGCCTATGCTGAGGGCTGGGCATTGGGTCGGTCCCAGCAGAGCCACACAGTCAGAGTGGGGTGGGGTGATTCCCCCAAGAGTAATCAATGTGCCGTAACTGGGGGGAAAAAAAAAAAAGAAAGAGATGAAATTCTGGGCCAGCAAAAATAAACAGATGCCCACTATAGACGGAGCAGATCTTCTTTATGGAAAGAACGAGAATTGTTAAAGGATTCAACTTGATCAAAACTTAGCTTCACTCCATCACAAGAGCCCTGTTTTTAAGCATTGTGAAAGTTCATACGCAAAAGAAAGAAGCCACACTCAATCAGAAAGACCGTGGTGACACTGTGTGGTCATAAGATTTACAGGCTGGTTTGGGGTTTGTTGCAGAGAAAAAACTATACCCGGATCTCTGTCATATTAACTCCAGAATTGCTGGTATTTCCTCTAATTTTTAAAAGCAGATTTGGGAGAAATTGGCAATTATCTCATTTCCTTTAGCATCCAACTGAATGAAATTGTTGCTATCTCTTAGTACAACCAGCTCCTGGTTTTCCTCCATCCTGAGTATATTCTTTCACCTGATAAGAATCTGTTTTGTGAGCCCCTTTTGGATACTTTCAAAGAGTTACATTGTCTTTGAAATAAGGAAACGTGACTTTTCTATACCACTCTTCAACTGGAAGTAAATCTTGACCTTCTGTGCTCCAGTGGAACTCCTTCAAGTCTTAGCAACATATCTAGTTTTCGCTCCTTTGTTGAGGAAGAAACTCTGCAAACCATGATGGATCCCTGATATCTACACTGGCATGGATTGCCACCATGGGCCTGGCCAAAGACAGGCTTGTTGCTACCACTATTTGCTCTTCCAGAGCCAGACCCAAAATGGCCTCCTCTTTGAGAAGTTTTTCCCAAGAACTGAGAGCAGAATATCAAGTCTTTCTCTACTACACAGAGGGCCACTGGCTCTGGAAGCCAAGTTTGAAGTGCTTAATTGACTTTCTTCAAAGTTTCACTTTCTTTTGAGAGAAAGATAAGGAAAAGTCCACTCTCAGAGCAAGTTGACTGGGAGCAGTAAATGTTTGGCTTGGCTTAACTTGATGTGTATCAATCATGCAAACCTTGTTATTCAAAACCTTGCAGGCAATGTTAAGGATGCTGTGAGTGGAGCAGAGAGAAATATGGTTGAGATTAGCTACCAGCTCCAAGCTGCCTCTCTGGAAGAAGAACCCAATTGGAGGCGTGCAACTATATGTACTTTCCAGGATTGCACATGGATTTGAGGCAGGCTTTCACTTTCTCTGCAGGCAAAGATCACCTAGAAACACTATTGAATTCTTAAAGAGTACTTTTCAACCCACACGATTTAAACATCGAAAGTGGATTTATAATCTCTTCCTTTATAATAGAAGGAACATCAGTGACACAGACCTGGCCAAAACTGACCTCATCAACTGGAGGACTAAAGAAAGAATGCAAATCCATTCAACTGGCTGAATTTTGAAGAAACCTTGATCTTTTTCCACATAAATTTGCCTTTAATTTGGGAAAGTGAGAGATAAGAGCTCTGATTCTACCTCTTCCTCCAACCTGTATGAGTCCAGTTTTTCTGCTGTGATTATCATTAATACACAAACCCAAAACTGATAGAATGTCAAAGACCATCTCATGCTTTCAAGTTAAATAACATCAAGCTTCTCATTAAGATGTTTGTTTATACATTTTAGATGTATTTAATTGCTTTCAGGAAATAGCCTTTACTTTTTTGCATAAAAAGCAGATGACATAATTCTGCATAAAAAGTCTTTAAAAATCTGTTTATATATGAGTACTCTCCAGGGCTCTTTCTCCAGCTTTGCCCTCAAGGGGGTGTGTGTGTGGGGGGGGGGGGGTTTGAAGGAAGAGGGGCAAAAATCCTTCTATTTTGCTTTCCATTTGACTGTCCTCTCTTAGCCTTTATATATGGCAGGCATTCAGATGCTGGCTGTTTCTCTCTTGGGGTGTTTTGTGGATTCCTTGGGGACCCCAACAGGTGTTTTGACTCTGCATCATTCCCTGATGTAGACAATGACATGGTTCCTCTCTTAGGATCCCTTCTCTGAACTCTGCCCAGAGTTTACCCCATGGCCTTTTATTGCCAAGTTCTCCTTGCCAGAACAGGCAGGCCTCCCAAGCTCCCTTCCTTGTCCTCACTGTTAGAGGGACTCCAGTTCCTCAGTTTTCAGAGTTCTCCCCCCAAGAAGCCAGCAGTGCCCTCTGGGTCCGTGTACATTCCCAAACTGCAGGGCATACTGGCCAGGCCCTCCCAAGAATGCTTCTCCCATAGACCCATGGCAGCTCCAGGGCCCACATTCCATAGCGCAATAAACATTTATCAGAGGAGGAAGTACTGTTTTTCCTTCTGGCAAGGCACTCCTAATTTCTGATTTTGGTTTTCTTGGGGCTTCGCTTACTTGGTTTGCTGCAGTAGTGGGGAGAAGCCCTCTCTCCCCCTCCCCCATGAGGGACTGGAAGGACACCCAAGCATAAGCTTTACTTTGGTGGTATCCTTCAGTCTCCACTCAGATTTCTAGTCTTGTTTTATATAAGCCTGAGGTAAAAGATGGGGGTTGATAGTTGCTAGACTGGTTCTGCTGTGTTTTAGTAAGTCTGGCTCAGGTTTTTCTGATATCTTTCTTCAGAATGTGTTGCCCATTGTTCGCAAATGTGGGACTTCAACTGGAATTTTGAGAAAAGGAGGAAAATTATGAATAAATGCATGTTTATCTCAGAGTGATTTAGAAAATCAAAAAGGTTCAACCATCAAGTAAGTCCTTCAATCAAGGATTTATGAAACAAATTATGGTATTCATTAAACACATGTGTTTGTGGACACAGAAGATACTCATGATACAATTAAGTAAATTAAAAAGAACTATATGTATAGTCTGATCTCAATTTGGTTGAAAAACATGTTTGACTGTGTGTGTGTGTATATGCGTGTGGACTGAAAAATCTTTATAATGGTTATCTCTCAGTGTGGCATTATGGGGACTTTCATTTCCAACTTATTTCTGTGTTTCTTTTTTTTTTCTTTCAGCTTTATTGATATAATTGACATACAGCATTGTATAAGTTTGAGGTCTACAGCATACTGACTTACAACATTGTGAAATGATTTCCCCAATAAATTTAGTTAACATCTATCATCTCATATAGATACTAAAGGAAAAGAAGTGTTTTTTCCTTGTGGTGAGAACTTTTAGGATCTACTCTCTTAGCAACTTTCAAATATGCCTTAGAGCAGTGTTAACTACCGCAACTGCTATTGTGTTGTAGGTTACATCTCCAGTACTTATTTATCTCATAACTGGAAGCTTGTACCTTTTGACCACCTGCTTCCAAGTCCCCCTCCTCCCCTCCCCCACCCCCTTGCCTCTAGTAACCACAAATCTGATCTCTTTTTCTATGAGTTTGGTTTTTTCTGTTTTTAGATTCCATATATACTGTGTTTCTTGAATTGTTTTATATTAAGCATGTTTTACTTTAACAGAGAAAAAAAGCAATAATAAAATTTACATTTTAAAAAAACATGATTAAAAAATTTTTTTAACATAAAAAAATATTTTAAGAAAAGGGCTACAAGCTGGCCACTGAGATGTTAAGGTGTGAGGAAGAGAATGCTGCAACAGAGCGGGGACTGGGGTGAGTCAGGAGAGACGTCTGGGTGTAAAACACTCCACTCGCTCTCAGCGTCATGCAAGTGGCCTCCGAGTGGCTGCCTCCTCTCAGTCTGCACACAGATGCCTCTCTTGCCTCACCCTGGTTCTAGCCCTGGATGTCGGAAAGAAATCCCAAAGAACAAAATGTGGGAGGTATTGCTCTATCCCTCAGACCAGCACATAGGGTCATGTACGGCTCCTGAAGTCTCATTTCTGCAAAGATAATCAAAAGCTCTTAGCCTCTTTCTGTTTTATCTTCCATCAGTGATGGAGGGATGAAGTGGAGGTCTTATCAGTTCTTTACCATTAACAACTCAAATTCAATTCTAAATTCCTTTCCCAAATCCACTTTTGGGCCCTTTCTGCACAGCCTCACTTTTGGGCCCTTTCCGCACAGCCTCACTTCCAGTGGACGGTTATTTTTCCAACCTGTTAACTGCCATGGGGACAAGATGTTGGTGATGGGCTGGGTCCTTGATGATGGCTTCAGTGGACATTTATTACATGTATACAATAAGCATAGTACTATGAGAGAGATAAAGAGCTATTAGAATTAGCATCAGCTCTTCCAAGGTTTAAAGTGACAAGATGGTCACACTGGAAATTTCAGCACAGAAATGTTACTCAGCTAGCTCAAAAGATGGCTTTTAGCAAGCTCAATTCTGATTTATTGCCAACAATCCCAAGGCAGGAAAAAAAATTCTCTGAGCAGCAAATATAGCTGTTTTGAAGTTTCTAGTCCTTTTTTCTGTACAAGATGCTAAAGTCATCCTTAAAGACAGACCATATCATTTTAGCGTTGTGTCTCCAAAGGCGCGGATCTAAAAAACTTCGCTCTCTGATTTGCCCTTCAGTTCTTTCTCAGCCTAACAGATCAGAAACCTTTAACATCAGCTCATAACAAGAGATGAGACCATACAGACATCTTCCCAGCCAGCTCAGACTGAATAGTGTAATAATTTTGTACATTTCAATATGATTCCAAATACTAAAGGAAAAGGTGAATTACATTCAGCATATTCTGAGGGCAAAGAAGCATGTACTTCATCTGGCAAAAATTGCTGTCAAAATGGTTTTTTTTTTTTTTTTTAAGATTTTATTTATTTATTTGACAGAGAGAGAGACAGTGAGAAAGGGAACACAAGCAGGGGGAGTGGGAGAGGGAGAAGCAGGCTTCCCGCTGAGCAGGGAGCCCGATGCGGGGCTCGATCCCAGGACCCTGGGACCATGACCTGAGCCTAAGGCAGATGCTTAACGACTGAGCCACCCAGGCGCCCCCAAAACGGTTATGTTTTTGATAAGCGTCCATTTTCTAGTACTAGTACTTTCGCTTATGGGGAAAGCCTCCTTTGCTGATAATGCCAAGTACCAGAGGGGTTAGGGTGAGAGTAGGACGTGCCAACAGAGCAGCGAGGAGGGTTAGAGCCACAGACATGTGCAAAAAGGGGAGATCTCTGAGGAGGCTTCCTGGAGTTGTGGGAAGGCTTCAAAAGCGGAGAGAGTCCACACAGCCAGGAAAGCAGGAGTAAAGTGGGCTGGGAGGCAGGGAAGGTGAGCAGGAGAGATGATTGTGGCTATTCAGGCCTCAGGGTATAAGATCTCCGATCGGGAGGCAACAATGCCGCTGTGGAAACGAAGACTTGCATATCAGCATGCCAATGGAGGGAGAATGGTTACAAGTTAGCAGTTGACTGGATATAGGTAATGGGAGCGTAGAGAGGTAGAAAATGATTTCAGGGTTTCAAGCTTGAGCAATGAAATTACCCTTGCCATGTCCTGAATGGAGCTGGATGTAAAATCATTTTTGGCAGTGGGGGAGATGGGGTGGTGGAAGCCGAACTTCGTGATCCGTGATGAGTTCGAGACGGCCGACGCCCACACCTGTGTTCCGCGGTAGGCTGGCCCCTGATTGCCGTTAGGACCACTGGAGCTAAGGCGGAGAGGGGAGGGCTGCTAGCCTTCCTGAGCGGTCCTCTGCAGCAGAGGACTACCCAAAGGATGGCATTTGGACTCTACCTCAGATGTGATTCAACGTCTTGTGCTATTTCTATGTGGACTCGGATCTCAAAATCCCCTTGGTTTGGGGTCCTACTTTCACCTTGACACCCTAGATTCAGCTTTCTTTCAGTATTCTGTGGCCCCACAGCCCTTTCTGCACTTAGTCTCTGTCTGTCTCCTTTAGCCTTTTGATGGTGCACTTCTGAGGACAGGAACCATGGTTTTGAATCTCTAGTGTCCAGTCTACTTCCTGGCAGCAGAGGATTTCGGTAAATGTTTGTCGCATGACAGAATGGCTGAATGGCATCTGACTTAAGTGCCTGTTCCCGTGTTCACTGTTCATCTCTCCATACCCACTTCTCAGAGGGGGTCCTGCAGGGCAACTCAGGACAGAGAGAGGGCAAAGCATATCGGTGAGTGGAGAATGAAGAAGAGGAAGCCAGAGAGCCTTGAGGAACTCATTTTGGAGGTGGGAAGTAGAAGCGGGGCGAGAGCCTGAAAATCAGAGTTTATCAGCAGAAGAGGCCTGGGAGCTGGACCCACAGGAAAGAATTTTGAGGATGAAGTCAAAAAGTGCAGTGAATTCAGGAAGAATAAAGACTGAGCAAAGACACTGAATTTAATGATTAAGAGATAATCGGAAACACTTGAGAGTTGGATTTCTGTAGAGGGATAGGGCCCAAAGTTGGCTAGTAAGAGGCTAGAGTGTGAATAGGTCTGAGGAAATGAGGCGGTAAGTATAAATGATGCACTTTACAAGTTTGGTGATGAAAGGAAAACAAGGAGGACTTTGAAGTATAATAGTCAGGTTCTTCTGTTTTTGGTAGGGAAGGAAAATACAACCCAAGAAGACTGGTGACTGACACATTTTTAATCCCATTCTTTTTAAATAAATTTCTTCCTCTTAAAAATAACATGTTCTTGGGGTGCCTGGGTGGCTCAGTCAGTTAAGCATCCGACTCTTGATTTCAGCTCAGGTCATGCTCTCAGGGTTGTGAGATCAAGCCCCACATTGGACTCTGCACTGAGCATGGAGCCTGCTCAAGATTCTCTCCCTCCCTCACCTTCTGCCCCTCCCATTCCCTCTCTATAAATAAATTAATTAATTAACTAATTAAAACATGTTCTTATTTGTCAAGTTGTATAAATGCAGGAAGGTGAAAAGAAAAAAAAATTTTTCGGGGATAATCATTGAATCATTCTCAGCATTTTGGTAGGTTTTATTTTCCAGCTGTGTCCCCTATGCATATTGTATCTTATATTTTTGAAAAAATATTGGAATGATTCTGTATTGTGCATATATGTTTTTGCATATATGTATAAATTACAATGCTCTTCATTTTTCACTTAAAATATATTATGAAAATTTTCCACATGATTAATTATTTCTCAAAAGAAAAGTAGTTAACAGCTGCAAATTACTTCCTTTTGTGCAGAACCGACATATGGCAGCTGCCCGGCAATGAAATATACTGGTCAACTTCCGTTTGAATTGATTGGCTGTTTTAATTAGTGAGCGTCTAACTGGTTGTTAAATAATTTGAATATTATCCCTGACTGTATGAGTAAATTATGTCTTCTTCTATACTATGAAATATAATAGCTTAACCAAATCCAAATTTTAAAAAAATCATAGAACTTTGCTTATTTCAGAATGATACCCATTTCTCTTATTTCGAACTGTGATATGACTTGAGAAAATTGGTATCTCGTATTTCATAATTTTTTTTAAAGATTTTATTTATTTGACAGAGAGAGACACAGGGAGAGAGGGAACACAAGCAGGGGGAGTGGGAGAGGGAGAAGCGGGCTTCCTGCTGAGCAGGGAGCCCTATGCAGGGCTTGATCCTAGGACCCTGGGATCATGACCTGAGCCGAAGGCAGACACTTAACAACTGAGCCACCCAGGCACCCCTCATATTTCATATTTTTAAGAAGTTAGGTAGATTTTATATAAATATCTTCATGGCTTGGCCCTTAATTAGGTGTCCTATCAACATTATTTTTATTAGTGTTTCAAACTGTATTTTTCTGAATTCAAAATTGTAGTAGCCTTTTAAAAATAATTCTCCTGGGGCACCTGGGTGGCTCAGTTGGTTAAGCGTGGGCCTTCGGCTCAGGTCATGATCCCAGGGTCCTGGGATAGTGCTCTGCATTGGGCTTCCTGCTCAGCAGGGAGTCTGCTTCTCCCTCTGCCCCTCACCCCGCTCTCATGCTCTCTCTCACTCTCTCTCAAATAAATAAAATCTTAAATAAATAAATAAATAATAAAAATAATTCTCCTGTTTCCAGATAATCATGCTCCTTGGAGTGCCTGGGTGGTTCAGTCAATTAAGTGTCCAACTATTGATTTTGGCTCAGGTCATGATCTCAGGGTGATGAGATTGAGCCCCACTGCAGAGCCCACTTAAGATTCCTTCTTGCTCTTCTGACCTATTCCATTTCTTTCCTACCCTGCTCTCCTTTTTAAAATAATGTAGAAGTTTGGAATTCCCTTAGAAGCATAATTCCTTATTAAAAGGATATGTTAACTATTATTTGGGAAACAGGGGCAAATAAAATTCTTCAGATGGCAAGAATTTAGTAGCTAGATTTTTGTTTTGTTTTGTTTCAGTCTTCCTTCTACCCCTGTAATGGGACAATTCATGCATGTCTTCATTTACTGTCTATTCCATAATGTTTATTATAGAAACTTCAGATGATAAAAGATGGCCTCAAGTAGTTCTTTTCAAGTAATTGGACCAAATCAACAGCTAGATAAGGAAGTGATAATACTATCAACAAGCCCAGGAATTAGGTGCCTAAAACTAATGCCACTCACAATATTCCCCCTTTCAGGAGCTTCATTTCAGAAAGTGATGTCGCAGTGGTAAGGGAGGTGAAGAGCAGGTGCTTTTGAAAGGCCTTCAGAAGTGGATGGTGGCTAGCATACTCTAGAGTGAGTTGTTCCTGTAGCTAAGCGCAACAAACTCTGGGAGGCTACTAGACCCCCACCTGGCGCAGTTCTTGGTGTGTGAAAGAATGCTCTGAACTGCCCCCAAGACCTTCCCCTGTAGCCTCTGCAACTTGGGTGCATCATCAGGAAAATGCCCCCAAACTCTCCTTGGGGTGCCCCTCAGAGCATATCCTGGATTTCCCCCGAGGACATTACGTTTCCTGAATGCCTCTCGGGTATTGGATGTCTGCTCTCTCTCAGTTCTACCTCTCACTGGGGAGGAGGTGTTCTCCTGCTCTCTTTGCTCATTCCACACCATCGCTCTGCCTGCTTCCTCAGCCCCGTGGAGGCACACGCCCCTCCTTGCCAGTCCTCCTGCTCCCCCCCACTCAGCCAGTGCAGATCCAAACACCTGGGTCATTGTCTCCTTTGCTGGCACTATTCCCGGCATGGCTCTGGGCGACTTCAGTATCCATGTGGATGGCCCATCCCGGCACCATCGCCTCTCAATTTGCCGTCCTTGTCACCTCCATCATGCCCACTGTCACTCCCTAGGCCTTGTTATTACCAGCAATTTCACCACCTCCAAAACCTCAGTTTATCCCACAGCCTGACCTTCAGCTTCAACCCCCTTCTAGCATCCCACCTCACCAGTGTAGAGTTTGGGTCTATTATAATCACTCCTTTGCCTACAATCCCAGACACCTTGCTCTCGGCCCATTATATTCACCTGAGAAAGTCCCAATACTGACAAAATACAGTTCCCTAACTAAATACATTTTCTAACCGAGAGCAACTGGAGAAAAATTCACAGCTGTGCTGACTGCTTTCAGTTCATGAGGACATGTGCTACATAGGCCCTGGCGCTGACCCAGCAAGCCTGTTCCTTCCATCCTTTGTTCTCCTGTATCATCGCCGCTCCCCAGATCTTCAAACCCCACTCCCCCTCAGCTGGTAACCTTGCTTCTCATTTGAAGAAAGGAGAACCAGTCACGTAGAAATCCCACACCTTCCTACCACCAATTTATCTTCATTTGTACCCATATCCTCAACTTTTCTCCTATTACTATGGATGTCATACTCCTGTCTAAAGCAAGCCTTCCCCCTGGGCTCTTAATCCCATCCCTTCTTACCTATTCAAGGATTTTTGCTCCATGACCCACTTCTCTCCCTCTCTCTATCGCGTCATTCCTATCTGCATGCAAACATACTATAATACTGTCTATCTTAAAAACACATACACTTTCTGTAACCCTATATCCCCTCTCATTTCTCTGATCCCCTTCAACAGAAAGACCCTATAAAAGAGTTTATATTTGCTGTCTCTACTTCCTTTTCTCCCATTTTCTTTCCCCTGAAGCCCACTCCAATCAGACTCCTCTGAAACACTGTGAGGCTCTTGGTCTCCAGGAGGTACCTAATTAATACCACGCGATTTTCTTGCATGGATTCTGTACAGATTAGGAGATCTCAGGCCTACCCCCTTGGGCAGAGAGCCTCCCCTTGCAGAAGTGGAGAATACTTGCTCCCTGTAAGCAACCAGCTCCCAAGAGGAGGAGGAACGAACCAAGAGTGCCCAGTTAATTCTGCCCCAATTGGAGAGGTCACTCTCTCCACAGAGGTGGAGTGAGGAAAGGAGTACAGAGGCACCAGGAGTCCCACTAACTGAATTCCTTCCACATGGGACGAAACATCAGATTTAGGGGCTACCATGCTGCCAAATTCAACAATCAAATTGTAGACCTCCTTTGACTCAAATTATCAGCATCCTTTTGCACACCTCCAGGCTGCCTTCCTATTTTCATTGGACTCCTGGGACACTAAACTCTCTTCATTTTTCTTCTTTCTTCATAGAATCTCTTTTCGCCTCTTTAGCTGGTTACCCCTCCTCTTCCCAATGTTGGAGGTTCCTCTTCCTCTTCTAAATGTTGGAGGGCCTGAAGGCTCAACCCTTGGAGCCCTTTTCCCTCCCTGCATTTACTTTCTAGGTGTGCTATCTGGTCTCACAGCTTCAAAGCATGTGTATGCCGATGACTCCCACATTTATGTCTCTAACATCTGCCTCCCTCCTGCATCCCAAGCTTGTATGTCCAACAGCCTCCTCAGCGTCTTCATGTGAATGTCTATTGTGCCATTCTATCATAACAGGTACAAACCTACCTCTTGATTAGCTACCCCCCCAAAATCTGCTCCTTCCCTAGTGTGCCCCTAATAACCCCATAATTCTTCTTCCTACTTTGGGTTTAATTTGTTCTTCTTTTTCTAGTTCCTTAAGGTGTAAAGTTGTTTATTTGTGATTTCTTTTTCTTAATGTAAGCATTTATTGCTATAAACTTACATCTTAGAACTGTTCTTGCTGTGTCCCATAACTTTTGGTATGTTTTGTTTCCATTTTTGTTCGTCTCAAGATACTGTTTGATTTCCCTTTTGATTTCTTCTTTGACCCATTGATTATTTAGGAGTGTGTTGTTCAATTCACACTTGTGAATTTTTCTGTTTTCCTCCTGTTACTAATTTCTAGTTTCATACCAGCGTGGACAGAGAAGATACTTTGTATTATTTCAACCTTCTCACATTTGCTGAAGCTTGTTTTGTGACCTAAAATGTTCTATCCTAGAGGATGTTCTGTTTACACTTAAAAAGAATGTGTATTCTGAGAAAGACAAATATCATTATGATTTCACTTATATGTGGAATTTAAGAAACAAAACAGATGAACATAGGGGAAGGGGAGGAAAAATAAAATAAAATGAAAACAGAGAAGGAGACAAACAACCATAAGAGACTCTAGGAAACAAACAGGGTTGCTGGAGGGGAGGGGGTTGGGAGGATGGGGTAACTGGGTGATGGGCATTAAGGAGGACACTTGATATAATGAGCAGTGAGTGTTCTATGCAACTGATGAATCACTAAATTCTACCTCTGAAACTAATACAGTATGTGTTAGCTGAATTGAATTTAAATAATTTAATTTTTTTAAAAAGAATGTGTATTCTGCTACTGTTAGGTGGAATGTTCTACATCTGTCTGTTAGGTCCATTTGGTCTAAGATATAGTTCAAGTCCAATGTTTCCTTATTGGTTTTCTGTCTGGATGATCTATCCATTGTTGAAAGTGGGATACTAAAGTCCCTATTACTGTATTTTTGTGTATTTCTCCCTTCAGATCTATTAGTATTTGCTTAATATATTTAGGTACTCTGATGTTATCACTTTATCTTCTTACTCCACTTCATTTTCTTTGTGGACCTCATCAATACTTGGGGTAATAATTGATATCAGCTGGTTTTTGTGCTTCTCCTATGCCTCTCATTCGAAACGTAAGCTTCCTGAGGGTATTTTATTCATTGTGGTAAGTCACTCAAAATTATTTTTGTAGAATGAATTAATGAGTATATCTATTGAATGGCAAACGTATATTATAAATTGATCAGGTCTGAAAATTAAATGTCTACACTATTCTGGTTTTTGATGTGCCTGTTTAAACAACCAACATGACATATGATAATATTACAGTATATTGTCTTTGGAAAGCTGAAAATAGAACACTCATGTAGTATATAGTGCAATGTTCTTATAAGGTAAGAGACCTTATAATAATTAAATTTTGTAATAAGCTTTGCAGTTTACAAAGTGCTTTCACAAATACCATCTCATGTAAATCTTATAACAACTCTGTAGCATGTCATATCATTATCCTTATTTTACAGGTCAATAATTTAAATATCCGTCAGATTAAGTGTCTTGCCCAAGGTGATACAATTAGATGTGGCAGAGATGGCATTTTAATTAAGGTCCTCTGATACCAAATCAGATTTTCCTTTTACTCTAAGGATGCAAGGTCACACAAATATTTGGCATAAAGCAAGCCTATCAGCCCTTCAGTTCATTATCTTTCCCACACATCAAGCATCATCCTAAATTCTTGTGCAATCTGGCAAAGCTGAGAGGCTATGAAGATTCTTTGTGGAAGTAACAGATCAGGTGTTTTGAGGTATTGTGGCTTCTCCAACTTTTTATCAGATAAACAAGAGTATCCTTTTCCTTGATCTTTTGTAAAAGGAAGTTGCTTGTTGAGGCTCTAGAAGCAGCCCAGCCTAGCCATTCACTTGGTTCTAAAACAACTCTTCTGGGGGAGTTTCACCGTGTTTTAGACTTTGAAGTAGAAAATCGTTTTGTAGAGCTGGCAGAGTTGATAAACTGGAAAATTAACACTTTGACAAAATTATGTTCCCTTCCTTTTCTTCCATGTTCTGGCTCTGTGTGCAATATATCACCATCTACAGCCTTGCTAATCAAGGGTATTCAGTATGTGCCCTCTCTGAATAATAAAAGGACGGCCTGTATTCTTATGGGGGAGAGTGTGTGTGTTTGAAAGAAGGGAAAAACAGGTGGGGATGGGCAGGGCCAGCTAAACTAGAGAGAAAATCAAATGCCAGAATTCACAGGAGGCCTGGCCAGGATAAATTGACCGAATCAGAGAATTGTGCCTCAGTTCTCCCTTTTATATAACAAACAATCTTGTAGGAAATATAAGATAACCTAGCAAAAGGATGGATGTCCATACTGTATATGAGAACTTTTCCTATATCCTACCAGAATTATATAGCATGAATCTGACCAAATCCCATAGTTGTAATGCAAAAGGATGCTAAACTGCATGCAAAATACTTTGAGTCACTTATTTAAGACCAAAATATGGTTTTATTTTTAGCTGTTATTACTGTGGGACACATTCCTCTCTGAACATAAAAGTATCCAAATAATGAAATTATTTTATAGTTAAAGGTTCAGGCCAGGTTCAGAGCCCAGCCCCACAACTTCCCAGCTGTGTAACTTTTGGCAAATTGCTTAATCTCTTTGAGACTCAGTTTCCTCATCTATATAAAATGCAGTAATAACACCTTTCCCACAGGTTTGTTGTAAGGACTAAATGAGAAAATAGCTGTAAAGCACTTAGCACAGTGCTTGGGATATAGCAATCATCCAATAAAAAATAATTATTGCTATTAAACTACAATTATTTCAAGTGCTTAGTACTGCTGGGTTGATTCTCTATTTGTCTTCTCCTGCTGCTCTATTCATTTAAAATAAGATAAAAATCACTATATATATAATAAATGTATATAATATATATATTCTATAACATATATATTACTGTTTAAAAAAAAACAACCCTCCCTGAATCTTTCTATCATTTCTAAAGTGTATCTATTCAAATTTCAGTCTTCACCTAATAAATTTTTTGAACAACTGAGTTTTCTGTGGATGATTACTGTAAGAAATCGTAAACCATACCATTTTTTAAAAAAATAGATTTGAACAGAAGGCTATGTGACGTTAGCCTGTTTTAGTTATTGATTGTTGCATAACAGCTATTCTGGCCTAAACAATCATGTTCTTGCTCCTGATGACTGGAATTTGGACAGGACATGTAGGATCAGCTTGTCTCCACTCTATGGGGTATCTACTGAAGCTGAACCTTCTGAGGCAGCTTCTTCAGTCACATGCCCAACAGCTCAGCAAAAACAGCTGAGTGCTGGCAGGAACAGTTCTCCTGGGGCCTATGTCCAGGGTCTCAGTTCTTGCTGTTGGTCAGGTTCCAAGTCATCCCCTGCATCCCCTCCCCAGGTGGCCTCTCCCCCAGGGTAGCTGCCCCTCTTATGAGACAGCTCAAAAGGAGAAAAGAACTGCACCCCTGGATGTGAGGAACAGCATGTGGTCCCATGAGAAGAGAAATTGCTGGGGCCACCTTTGGAGACTAGTTTCTAAAGCCTCCTAAGAATGTATGCATCCAGCCCTTGGCCAGTTAGTCTCCTGATCTCTGCTGTGGAATAAACCTCCCCCTGAATGGCCTACAACCTTCTGCGGTGACATATAAACACATTCCTAGGTGGACACTAATCTTTCATTCAATCCAGATATTTTCTCCACAGTCTTTTTAAACTGAAAATACACAGATTCCAAACCATCTTGGAAATGACATCTGAGGCAGGCTCTAAAAGGAGGGGATTATAGACCCAGATGGGCAAACAAATTGCCCATTTTGGTCAAAGAAATAAAACAACCTGATAAAGGGCACTGAGTTCTATTTTATGGACTTTATCTTCCTACCTGTGGGTGGGCATATTATACCAAGATATATGCAGAAAGGGCCACACTGCTTTGCAGTTTGTTATATTTTTGGTTTTGAGCACGTGACATATTTTGTCATGGGGCTTGTCCTGTGAAGGTGCCCAGACTTACTTGGAATGTTTCTATAGCCTGCAGCACCCACTGTACTGAGGCTTGGCTGGTTCCCTGGGCATTCCATCAGGGCTCAGAGCTGCTATGGGTCCACTCTGGACTCCCGGAACTGGATGTTTTCAGTGGGCACACATGACATGATAAATTTGCCGCCCACAAGGTTGTGCGGACATGGAAGGGTTTCTTTACATTGTTCGCTGGGGCATCAATTACATCACAAGTGCCCTGGTTTATAGGCAACATTGCTATAAATACTGATTATGTTCTTTTTTTTTTATGTTATGTTAATCACCATACATTACATCATTAGTTTTTGATGTAGTGTTCCATGATTCATTGTTTGCGTATAACACCCAATGCTCCATTCAATACGTGCCCTCTTTAATACCCATCACCAGGCTAACCCATCCCCCCTCCCCTCTAGAACCCTCAGTTTGTTTCTTAGAGTCCATAGTCTCTCATGGTTCATCTCCCCCTCCGATATCCCCCTCTTCATTTTTCCCTTCCTACTATCTTTTTTTTTTTTTAACATATAAAGTATTATTTGTTTCAGAGGTACAGGTCTGTGATTCATCAGTCTTACACAATTTACAGCACTCACCATAGCACATACCCTCCCCAATGTCCATCACCCAGCTACCCCATCCCTCCCACCCCCCACCACTCCAACAACCCTCAGTTTGTTTCCTGAGATTAAGAATTCCTCATATCAGTGAGATCATATGATACATGTCTTTGTTCGCTGGGGCATCAATTACATCACAAGTGCCCTGGTTTATAGGCAACATTGCTATAAATACTGATTATGTTCTTTTTTTTTTATGTTATGTTAATCACCATACATACACCACACATACCATGCTTATTTCATGTAGCATAATACCCTCTAGTTCCATCCACGTCGTTGCAAATGGCAAAATTTCGGGGGTTTTTTGATGGCTGCATAATATTCCATCATATATATATACCACCTCTTCTTTATCCATTCATCTGTTGATGGACATCCTGGCTTTTTCCATAGTTTGGCTATTGTGGACATTGCTGCTATAAACATCGGGGTGCACGTACCCCTTCAGATCACTACATTTGTATCTTTGGGGTAAATACCCAGTAATGCAATTGCTGGGTTGTATGGTAGCTCTCTTTTCAACTTTTTGAGGAACCTCCATACTGTTTTCCAGAGTGGCTGCACCAGCTTGCATTCCCACCAACAGTGTAGGAGGGTTCCCCTTTCTCTGCATCCTCGCCAACATCTGTTATTTCCTGACTTGTTAATTTTAGCCATTCTGACTGGTGTGAGGTGGTATCTCATTGAGGTTTTGATTTGGATTTCCTTGATGCCAAGCGATGTTGAGCACTTTTTCATGTGTCTGTTGGCCATTTAGATGTCTTCTTTGGAAAAGTGTCTGTTCACGTCTTCTGCCCATTTCTTGATTGGATTAGTTGTTCTTTGGGTGTTGAGTTTGATAAGTTCTTTATAGATTTTGGATACTAGCCCTTTATCTGATATGTCATTTGCAAATATCTTCTCCCATTCTGTCGGTTGTCTTTTGGTTTTGTTCACTGTTTCCTTTGCTGTGCAAAAGCTTTTTATCTTGATGAAGTCCCAATAGTTCATTTTTGCCCTTGTTTCCCTTGCCTTTGGTGATATTTCTAGGAAGACGTTGCTGTGGCTAAGGTCGAAGAGGTTACTGCCTGTGTTCTCCTCTAGGATTTTGATGGATTCCTGTCTCACATTTAGGTCTTTCATCCATTTTGAGTCTATTTTTGTGTGTGGTGTAAGGAAATGGTCCAGTTTCATTCTTCTGCATGTGGCTGTCCAATTTTCCCAACACCATTTGTTGAAGAGACTGTCTTTTTTCCATTGGACATTCTTTCCTGCTTTGTCGAAGATTAGTTGACCATAGAGTTGAGGGTCCATTTCTGGGCTCTCTATTCTGTTCCATTGATCTATGTGTCTGTTTTTGTGCCAGTACCATACTGTCTTGATGATGACAGCTTTGTAATAGAGCTTGAAGTCCGGAATTGTGATGCCACCAGCTTTGCTTTTCTCTTTCAACATTCCTCTGGTTATTTGGGGTCTTTTCGGGTTCCATACAAAGTTTAGGATTATTTGTTCCATTTCTTTGAAAAATGTTGATGGTATTTTGATAGGGATTGCATTAAATGTGTAGATTGCTCTAGGTAGCATTGACATCTTCACAATATTTGTTCTTCCAATCCATGAGCATGGAATGTTTTTCCATTTCTTTGTGTCTTCCTCAATTTCTTTCATGAGTATTTTATAGTTTTCTGAGTACAGATCCTTTGCCTCTTTGGTTAGATTTATTCCTAGGTATCTTATGGTTTTAGGTGTAATTGTAAATGGGATCGACTCCTTAATTTCTCTTTTTTCTGTCTTGTTGTTGGTGTATAGAAATGCCACTGATTGCTGTGCATTGATTTTATATTCTGCCACTTTACTGAATTCCTGTATGAGTTCTAGCAGTTTTGGGGTGGAGTCTTTTGGGTTTTCCACGTAAAGTATCATATCATCTGCAAAGAGTGAGAGTTTGACTTCTTTGCCGATTCGGATGCCTTTTATTTCTTTTTGTTGTCTGATTGCTGTGGCTAGGACTTCTAGTACATCCCTGCCATGTTCCTGACCTTAGGGGGAAAGCTCTCAGTTTTTCCCCATTGAGAATGATATTTGCTGTGGGTTTTTCATAGATGGCTTTTATGATATTGAAGTATGTACCTTCTATCCCTACACTCTGAAGAGTTTTAATCAAGAAAGAATTCTGTACTTTGTCAAATGCTTTTTCTGCATCTATTGAGAGGATCATATGGTTCTTGTTCTTTCTTTTATTAATGTATAGTATCACATTGATTGATTTGCAGATGTTGAACCAACCTTGCAGTCCAGGAATAAATCCCACTTGGCTGTGGTGAATCATCCTTTTAATGTACTGTTGGATCCTATTGGCTAGTATTTTGGTGAGAATTTTTGCATCCATGTTCATCAGGGATATTGGTCTGTAATTCTCCTTTTTGATGGGGTCTTTGTCTGATTTTGGGATCAAGGTAATGCTGGCCTCATAAAATGAGTTTGGAAGTTTTCCTTCCATTTCTATTTTTTGGAACAGTTTCAGAAGAATAGGTATTAATTCTTCTTTAAATGGTGGAATTCCCCTGGGAAGCCATCTTGCCCTGGGCTCTTGTTTTTTGGGAGATTTTTGATGACTGCTTCAATTTCCTTAGTGGTTATGTGTCTGTTCAGGTTTTCTATTTCTTCGTGGTTCAGTTTTGGTAGTTTATACATCTCTAGGAATGCATCCATTTCTTCCAGATTATCTAATTTGCTGGCATATGGTTGCTCATAATATGTTCTTATAATTGTTTGTATGGTTTGGTGTTGGTTGTGATCTCTCCTCTTTCATTCATGATTTTATTTATTTGGGTCCTTTCTCTTTTCTTTTTGATAAATCTGGCCAGGGGTTTATCAGTCTTGTTAATTCTTTCAAAGAACCAGCGCCTAGTTTCATTGATCTGTTCTACTGTTCTTGTGGTTTCTATTTCATTGATTTCTGCTCTGATCTTTACTATTTCTCTTCTCCTGCTGGGTTTAGGTTTTATTTGCTCTTCTTTCTCCAGCTCCTTTAGGTGTAGGGTTAGGTTGGGTATTTGAGACCTTTCTTGTTTCTTGAGAAAGGCTTGTATTGCTATATACTTTCCTCTTAGGACCACCTTTGCTGCATCCCAAAGATTTTGAACAGTTTTGTTTTCATTTTCATTTGTTTCCATGAATTTTTTAAAATTTTTCTTCAATTTCCTGGTTGACCCATTCATTCTTTAATAGGATGCTCTTTAGCCTCCATGTATTTGAGTTCTTTCTGACTTTCCTCTTGTGACTGAGTTCTAGTTTCAAAGCATTGTGGTCCGAAAATATGCAGGGAATGATCCCAATCTTTTGGTACCAGTTGAGACCTGATTTGTGACCTAGGATGTGATCTATTCTGGAGAATGTTCCATGTGCGCTAGAGAAGAATGTGTATTCTGTTGCTTTGGGATGGAATGTTCTGAATATATCTGTGAAGTCCATCTGGTCCAGTGTGTCATTTAAAGCCTTTATTTCCTTGTTAATCTTTTGCTTAGATGATCTGTCCATTTCAGTGAGGGGGGTGTTAAAGTCCCCTACTATTATTGTATTGTTGTCAATGTGTTTCTTTGCTTTTGTTATTAATTGCCTTATAAAATTGGCTGCTCCCATGTTAGGGGCATAGAAACTTACAAGTGTTACATCTTCTTGTTGGATAGACCCTTTAAGTATGATATATTGCCCTTCCTCATCTCTTATTATAGTCTTTGGTTTAAAATCTAATTTGTCTGATATAAGGATTGCCACCCCAGCTTTCATTAGCATGGTAAATGGTTTTCCACCCCCTCACTTTCAATCTGGAGGTGTCTTTGGGTCTAAAATGAGTCTCTTGCAGACAGCATATTGATGGGTCTTGTTTTTTTATCCAATCTGATAGCCTGTGTCTTTTGATTGGGGCATTTAGCCCATTTACATTCAGGGTAACTATTGAAAGATATGAATTTAGTGCCATTGTATTGCCTGTAAGGTGACTGTTATTGTATATTGTCTCTGTTCCTTTCTGGTCAATGTTACTTTTAGGCTCTCTCCTTGCTTAGAGGACCCCTTTCAATATTTCTTGTAGGACTGGTTTGGTGTTTGCAAATTCTTTTAGTTTTTGTTTGTCCTGGAAGCTTTTTATCTCTCCTTCTATTTTCAATGACAGCCTAGCTGGATATAGTATTCTTGGCTGCATATTTTTCTCATATAGTGCTCTGAATATATCATGCCAGTCCTTTCTGGTCTGCCAGGTCTCTGTGGATATGTCTGTTGCCAATCTAATGTTTTTACCATTGTAGGTTACAGACCTTTTGTCCCGAGCTGCTTTCAGGACTTTCTCTTTGTCTCTGAGACTTGCAAGTTTTACTATTAGATGTCAGGGTGTTGACCTATTTTTATTGATTTTGAGGGGGGTTCTCTGTGCCTCCTGGATTTTGATGCCTGTTTCCTTCCCCAAATTAAGGAAGTTCTCTACTATAATTTGCTCCAATATACCTTCTGCCCCTGTCTCTCTTTCTTCTTCTTCTGGGATCCCAATTATTCTAATATTGTTTTGTCTTATGGTATCACTTATCTCTTGAATTTTGCCCTCCTGATCCAGTAGTTGTTTATCTCTCTTTTTCTCAGGTTCTTTATTCTCCATCATTTGGTCTTCTATATCACTAATTCTCTCTTCTGCCTCATTTATCCTAGTAGTTAGAGCCTCCAGTTTTGATTGCACCTCATTAATAGCCTTTTTGATTTCAACTTGGTTAGATTTTAGCTCTTTTATTTCTCCAGAAAGGGTTTCTCTACTATCTTCCATGCCTTTTTCAAGCCCAGCTAGTATCTTTATAATCATCATTCTGAACTCTAGTTCTGACATCTTACTAATGTCTGTATTGATTAGGTCCCTGGCAGTCGGTACTGCCTCTTGTTCTTTTTTTTGAGGTGAGTTTTTCTGTCTTGTCATTTTGTCCAGAGGAGAATAGATGAATGAGAGAACAAAATGCTGACAGGGTAACAACGACCCCAGAAAAATATACACTAAACAAATCAGAAGAGACCTGAAACCGGGGGAAAAGAAAGGGAAAGAAAGAAAAAAAAGAAAGAAAAGGAAATGAAAAAAAGAATATGCTCAAATATGATCAGGCTGGTGAACAGATCAGTGCCACACACTAGGTTTTGGGCGTATTTTGGTCTGTTAGAAGAAACTGCCTCCCAAAATTTTAAAGAAAGAAAAACTTAGATATGTACAAAAATAAGGGTAAATACGATGAAGGGATGGAATATGACTGTAAATATGAAAATTACAAAAAGATTTTGTAAAAGGAATTGATAAGATAAGAAGTTGGTTGAAAAAAGAAAGAGAAATTTAAAAAAAAGAGAAAAAAAGAAAAGGGAGAAAATGTGATCAGGCAGGAGACTAGAACAAAGCCATACACTAGAGATTTATGGTATATTTCGGTCTGTTAGAAGAAACTGTATCCCAAAATTTTAAAGAGAGAACAACTTATATATATACCAAAAATAAGGTTAACTACAATGAAGGGATAGAATATGACTCTAAAAATGAAAAATAAAAAAGATTTTTTAAAAAGGGATTGATAAGATGTTGGTTGAAAGAGGGAAAAAGAAAAATTAAAAAAAAATAGAAAAAGAAAAACAAGAAAATTTCAAAAATTAACTTTTAAAGACTAAAGAATCATGGGAAAAAAGTCATGAATTCTATGTGCAGTATTCCCCTAGCGCTGGAGTTCTGCAGTTCCCATTGATCAGTAAACTTGGTCTTGGCTGGCTGTTCTTGCTGATCTTCTGGGGGAGGGGCCTGTTGCCATGGTTCCCAAAAGTCTTTGCCGGGAGGCGGAATTGCCCTGCCATTGCCGGGTCCAGGCTGAGTAATCTGCTCGCGTTTGTTCTCAGGAGCTTTTGTTCCCTGCAAGCTTTCCGTACAACTTTGGAGGACGAGAGTGAAAACGGTGGCCTCCCAATCTCCGCCCCGGAGGAGCCGAGAACTCGGGGCCCCGCTCCTCAGTGCGCCCCCAGAGAAAAGCAGTCAGTCACTCCCATCTCCCTGGTCTCTGGCTGCACTCCGTGCTCACCCAGCCTGTGACCGAGCATTTCTATCTCTGGCACCCGACCCTGTATGGAGTCTCCAAACCCAGCAGATCCCTGCAGTGCACTCCTGTGCTGCTCCTCCCGGGGGAGGAAGGGGAGTCTCCCCGGATCTGCCGCTTGTTGGGTCCCTGCTGGAAGAGCAATGGCCCGACTGTGCCGTGGATCACGGTTTATGGCAACCCCGAGCTGAGAGTCCGCTCCTCGGCTCCGTCTCTGCAGCCGGCTTCCCTGCTCCAATACCTGGGAGCTCTGCCACACTCAGGCACCCCCGGGGTTTCTGTGACCCCGAGGGTCCTGAGACCACACTGTCCCACGAGGGTTCCACCCTCCGCTTAGCCACTGGAGTGACGTCCCTCAGCGGAGCAGACTTCTAAAAGTTCTGATTTTGTGCTCCGCGGCTCTATCACTTGCCAGTAGCGGCTGATGGAGGCTCCCTTCCCCGCCGTCTATCCTCCCCAATATCACCACGGATTCACTTATCCACACGTCCTACCTTCCAGAAAGTGTTCGCTTTTCTGTTCAGAGAGTTGCTGCTATTCTTTTCTTCAGTCTCCTGTTGAGTTCGTAGGTGTTCAGAATGGTTTGATCCCTATCCAGCTGAATTCCTGGGACCAGAGGAAATTTAGGTCTCCTACTCCTCTGCCATCTTGCTCCTCCTCACTGATTATGTTCTTAAAAGAGCAGAATATTAATTTCAGCATGGCAAAATCACTGCTGTCTTCTTGATGCCTGTTGTCTCTAGAAGCACTTTGAGAGTGAAATATTCAAATAAACAGTCTCTTAACTGTACCTCATCACCTAGACTGCTTAGGAGATGAGTCACTGCTAATTCAAAAGGAGCTCTTCTCCCCTACGTTGTACTTCCATTAATGCTTTCTGCCAGATTTTGTGCCCTTCTATTTTAAATAGAGGGAGGTCCATCAAGAGAAATTACACAACTTTGTTTAAAATACTTTGTAATACCAGGGCACCTGGTGCCTCAGTTGGTTGAGTGTCTGACTCTTGGTTTTGGCTCAGGTCATGATCTTAGGATCGTAGGATCAAGCCCCGCATCAGGCTTCATGCTCAGCATAGAGTTTGCTTGAGATTATCTCCCTCTCCTTCTCCCTCTGCACCACCCTGCCCCTGTGCTCTCTCTCTCTCTCAAATAAATAAATTTTTTTAAAAATTAAATACTTCATAATACAATAGGCTTTGTAGGTTGAGGAAAAGCATATTGGTACTTTTAGCCCCTTCTTTACTCCCTTCCTCTCTTCCTCCCTACTTCCCTTTCCCACACAATAATTGAGTGCACTGGGTGTTATACGAAAACAATGGATCATGGATCACCACATCAAAAACCAATGATGTATGGTGACTAACATAACATAATAAAATTAAAAAAAAAAATTGAGTGCCTTCTATGTGAATTCCGTATACTACAAGCTGTTGGGGTACAAAGATGAAGGATACCCAGCACCTACCCTCCAGAGAGTTAAGTTCTCAGGGTAATCAGTGGCTCATTGGAGGGCCTGACCAATTGAGGGTCAAGAGTGTGATACTCTAATCCCAAAAAAGAAGTTATTCTTGTGAGTGTACCCTGGGTTATGAACCATTGGGGGTGGAAATGGAATTCTCTGGGAGATTTGTGGTAATGGGTCCCACAAGGTGCACCTCAGCCTGTCCCCATTTGGCCCCTGATTTGGCTTTTGAGGTCCCTCTACTGAACTTCTGGACTCTGCATATAATTAGATGCTGTTTTCTATTCTTATACTAGTATTCTCTCTCCTCTTTACAGAAAAAAAGAGGACTCTTACCTTAAACTTACAAGTCAAGGTTGCTGTGAGGATTAAAGATACACATCAGAAGCACTACTTTTCAAATGACAATGCGTGACACAAATGTAAAGATTGTTGCTACTGTTCACCTCTCTGGTAAAAGTAGAAAGGAGACTCAAAGCTGTCTGGAAGCCTAAACTGGTCTGAGAAGCTTGAGCTCTGGTTCCCCAACGCTTCGGGAGTTTTGTTGTTGACAAGTTCTGGGGGTTTTCAGTCCTCCTGGTGTAAAGGTTGTGTTGTTTCCTGGTACCCACACATGATCTCAGTCATTTCAATCTTTGACTCCTGTCACTATGGCCACAGAGTGGAATGCTCAAGAGCAGCTTTTAGGGCTGACAGTTTTTATAGTTTAGAGAAAAGTCTCCGATTTGTTTGATATTTATATTGTGTCCTGAGCTAGATCTAATTCATGGTCCATTTCAAGCACAGATGGCTTTTAAAAAACAGAAACTGCAATATGGAAGTGGTGGCAGAGGTAAGCATATTCATTTTCTATTGCTGTGTAATAAAATACCCCCAAATTCAGGGGGCTTAAAACAACCAACATTTATCATTTCTCAGTTTAAGCAGGTCAGGAATTCAGAGGCAGCTTAGCTGGGTGGCTCTAGCTCAGGGTCTCTGTTAGGTGGCAGTCAAGCTGTTGATCAGGGCTGCAGTCAGACAAAGGGTTGACTGGGGCTGGAAGAGCCATTTCCAAAATTACTCTTGTGGCTGTTGTCAGGAGGCCTCGGGTCCTCCCTGGGGACTGGTAGAATTTCATTGCCATGTGGACCTCTCTACAGGATGACACCAAAGATGGCTTCCCCCAGAGCAAGTGATGAGAGAGAGACAGAGAAAGAGAGAGAAGCCACAGAGTTATGACCTAGTCTTGGAAGTGAGATATCATTTGTGTGTGAGAGGCAACTATACAAAGGCGTATATACCAGGCGGAGAGGATAATGGGAAATGTCCTGGAGGACGTTCTCTTCATCCTTGCCTACTGCTTTGTTTCTTTAAAATAAGATAAAAAGGGGCACCTGGGTGGTTCAGTCGGTTAAGTGTCTGCCTTCCGCTCAGGTCATGATCCCAGAGTCCTGGGATTGAGTTCCATGGCAGGCTATCTGCTCAGCAGGGAATCTGCTTCTCCCTTCCCCTCTGCCCTTCCCCCCTGCTTATGCTGGCTCTCTCTCTTTCAAATAAATAAATAAACTCTTAAAAAAATAATAAATAATTAAGATAAATATAAAATATATATATTTTAGTAGTCAAGAAAATTAAATAAACCAAAGAATTATTCAGATTTAGACCTATATATAAGGTTGTGGGTGAATTTTTCCTGTCTTTGAATTTATCCAGACTTGGGTAAACATGAGCTTCTGTTATAATTATCTGATAATATCTATTAGAGTTTTAGGAGTGCTTATTATTCTTCAGTGACAGTTATAAAAGTACAAAAAGAAGACACCCTGCCAGGGGCGCCTGGGTGGCTCAGTCAGTTGGATGTCCGCCTTCGGCTCAGGTCATGATCCTCAGGGTCCTGGGATCCAGCCCCATGTCAGGCTCCCTGCTCAGTGAGGAGTCTGCTTCTCCCTCTCCCTCTCTCTCTGCCTCTCCCCTCCTCTCATGCTTTCTCTCTCTCTCAAATGAATAAATAAAATCTTGAAAAAAAAAAAAAGACACCCTGCCAAACAAGCCTGTAGGAATTTATAATCCAAAATAGGGGTCAGCAAATTTTGTCTGTAAAGGGCAGATAGTTAAGTATTTTAGGCACTGCCAGCCATCCAGTCTGTGTTGCAGCTGTTTAGTTCTGCCATTGTAGCACTAAAGCAGCCATAGAGACTTCCATATTACAGTTACTATGTGGTTGTTCCAATAAAACTTTATTTATAAAAACAAGTTGTGGGCCAGATTTGGCCTAGAGGCTGTAGCTAGCTAACCCCTGATCTAAAAAGAAAGCTATAGAATACTAAATCAGAAGCTTTTATCTAGAATCAGTATAAAAGATAAAAGACTTACTTTTGTCTACCAGTTTCTCTACCAGTTTCATTTTATGGGTTTACTGATTTGTTCTATAAAATGTGTATAGGTAATAAAAAGGAGCTACAGGAGGTATAAAAAGATACAGAACACTGAATAATGAAACAGAATGGAATCAGGATACCTTTTAGTTATTTGCACCCTATCCCCCTGTTGAAGTGGAATAAATGATTTTGAAATCATGCACAGTAGGAAACAAAACAAAATCATCCTCTTGTCAACTTCTGTGCTGTCCCATCCCCCACCCCGATCTAGCTGCCACTCCTGCAAAATTACCTTCCAATGATTGCTTTTTAATTCTCTGACAGACGTCAAAACAGATGTTGATTGCCTTAAACAGAGTGAAGTTCCCTGCAAGTATTTTTTTTCCTTGAAAATTTTTAAAACAAGTGGTATCTTGGAAAATATCCAAGAAAAAAATTGTGACTCTCATGAGATAATTGACAATAACCTGGGGTGTTCCAAAATCTAGGTTGGGAATTATTGGCCTAAGGAATTGGGAAAAAAAAATTGAGACTGGCAGGTAAAATCTGTGCATTAATATTTTATTAGATTATGTTAAAAGGTCTGTTCCATCATTTGGGTTTTACCTTCTGCTACTGCCACTCAAAATCCTTATTATTTAGACTTCCCTGAGGAGCCTATTAGGAGTTTTACAACTTTTTTGTTAATTTTTTTTCATTATAAGAAAATGTATAACAGTTGTGGAAAATACAGAAAAGAATATAAATTATTCATAACCCAACTAGCCAGAAATGACCACTATTAAGAATTTAGTGTATTTCCTTTCCATATATTCTTGGATATTTAATATAGTTGATAAACAATTTCTTACCCTACTTTTCTTTTCTTTTCTTTTTTAAAGATTTTATTTATTTTGGGGCACCTGGGTGGCTCAGTCATTGGGTGTCTGCCTTTGGCTCCGGTCATGATCCTAGGGTCCTGGGATTGAGCCCCGCATCGGGCTCCCTGCTCCACGGGAAACCTGCTTCTCCCTCTCCCACTCCCCCTGCTTGTGTTCCCTCTCTCACTGTCTCTTTCTCTGTCAAATAAATAAATAAAATCTTTAAAAAATAAAAAAAATACTTAAAAAAATTTTATTTATTTGAGAGAGAGTGAGGGAGAGAGAGAGAGCATGAGCTGGGGGAGAGGCAGTTGGAGAGAGAGAAGCAGACTCCCCACTGAGCAGGGAGTCCGACACGAGGCTGGATCCCAGGACCCTGAGATCATGACCTGAGTCAAAGGCAGACACTTAACCAACTGAGCCACCTAGGCACCCCTATCCTACTTTTCAACTTGCCATTACATCACAGGCTTTACTCAATGACCTAAAGGATAAATGGCACTCTGTAATATGGATGTTCCATATCTTAGTAAATCATTACCTGAATTAGTTGAGTTGCTTGAAAATTTGTTATCATAAATAACATTGCCATAAACATCTTTGTAAATAACTCTTTGAAGACTTCTTTGATTATTTCCCTATAAACATTTTGTAGGAGTAGAATCACAGGGTGTAGGTATGTTAACATTTTTAAGTCTCTTGATAAGTACTAATAAATTGCTTACTAAAAGGCTATGGCAATTAATACATCCCCCAGTAGCATGTAAAAGCATTGAGCATTATTAATTTTAAAATTGTATCTATTGTTACTTTGATTTGCATATTTTGGTTACTAATGAGGTTGGGAAAATATATTCATTAGCCTTTGCTTTCTTCCTTTAAAAATTATTTGTTTTCCTTGCCCATTTCACTGGGTTTGCTAATATTTTTCTTATATATTTCTATGGTTTCTTTATCCAGTATGGCTCTTAAGCAATTGTTGGATGTTTTTGTTGAAATTATTTTCTTGGCTTGTTATTGCCTTTTATTTAAAACAAAGTATGAAAAATTAAAAATTTTGCCTAGTAAAATTACCAGTATTTTTCTTTTATTTCATCCATTGCTTTTAATCTTAAGAAATTGTTTCCCATCCTATTTTATCTTCTACCGTGCCTTATTAGGCCTTCTAACTTCTTAGTGATTCGAGGTTTTTCCATTTAATCCTTTCAGCCCCCTGGAATTAACTTTGATATAACTTTGCTAGGATCTAAAGAAATGCATGGTATAGACACAAACAGTTCTCTTTAACTCAGAGGTTCCTCCTTAGGTCTCCCGTTGTTCTTGGCTTTACTTCAGGGTTTCTTATTGCCTGAGGCAGCATTTTTCATCTTAGGACTTTTGGTGTCTTTGGAGTGCCCTGGGTAGCAAAGTGCATGCATTCTTTTCATTTCTCTTTCTTCCCTCCACAAAGCTTAGTAGTACTAGCAACTCCACTCAGACTAGCCTGGGCCCATACCTCCTTAGAGGAGGCTGGCACATGCTGGGTTTCATTTAAAAGATACTCAGAAGGCTCACTTCCCTAGAACTGTGTTCTCCTCTGAGTTTTTACTGATGCTAGATATAGCTGCTATTTCTTCTCTTTGCATTAAACACTGCCCTCTCCCCGAAGACTTTTTGAAGAACGCACATTCACCTCAGCAGAGTAGCAGAGTGTATTAATCTCCAAGTACCACCACGCTGTGGCTGGCAACAGCAGAAATGTACGCTCTCACAGTTCTGGACGCTGGAAGTCCATCCTCCCTCTGACAGCTCCAGGGAACATCCTTCCCTGCCTCTTCCTAGCTTCTGGTTGCTGCCAGCAGTCCTTTTGTTTGTTGGCTGGCAGCTGTGTCCCTCCAGCCCCTGCCTGCACCGTCCCATAGCCTTCTTCCTTCTGTATCTGCGTGTGTCTGAGTCTTTGTGTCCCTCTCCTAAAAGGACACCAGTCATTGGATTAGAGCCCACCTGAATCCAGGTTAACTTCATCTGAATTTAACTGATTACATCTGCAAAGACCCTATTTCAAATAAGGTTACATTCTAAGGCTCTAGGGGGACATGAATGTTGAGGGGACATTATTCATCCCAGTACACATAGTAAGTGAATAGTTCTCTCCCATTATTTAGTTTTATTAGATCACTTTTCTGTTTAACAGTTGATATGGAACCACAAGAAAATCCTGGGATTAGTAGTGAGGAGGCAAAGGGAGAAAACACAGAGAGAGTCGGGGTGGGGGAGGTGTATGGAAACAATGTCAGATCCCACCCCTGTGCCTACCGATGGTCCTATAACCAGATAAATAGTAAATCCATATGTGTTTTGCTTTCTCAGGAACTTGTTTGCATTTGAAGTGGAGAATCCAAGTGTTTAGTTAAGTTGATCAGTATCTTCCTTTTCTATTAGTAACACATATAAACTAGCTGATGGTTAAGTGAAAGGATGAAATGAGTAATCAGGGGGCAACTGGGTGGCTCAGTCAGTTAAGCTTCTGACTTCTGCTCAGGTCATGATCTCAGGGTCCTGGGAGCCAGCCCCACATCAAGTTCCCTGCTCAGCTGGGAATCTGGTTCTCCCTCTGCCCTTCCCCCTGCTGTGCTTGCACTCTCTCTCTCTCTCTCTCAAATAAATAAATAAAGTCATTGAAAAAAATGAGTAATCCTTTGGAATGATTCAGGTGATGATTCGATGTCAAATCTTTTTGGTTTTCAAAAAATACATTATATAAATTAATGGCAATTGCAATTATATTATTTTCCCATATTTGAAATCCAATGATGAGTTGTAACTGCTAAATTTGGGAGGGAGAGAAAATACTTCACTTTGACTATTTCCTAAATAGAGGGAAACCCTAAGATTCTATTATTTTAAAGGGAAGAAAGGATGACAGATGGGGGAATTAATTTTGCTAATAACATCATTTTGATTCTTTTTAGTAAAAAGCAATTGTAGAAACTGGGAAAATGCCAGTAGCCTTTTTCTTCCATTATAAGTAATATGGCAAATAAAAAATCTTAATGAAATTTATGTATCTACTGTTTAATTTTATGAATTGCTCATTTTTGAAGAATGTGTGATATGTCCCACTATTATCTGCTTTATAAAACACAAGTTTCTTTCCTTTTTGAAGTATTAACAATATTTAAAATGTTTTTATTAAAAGAAGTATGAAAATATTTTTTAAGGAAGAAAATGAATATAGTTGTTCTTTCTTTCTGTTAACTTGTGCCTGATATCCACGAATATTGTGAGAGTTCCTACCTTCATCTTGAGTGCAGAAGTAAAGATCTCCTGGGTACACACAGCTTGTTGAATCACATATCCTCATTCTCCATGATGAGATGACTCTCCCTACTTAAAATTCTATTAAACAAAATAAATACTTTCTTGGAGTAGAATGTTTTGTGGTTTAGTGACGCAACTCTTTTTCAGTGCTAGAAGCCTGGGTCCTCAATCAGTCAGTGCCACAAGAAAAAACTTGTTTTATGTCATCCCTGATCAAAAACAAAAAGGTGGGGGGAGGGGGTGCCTGGCTGGCACAGTCAGTTGAGCGTCCAACTCTTGGTTTCGAGTCGGGTGGTGATCTCTGGGTCATGGGATTGAGCCTGGCGTCGGGCTCTGCACTGGGCGTGGAGCCTGCTTGAGATTCTCTCTCTCTCCCTCCCTCTGCCCCTCCCACTCATGCTCTCTCTCTCTCTCTCTCTCTCTCAAATAAATAAATCTTAGAAATAAAAAGGAGGTATTTATTTTATACCCACTCAGTAACTGAGTAAAGGTTATAGGCCTAGAAGATGATACGGTTCTTAACTCCTAAAAAGCCCATAGCTGAAACGAGGAAATAATGTATGTTCACAGAAAACCTGATGCGAACACTTAACAAAGAGTGCTAGGTTGGACCTTATTTGACTGGTTTTGACCTATAAAAAATGTTACTTCATAGCATTCAGCCTAAAAGTTCACAACCAGTTACTGTCACTCACCTGAACTTTGCACGTCCTTTAGTCCTTTACTTATGAAGAGCTGTTGTGCCCAGAGGCCTGTCCTGAGCTGAGGAAGTGTGGGGCCAGCAGCGTTTCCCTAGGAGAACGGCACGTTTATGCACATGCGGTGCTCCCTCTTTTCTTCTGCCTTCTCCTGTCTCTCCTTGGCTGGCTACATTACTTCCACATGTGGGAATTTTCTTTCCTCCTAAGCATATCCTCACTTTATTTGGAATACTTTCCTCTTTTCCTCCTTCTTTCCGCTCTTGGCCAAAGGAAACTCTCCCTTCTCCCTCGCTTCCCTTCCTTCCTTTTTTTCTTTGCATCCTTTGTGTCTCTTTTCATTCTACTGTGAATCGTGATCTCACAGTGATGGGTGTAAGGCCCAAGAGCAAAGCTAGTGATACAACCATATGAGGAAAAGAGAAAAGTACAAATTTTGTTGTGAAACAGTAATAGTCTAGATCTGGTAACAATAAAAGCCCTATAAAGTCACTTTATAATCTCTGAAAAGTTCTCTAACCATTAACTCTTTTTCATTGAATGTGTTTTTTCTCAATAATCCCTATCCCAAAAAGAAAATAATCTGTACTTGAGAGAAAGAAATACTATTTCTTTTTTTTTTTAAGGTTTTATTTATTTATTTGAGAGAGAGAGAGAGCATGAACGGGGGAGGGGCAGAGGGAGAAGCAGACTCCCTGCTGAGCACGGAGCCCGATGCAGGGCTCCATCCCAGGACCCTGGGATCATGACCTGAGCCGAAGGCAGATGCTTAACCAACTGAGCCACCCAGGCACCCCAAGAAATACTATCTCTAAGGCTGTTTTATTGCTTTCTTGTTTTTTAAACCAATTCATATTAGCAAACTTTTTCTTTCTTTTCTTTTCTTTCTTTTTTTTTTTGCTATGGTATACTGTTTTAGCTACGTGAAATTGACTTTTCATGTAGCTTATCTGGGAATCAAACTACCATTTATAATATTGTACTTACAAGATAATAAGTCAGTTACCTTAAAAAAAAGTTTTGGAACACAACCCATTGGTCAGTTGGGATTTCCTTTAGTATAAACTGGATACCTCAGGGGGAAAGAAACCCAAGATTCATTATAATCAGAAGTGTACTAGAGGAAATGAAGTTTGAAATTAGACTTAGTAGAATTTGATAGCCTGAGATTGCCAAGAAGAGAGGGGAAAGAATAAATAGGAAACCTGAGCAAAGAATAAATAATGAAACCAGTTGTGCATAAGGGAAGAGCAAACAAATCTCTCTGACCACAACTGAGGGAAGGATGGGGTTGGAGTGGCAGTGGAGTACCCCTTAGCGGGGAATTTGGAGCTTGTTACTAGCATCTCTGTAAGGACAAATTTATTAAGCTAGATGGAGAGTAGTGATAACTTCTTACACCATAGAGGAATTCAATTCATGGGCGCCAAGAGTATACGTATCAGTCTATTCTCAGATTCAGCTTCTCATTGTCGTCAGTCAGCAAATCTGTATTCCTCATGTGTCTGTAATATGTTTTGCATTATTACTTCTTGTTAGAAATTATTTTTAATTAGAGTTTTCTTTTGCAACATTAGCACCACTTAAAGATACTAATTGAACTCATCATTAACTAAATGATGACAATTCTAGTCACCACCAAAGGACATATCTAGGAGGCCTTAAGCAAATCTGTTCTCTTATAAAGTTTACCTATGTGGTGCAGGTGGATGGGGGAAGCCAAAGATGTAATTCAGACAAATTATGTACTAATTACTAATCATTTTACATTAATCATTGAACACCTGCCAGGTATTTGGAAATTGAGGAAGTCAAAAATGATGAGATTGACAGCTGAAATTGGAAACTAATGTAAAAACTAACATCTGTAAGAGTTATCTTGAAACAGTAAAAAAAAGAAAGACTATTCTTATATTTTAAAATAATTTCTTTAGTTTTCATACTATCATCAAAGGGCATTTACTATAAGCACCATACTGTGTGTGAAAATGTTTTATATGTCTTACAAGTAACATTTAAAGACTCAATCCTCACTTTTAGGTTTATAAGATTTATAGACCACTGTATAGTAAGAATATATTGAGTAGAGCCTTTAAAAATCTGAATAGCTGTGAGGATTTTGAGAGTATCTGATCCGTAAGAAAAGTAGATATTTGTGAGTTCAGGAAATACAGTAAATGCTGAAACTTTTTGATACAGGAAAAATTACAATTTATCTTGAAACTCTTTGCTTCTAAAGTTGCTATAGTGTAATAACACTTGCAGCAATGCAGTTATTATCAAAGCTCAAGTTTGGTAAAGATAATTCTTTGAGTGCCTGGAAGGGCTAACTTAGACAAGTTTGGTGCCAGGTTCTTCAGGGACCCTAGAGTTTCATACATTCTTACTAATTGTGGTTGGCACCAGAGTCATTTTGGATTATTGAGCTAAGGTGTGGCAAAGGTAAACAAAGGAAGCAGATGATACACAGTAAAGTTGCTATAAAGTCAACTTCAGAGTGTGTGACACCGCCATAGACTTCTGGAAAATAACAGATGGACCAGCCTAGCTGCAACTATCGTGGTTAGGAAGAGGTGCTTTTGAACCAAAGCTTTATACTGACATTATTTGAAATAGTCATCAACAGCATAGGCTCTACAAGCAGCCGCTGTGGTCATGAGTCATGCCATCTTTGCAGAAAGGGCTTTGTGTTCACTCACCCAGTAAACCCTAACTGAACATCTGTGATGTGACAGATGTGGTTATATGCCATGGCAAAAACAGAGAATCATACACACGAGCTCCGTAAGGAGCTTACTCTCTGAGATAAAAGAACTTACTCTGTGAGAGAAAGAGCCATCAGCAATTATAATGAGAGTACAATATAGCAAAACTGCCTGTAATGTAGCGTGTGTAAGGGAGCTTAGTTTGAAAAGGTAGACTGGGTCCAGAAGATGGAAGAGCTTGAATGCTGGACTTTTTGTTCTATACCCAGTGCCCAACCATCTAATGGCTTTCAAATAAGAGAATACATTAGAAAGATCAATCTGTTTGTAATGTTAAAGCAGGTTGGAGGATGCAGAAGAGACTAGGTAGGAGAGGATACCTGGAAGGCTCTCTAAACTGAAAAGATAATGAAGTTGGACTAGGATATTGGTCAAATGAATGGACAAGGGTTTCATGTATTTATACCCCATCACGTCTTCCTCCAGAGGATTTACAGTGTATATCCAATTAACAATGTAAAGATAAAGATCAGGAAACTAAAAGATTAATAATGTGATAAGACCAGAAAGACAATGACTTAACAGAATTATACATTCACAAAGTTCTGTATGATCACTAAAATTGATTTGCGATCAGTTACATCATCCCACTGTCTGAAAGACAGCAGGTGAGGAAAAGAAAAGCTTTTTTTGGCACTTAAAAATGAGAGAAATTTCTCTTTTCAGGCCCCATAGAGAGACTATTAAGTGAGATGGTGACTAACACCCTTCTCAGCTTCCCTGCAATGTGTACAACAAAGAGTTCTTATGGGGCTGCGTCTTTAGTGTCTCTCAAAGCAAGCTCAGGTGTGGTGACAAAGGGCCCCTTGACCAGTGGTCAGAGGTGGGGTGATGGGAGCAGGAGAGCCCAGGGATGACTCCCCAGCGTTGCCCATGGTGATTTAGGATTGGTTTCTACACTTATATCTATAATCATATTCTGCCAGGCTTCTTGCTCCTTGCCTGCCCCATGGTAATATAATCACCACTAGCTTTGCTTTGTGTTGCAAAGGATAGCGATTTTAAAAACTCTCTCTTGCATTATTAATTTGTTATTTATGAGCTTAGGAAGGTCATTAGACAGTCTTTCTTTGGGGATTAGATATACCATCAAAAGAAAAGCTACATTTGCTCTTCTCTGCCATTAGGTTATAGGAACTTGAATAGCCTTAAAAGGAAAATACCAGCAATCAAGAAAATTTCTTTTATATTTTAACAATGAAATTGTCCAACTTGAATGTTATAAACAGAAGTTGAAAAAAAATACCACGATCTTTGGTTCCTCTAAGTGGGTGAATGTGCAATCATGCATAAAACATGAGTCTCCTACTGAACCTGAGCCTTTCCTTGAGACACAGACCTCAGTTTGTCAGTTCTCCTGGGGTTTGGGACAGTTATTCCCCAGGTTGTTTTGGTCCCCTGTCCTCTTTGCTCTTGCCCAGAATGAGATCCTTCCTTCCTCTGGGACCGCCAATAATGAAGCCAAACTTTATTGAGCCCAGTCTGGTTCTAGGTGGGCTTCATAGTTTCTTGATCATGGAGAGTGATCCCAGATGACCCAAATTTACAATTATTGGTTCTGAGAGAGTTTGATTAAATTTCACAGACTCTGTAATACCCAAAGCCTAGATTTCACAAAATGGAATTATTATGGCAAATGTCCCTAGGCTTTGTTGGAGAGAAGATGATCTGCATTCCAGTGGTCAGATATGATGGGAACTTGGACATTCTGCCCCACACAGCACATTGGGAGATGGTCCCAAACCTTCAAGCTGCCATTTAAAACATTGAGGGGCCCAGGAGGATGGAGGCTGACTGGACCTGAGAGTTACTTTTTATAGAAACACTAAAAAAAAAGGACGAGTAGACTGATGATCTTGTGCAACCAGTAGATGGCAGAGTTTCTGCATTAAAAGCTATACCATTTGCTGGTGCTCAATACTTCTATTAATGTCAGAGTATTCTTTATGTAGCTAAAACTCCTAGGATGTTTTGGATTTTTAAAACTTGAATGAGCATAGAAAGTTATATTTATATCTCCATCCAACTGTGATCATGAAACTCATCTGCAGAGAATTTGAAATTAGTCTCTAAACTGGGAGTCAGGTGGGTTCTGTACTCCCATCTCTGCCATTCTTGTTTCTATATCATTACATAGTTGAGCCTGATAAATATGCTAGCTCGAAGTGACATCTATATGATACCTAGTAAGCTGTTATGCAGGAAATGTTACCTGACATACATATGCATAATTAAAATAACTGGTACTTACTGAGCACCTACTATGTGCCAGTACTAAGCTAATAAGTATTAGCTAATTTTTATGAGCATTAGCTAATTTAATTCTCATGACAGTCTAGTTATTATCCCTATTTTGCAGATGAGGGAGCTGAGGCTTAGAGAAGTTATGTAACTCACTAAGTTCACATAGCTAAGGGCTAGGCTGGTATGACTTGAAATCTGTGTGTATACCACAGAGATATTCCATCTCCTATTTGGCTGAGAAAATTAGAAGACTGAATATGACATTGCTTCTGAAAGAAAAATCCATCTGTAAATCTAAAGCCCTTGGTTTCCAAGGTAAATAAATGTGGTTTTTTGTTTGTTTGTTTTCTGGAGATAGGACAGATTTACATGGCCTTATGGTGACACTGTCATTATTTGCCTCTGGGTGAGCCTTGGCATAGAAGTCAGACTTCCGGGTCCATGCACATGGCTAATCAGCAGGCCCCCCAGTTGTGTCAGCCTCATGGTTTCTCAGAGCCATTGTCTCTTCAAATCTGCAATGAGGACTGCACGGGTAATCTCGAGGGCCTTTTCAAGTCTAGAATGTTCTGATGGTGTGTGTCCATAATCTGAGTTGCTCAGGAAATGGTAGCTCTCTACCACTTAGAAGTTGCAGCAAAAAAACACTACCCGTACTATTAGCCTGTAGTGAATTAAAAGTTTTCTCTCTTTCTTCATGGCCAGGAAACTTATGTAGCTGTACAACCACTGCCCTGATTCAGAAGAATATCTGGTGTTTTAAGTGCTCATGAGGAAATAATTCAATGCAGCTGGAAGCCCCTTCAGAAACTTTGAAATCCCCGTTCCAAGGCTTATTAGAACACACGAAGAATTCTTTGAGTGGGCACTAGATGGCAGTACAGCATCAATTTGCACCCTGCAGTTACACCTAAACCTTTACTTCGGTGTCACATTTTATCGTTTTACATGTACATTATCTCTGAAGCAAGAATTATTAGATAAACAGGGTCGCCTGGCTGGCTCAGTCGGTAGAACATGCGAGCCTACTTTAAAAAAAAAAAAGAAGAAGAAAAAGAACTATCAGATAAAGAAACTCATTGAACTTGTTTTATATTGGGCTACATGTGTTAAAATGCTTTAGGAACAACTTGATGAAGTAGACCGAATTAGGAAAACCTGAAACAGATTTATGGGAAGCAAATGAGGCTTATGCTTTAAGGGCCACTCCCAAGGCTTTAGGAGAGGTCCTAATGTTATAAAGTTTGAAAAAGTGTGCTTGAAAAAGTAAGATAGCTTGTTTTCTTTTTCTTAAAGAGGCCCCCCAAATTATATAAGCCTCAAGCCACACAAAGCTTGGATTTGTCTGGAAAGCCTTTTGGCTTTTAACTTAGGAAAGGGTAGACAATCTTGCCATTATTAATTTCCTATCAAGTTAATCTCCAGGGAAAATGGCAATCTGGTTTTTAAAACCAAGCCAAATAAAAAAAGGAAGCAGAGAGAGTAACTGGATATTGCACTTATTTATGAGTCTGAGTAAAGTGAAGGAGTTAACACTGAACCTCTTTCATTTCTGGCAACATATCTGTGCTAAAATAAGGAAAGTACAGGTTATAATTAGCAAATTAATAAATTATTCTCTGCTAAAACTCCAGACCAGTATGGCAGTGTTTGGGGGATGTTATTATTTTATTTTGTCTTTTTTTTTTTTTTAACCCAAGAGATATTGTCCTTAATAAGAGATCAGTGGTGACTATTCACAAAGAAAACTGTACTTCCATTTACAAATCTTAACTTTCTCACCAGGGAGCCCAGCTCATCCTTTCTTATGACTACCTGTAGTCTACTCAGGAGTTAAACTAAAATTTACCCTTTGGAAAAGAAAAATTAGCCAAGTTTCCAATTGGCCTTTCCCTTTACAAACACCACTTACTAAGGTTGGCTCTTAGGCCAGGGGGATTTATCTTGCCTCGCTCTGTGTATAACTATTATTCAGAATAATAGTGCCCCCTTAAAGAGCCCCTATGTCCACTAGGCCTTAATACCCTTGAGAGCAGAGGGTGGGTTTGTTCATCTTGTGTACCTTGACATATGACACACACACAGAGATGTAAAAATGCTTGCTGAAAGAATGAAGCTAGATGTTGTTAAAAAGTGACCACATGGCCTAGGGACCCTCCAGCATGATTCTGGGTCTGTTATTTTTGTGTAATATTCTGTGAAGATTGGTTTCAGCAGACAAACTTGTATAATAAGTTTGCTGTGAGTACAAGTTCCGTGGCTGACACTCTACAGAGGACCTAGAAACGCTCGTGGGGTGGCCTGAGCATCTGGGGTTGGGTGAGAAGCTGTCCTAAAGTTGAGCTCTGCTTGTGAAGCCCTCCCAGCCCACACACCCCGTGGCCTTCTTTATCTGCCCGACCCAGTTCTGGAGCCAAGTTTGAAATAATGGCGCCTGTAACCAGGTGCACAGCCTCACTGCCCGTATCTGGGTCAGGACGAGAGAGGAGTGAGCCAGCACGTCATCAGCCTCCTCCCCTCAAAGGAAGCTGAGAGGTTATTGGCTGTACTACAAACACTCAGAATTTCCTGTCTCAGGATTATGGACGGAGCAAGCACCATTCCTGGACTATTTATAGTAGTCCTCCCCTTCCTCTGGCCACTGAGAAACTAAACCTACCTTCTATTTCTTCTGTGAATTATTAAAGCCTTGGAGTTTTAGTTCTCTTTCCACTTCATTAGCATTCTTCACTCAAAGACCTTATCCTGCTCCAGTATCTTTATTCCAGCCTTAATTATACAGTTAAGAAATGTATCAATGCTTGTATCTGCTCAATTGCAGATAACAGAGAACATCCAACTCAAAATGGCTTAAAGAATAGAACATTCATTATGTACCATAACAAGAACTCTAGAGCTAGGGCAGGTCTAGGATTGGTTAATCCAATTGCTCAACAATGTATTTGAAGACTCAGGCTCTCATATTTCTGTCTGCTTTCTGCTCTATCTGTTCTCCTTGGCTAATGCCACCCATGGTTCCAAGATGGCTGTCACAGTCATCACATGCAGGCAGGACACTGGCCTACAGGCAAGAACTAGTTTTTTCTGTAAACCTTCTTTTGAGAGAAAGACCTTCCACTGATGCCTTCAGCAGACTCCCTCACATCTCATTGGCCAGACTTGCAAAAGATAACTCAGACAAAGTATAAACCAATTAGAGGGTCACACAGACATAAATCAATGGGGTAATATCAGCAAGAGAGATGTATGGACATATGCCTAAGTCAGTTACTGGCAAGGGGAACAGGACTCCAGGAATAGACTAATCACAATGGACTACTAAGCCAGAAGTGGCTTCCTCTGAGGCACATGGAGGATGGCTATCTGAACAAAATCAGGGTTACTAGTGAAGAAAAAGTACATGTGGGGTTGGGGGGGGGGGGGGGGAAGTGTCTGGGAGTTTGGATAAAGGAAATGGTTTTGGGTAGGAAACCACCACGGTAGACTAGAACACTCTGCCTTCATTGGTTTCCATTTCTTTTAACTCTAATAAATATTAATCCTGGGAATGATTCCTTTTCCCTGGCATAGCCTAGATCTTTCTCCTAATGGATTTAGTTCCTACTTTATTTCCAATGTTCAGGAAATGTACAAATATCTTTTCTTAAGAGTGATGACAGTAGAGCAACCAAGAAATCGTAAAATGAAATTGGATTGCCCAAACCTATCTATAAGTGCTAATTATCTACCTATCTAGCTCTGATTTGTTGTCTGCATAGGGTTTAAAAGAATTCTGTTGGCCACATGGCGAAGTCCTCATGGTTTATTCCTAAATGTGTATGAGAGTACCAAATTATCTACAACCCCGTGTAGGTTTTGAAGAATGATCTTGGCTAATTGGAAATAACAGACAGAAATGTGCCTTTGGGTTTCTTGAGTTTCCAGAGTTCTTGATAGGTTATTGACATAACTATGTTTGCATTCTTTTTTTTTTTTATGTTTCCATTCTTTACAGAGCTTTGGAGGTAGTGGATGGAGGCCATGTGGCTCCAGAGTGCCAGAGATTTGCATTGCATGGTGGGGAATCCCAGCTCCTTCACACCACAGCTGAGGTGCCTGGCCCTTTACCTCTGGAACCTGGAATGTTTAAAAAGGTAATGCTTCATTTCCAATATTTGGCTCCCAGGAATAAACACTTTAGTGAACTAAAACATGGTAAAATAACCCTTGCCTGATTGAAAAACATACTTAAAATGAATGTAAGTTGTAAAAAGGGCATTATATACCAAAGCACCATGATAAATAATGAGTCTCAAGGGATGAGCGTGAATCTTTGCTCTCTGCTGCCTTCAGACGTTCTTCCTCATTGTCATGAGTGCCTTTTGCCTGCCTTTTTTCTTTTTGCACAGACTGTGTTTCAACTCAAAGGCATACAAAGTAAATAGGACATCAGTATTTGGAATGCCCATAAAAAGCGTTTATATTACTTCATACTGCAAGGATTTTAGAGATGGTATTATATCAACAGTTACTTCTTGATATCTAGATGTTTGCATAGAAAGTTCTGACTCAATTGTATTGCCTTAAAAAAAAAAAAAAGAGCTTTCCCCAGTGTGGGAGATAGAGAAGTGTATGCATGTTAACCGCATTCAATCACTCATAAAAGGATATTACTCACGTACTTGTCTGAGGCAAGAAAGCACAATGATGTCTTTAGTCATAGTGTGAGAGCTGGTGGAGCCGCCAGGCTTTGAAGGTTGTACAATACATTTCTTGTTACAACCCACTTCTGTAAGATCAGTGAGTGTTAGTAGTGAAAGATATTTTGTTGTAAGAGAAATCCTCCCCCCACTAAAAAGAAATTTGCTTTAGTAATGCTGTATACTAAAAGTTAATTATTAGTGCAAGATGAAAAGTTTTGGAGATGGGATGCACAACAGTGTGAAGATACTTAATGGTACTGAACTGTATATTTAAAATGATCAAGATGGTAAATTTTATCTTATGTGTATTTTACCACAATTTAGAATAAAAAAATTTAAAAATTACTTAGTGATGAAAGCAGTAAAAAAAAAGACAGGATGAGATTGTTAGTTCATATTTTATATTTTATTAGAACATGATAAAAGTAGGTAGGGAGGGGCTCCTGGGTGGCTCAGTGGTTTAAGCGCCTGCCTTCGGTTCAGGTCTTTGACCCCAGGGTCCTGGGATCGAGCCCTGCGGTGGGCTTTCCTCTCAGCGGGAAGTCTGCTTCTCCCTCTCCCTTTGCCCCTCCCCCAGGCTCATGCTCACTCTCTCTTTCTCTCTCTCAAATAAATAAATGAAATCTTTAAAAAAAAAAAAGTAGGTAGGGAAATGCAATAGAGAAGCTTGTAACTCAAAACAGCATAATATCAGAGTATCTGAAGTATAAAATTAACTTTTATAAAACATTAAAAAAATCAAATTTAAATTTTAAAAATGAAATAAACCTAGCTTACTGTATATTATACTTATCTTCAAACTGGTTTCACATTTTGTCCTTCTTTCTTTATAAGAAATAGTTTATAACTGTAAACAAAACCTAATAACTCTAGTTACTAGTCCTAGCTACAGTTTCAGGTTGTTTCCTATGTTTGTCCTTTTGTCCTTTAATAACTCAAAATAAAAATAATTGTGTACGTATCATGCCATTAACTCTCCTGTGATGTTTCCTCAAGTCCAGGAAACAATAGGCCGCAGCATTCAGAGCTGGGGCACAAAACAGATCCCCTCAGAGGGATGGCCCTTCTCCCGTGGTCCACGGCCCAAAGACAGTCCTGTCTTCTTCACAGTGCTGATATAGCATCTGGACGTGGTCTCTCGGCCCTTCCTTGCTCTCCTGGACTATGGTCAGGGAGCCCTGAGCACGGGGCAGCCCACAGGGAGAGACCCCAAGCCCAACCCAGAGTGCTCAGTACTGTGAGGGTGGGCAGGGACAAGGAGGCTTGCAGCTAGAGACAGGTGAACTGGGGACCCGGTGTAGCAGGGAGCCAGAGCGGAGAGAGAAGGGCAAGAAGGTAAAGAAAGCGGCAAAAGCAGACTGTCATTCTGGCTGCACCGTCTCCGAGTGTCACCTGAGATGGGCTCAGCCAGGCACCACCTGAAGCTCTCTCCTTGGCTCACACGTTCTCCCTGAGAGGTGGTCAAATACCCACAACAGGAACGACTGCCTCCGAGATCCCCTTCTGGGTCTGCCTGTTGTCTGTCTGTCTCTCTCTCTCTCTGGCCCTCTCCCTCCATCTCCCTGCTCTTTCTCCCCCTCCACCATCTCTCTTTCTTACTCCCGCTCTCTCTGGGCTCTGGCTCTCTTGATCTTTCTCATCTGCATAGTCTAGTAGGCCTGAAAGAAAGGGAGAAGCAGGAGAACAGACTTTCTCTTCCCTGCCGATGTGTTCCCAACTTTGTCTCTCAAGATCACGGCTGAGAGGAGTCGGTGGATCATTCTCAAAAGTGCAAGACATCCCCCGCACTGGCCTGGCCAGTATCATTGGGAAACAAAAATTAACTCCACTTAGATTCTGGGTGGTTCGGACCTACTATGAATGCCTGTGTGCCAGGCACTTCCCATACTTTCCAAAGTACCGTTCTCTTAGTCTGCTCTGCAATGAGCCTCTCATTCTTTGGAGAATCAGCACATTTATTAGGCTGGTGAATCAGGACCACCCTTGGTCTCTTTCCCAGGCAAAAGGCCATAAATTCTTCTTAAGATTCCTGAGTTGATCTAGCCCTCTTGGTTATATGTATTTATTCAAACAAATGTTTAAATTTTCATTTGCATTAAAGTTAAGCAATTTGCCTTTCCCCAAACAACCAGTATTTATTCATTCTCTATATTTGTTCTGTACATTTTGTTACTGCATTTGTTTATTTAACATGCTGTTAAAATTCCTTAGACATTCCTTAAAGATGACAATACTGTATCGAATCCTTCAATCAAAATAAGAAGACATTTACTCTACCTGCTTGTGTAAACGGAAATATGGATTTATAATTACAAAGATAGTATTGCCTCTCAAACGCATATATACATCAAGTAGAGAAAAAAGCATAACAAAAATCAAAATAGAATATTACTAGAATTCAAATCTTAGATGGGAAAAATCACCAGGGATTTTATATTTATTTGTACAAAACAATCTTTCCTTTAAATGGCCGCATAAAATCTTTAGTCCATTTTACAGCAGAAGATATGTTTATTTTCTTTGCATATGAGAGAGGATTAACATTGTAGATTATTATGTGTTTTGTTATATTTATGTACCTACACTTATGTTATATTTTCTGCTTACTTTATTTCGTTAGTGAAAATGTCTTAATTCCACTACATGGAGGTATTTCTGGGACATGAAGGAACACTCTTTATTAATTAAAGCATTTTTAAAAAAGAATAGAACAAGTTGCTGAGCAATGTATTGTTATTTAAAATCAGTGTCTTCAAAGGAGGCAATTACCTTAATGAGAATTTCTATGATTTCTAGTACAAAAATCATTTAATCCTTTTTCAATTGTAGTCACTTATTTTGATCTAGAAAATTGTATGTGACTATAATGATTATAGGTAAAATTTTAATCATCTGGAGCCAAGTTCAAACAAGTAAAATGGAATAAACAGGTACGGCAATTATTTGATTAATTCAAGCAAAAAACTATTTTGCTTTAACCATTTGGATTCTTTCATTCTTGATGACCTGGATAAAATTTCTATTTCCCATTATCCATATGTGTGTGTGCATAGTACTTTTTAAAAGATAAAATAAGCCCCTGCCCCCCTCAAAAAAAAAAAGGTAACTATAATCGATAGAAGAGAAGAAGTCTTGCCAAATCAGTATTGTTCCTTCAGAAGTCATTTGTACAGATTTCGACTCTTGTCAATGTTTCTCTGCCCCATCATTCAGGAAACATCCGTGAATCTCTAATCTCACTCTTTGAGACTGGGATGGTCCCAAATCATTGAAACAGACAGGTATCTGCTTTATTCTCAGCTCTCTCAGAGATGGTTCTACCACAATCACTTTTGACAGCTTTTTTATTGCCTAATTCATCTTATAATTGTTAAAGTAGAGCATCTTCCAGTTTCCAGCCTGGTTATTCTAGTTTAGTTGAGAAGTGTAACAATCCAATTTAACAAGCATTGGTTGAGGTAGAAAAGAAGAAAAAACTGTTTTCTAACACTTTCATTTTCTATGGTAGTTGACCACTTTGAGAGGGGATGCCCCATTTCCCTGCCCACCCCATGATTTCTCCTCTCTCTCTCCAGCCACTCCACATGGGTCCACTGATTTTGCTCTGAATGCTCAGTCCCCAGCTTTACTTCATTTCTTAGGCCAGACCAAGTTCAAAATATGAAGGACTTAAGAGACTTGTTCACTCCACCCCCACCCTGCTTCATCCCACAGAACATCATATGGTGTCTTGTCCACTGTTGGCTTGGCTTAGGACACAATACATGAACATTGATCACAGGGCTCACACATTTTGTCTCAAGGCACCCAGGCTGCTAATCTCACCAACGACAGTTCTAAAATCATCATGCAAAAAGTAGGACCTTCCAAATTCTGAAGTCTAACCTCTCCAACCCTCACCCCGAGACTGAAGTTACTGAGGTTAGACCAAGTTTAGACCATCCCAATAGTGACTTACTTAAAGGACTTATGAGTATCATCCATCCATTCCAACACTACATTTCACCTTCCAATTCGCACTTTACCTCAAACCACCTGTGCCATCTGGTGTTGTGAATAGAGGCTGCTGAGCCCTTGGGCCTTCCTTGTCCCAAATGCCTGCTTTTTTTTTTTTTTTTTTTTTTTTTTTGACAGAGAGAGACACAGCGAGAGAGGGAACACAAGCAGGGGGAACGGGAGAGGGAGAAGCAGGCTTCCCGCTGAGCAGGGAGCCCGATGCGGGGCTCGATCCCAGGACTCTGGGATCATGACCAGAGCCGAAAGCAGACGCTTAATGACTGAGCCACCCAAGCACCCCCCAAATGTCTGCTTTCATCACTAGTCAGATCTCACTATCCTTCCACCCCACCTCACCCTGGGACCTATCCTATCCATGCAGGTAGGTCTACTGCTGAGCTTCAATCTCTCACCCTTATCAGACCAACTGCCTGGCAAGAGTCTCTCTGTATTCTGTCAGTACTGATCTAAAAGTCTAGATATACTGTTAGAAAACAAAATTAAAGATAGAGAACAATGTGTATGGCATGTTTCATTTTGTGCAAAAGTTAGGGGATTAGAATAAATGTTTTTGCTTGTAGGTTAATTAAGAAAATATAGAAGAATATGGGGCACCTGGGTGGCTTAGTCAGTTGAGCGTTTGCCTTCAGCTCAGATCACGATCCCAGGATCCTGGGATCGAGCCCCACGTTGGGCTCCCTGCTCAACAGAGAGCCTACTTCTCCTTCTCCCTCTGTTCTGCCTCCCCCCTCAACTTGTGCTCGCTCTCGCTCTCTCTCTCAAATAAATAAATTAAAAATCTTAAAAAAATATAGAAGGACACATGCAAAACTAATGACCTGTGATAGGGGTGGGGAGAATGACAGATAGGGGACATGGGCGGGAGAGACTTTTTGCTGTATACTTTCTCATATTTTGAATTTTGAGCTATGTGAAGGTATTGCATATTCAAAAAATTTTTAAGATAGAAGAATGAATAAGTATGATTTCAGTTATATTGTGATTAAAGTTAAATTAAAATGGTTTAGGTATGCATATGCAATTTTTATGATTCTCTGATTTGTTGTAATCTATACCAATCCTGATTGCATTGTCTGAGGGGCTACTGTTCCCAGGTGTCCTTAGTGGGCCATTCTACTGCCTTTGCAGATATTTCTTCCCATGCCTACAGACTTTCCATGTTTTGTCTACTCGTCCTTTAGGGTCTTGCTCAAACAGCTATTCCTTTGTGATGTCTGCCTCAGAAAAGTTGTTTATTTTTTTATTTTCCTCTTTGTGCTGCCATTTACCTTGGATGTACTCCAAACTCAGCACTTACCATACCATACTAATTTACAAGCTCCTTCCTTACTGGATTAGGAGACCCCAAGGGTCAGACTGCATTCATGTGGCTGGAACATTAGCTATACATTTTGCATGAATGAAATGCTGTATATTCACCATAAAAAAATAATAGAAAACAATGCTATTGCCAACGTGCAGCATTTTGGTTCTAGTACAAATTTCATTTTTATTTAGGCTTTCAAAAGTAGAGCAGGACTGCTCACCAAATACACGTATACATACGTACATAAATAAGCCACGTGTGGGCAGCAGAAAGAGAATGTGGCCATTTGCAGAGCGTGCATCCGCCTTCTCCTCTGCCACTTGTGTTGGGAGTTGCAGACACCAAGGGAGAGTTGGTGGCACAGGAGGTACTTCTTTGCCTCTGGAAAAGCCTGGTATTATTGGGTGTGGCTAGAGCTGCCTTTCCTACATAGGTTCCAGAGCTTGGGCATTCTGTAGGCTGGAGAATGTTGCTTTAATATCCTAAGTATGGCATTACAAACAGCAGGATACAGTATACCAGCTGTTTTTCTCATCAAAGCTGAATGTCTGGCCTTGTAAGAAAAAGATTGATTGCCTGTGTATAGCTGGCTTTGGAAAAATCAGGCTATCTCTATCAATCTGTGATACCACGCATTTGAAGGTATCGTGGTCACCAGGATGAAGCAGGAAATCAGTGAGTGGTTTGTTTTTCTTTCAACCCAAATACATGTGCTGTCTTCCTTTGATGTAATGACTGTGGGTGCTGTTTATTTACATATATAAAAATAAACATAAATATATATTAGCCAGTCCATTTCCTGTATTAATTCAAACTAGAGGGCTTTGACTGTGGTAGGGTTTTCAGGGTTGTTGTTTTTTTTTAAAGTGTGATAATATGTTTATTATTTTTCTTCTAAATATTATATCTGCTTGTTGCAAAGACTTTCCAATATTCTGAAACATACAAAATAAAGACTTAAATTGTCTCATCACCTTTGAAGTTAACTAGTTTGGTGTGTATCCTTTCAGAATCTTTTCTTATGCGTTTATGTAAATAGAGTTAGTCCATTTGTGCTTTTCCTACCAAAAGGGATCATACACTTCGTACAATTCTCTAACTTGTTTTTTTGCTTATCAATCTTTAGGATCATCTTTCCAAGTTAGTATCTATAAACATGCCTCTTTTGAACTGCTAGGGAGTATTTCATATATATAATATAATAGGGGTACTGTTGTGTAGTTTCCCAATCTTTATTTATGGACATTTAAGTTATTGCCACTTTTTTTTTAACTAAACTCTACCCCCAACGTGGGGCTCAAACTCACGATCCTGAGATCAAGAGTTACCTGTTCTACTGAGTAAGACAGCCGGGCACCCCAACATCCCCCTTTTTTCTTCTGTCAACAATACTGTCTCTATGAGATTTTTTTGGTCAGTATTTCTGTGGGATAAATTCCCTAGAAACAGAATTATTGAATGGAAAGCACACTTATTTTTAAATGTTATAGATACTATCAAATTGCCCATAAAAACTTTCATCAACCTAAGCTCCCAACCAAAGTGAATGAATGTGCCTATTTTTCTACCACTTTATAAATGTTGTATATAATCAGTCTTTTTTCTTTTGCCAATCTGTTGGTATCTCATTGTTTAAATTTGCAGTTCTTCAATTAAAAAAGAGATTGAACTCTTTTTTTTTGCTTATTGGCCATTTATATTCCTTCGGTGAATTATCTTTTCACGTTCTTTGCTTATTTTTGTATTGGATTGTTTATCTTGCTGAAGATACTGTGATAAAGTAATAATCATTGGTATTCAGAATTGATAAAAATTCTGTTCTTGTATGGGACATTTTAATCATTGTGTATCCTTCTTCTTCTTTTTAAATAATACAGTGTTCTGTTATCCAATTAGAGTTTAAGTTTGTTGTGTTTGTGGGGCTGGGGGTTTTGTGTGGGAGGAGCTATTAAGTAGTGAAAAACCGAAATGTTTCTCTGCCCTCACTGGAGGGGGGTTATCAGGACTGGGACTTCTGAAATGTTTTCTGGTCACGCACGCAATGGAGTTAAATGAAGTTCTCAGAAGAGTAACTGAAATGCTCTTTCCTCTCCTTTATTCCAGTTCTGCTTCTGCATATCTTTCAGTCCCTTTGTTCAAATAAATTTCTTGCACTTACTATTAAAAATATTTACAATAGTCTTAGACTCCAAGCATCAAGGACTGCAAACATTTAAATTAAAGTCTTTGGGATTCTGTTTTCAGCTCTAGTCAAGACAGATCCATTTCCTTCAAGAATACTGGGTGGTGATCATCCTGATCAGCATGCCCAGCTTGCTGCAAGGAATCACTAATGATTGTAAAGCCTGGGGCATATACAAAGCTCTGTGTAGGTTGTAATTACTGTTATTGGTCTCTGACATCCTCAAATTTTAAACTGAATTCCTACCAGCTAATGCAGTAGAGGGGGGAATTAAAGCTCTGTGACATCATCCCCATAATAAAGAGGAGTCACTGGCCAGTGATGCTCATTTGTTTAGGTGAGGACATCGAGAGAGGATTGTATCATCATTTTGGCAGGAGAGATGAAAAATTGGGGGTTTGTGTTCTTTTGAATTGATGAAGAGTTTTTTCCTAATCGTAGCAGATCAGAAATCCCTCACTGGGGATCCCTTCTCTTGCTAAGAGCAGAGGCCTGGCTGGCTGCACTCTGACAGCACCTGGGCCAGCTGGAAGCACATGTGGCTGCATCCGTAGCTCTGGACTCCACTTCCCGCTCCGCTTCTTCCGCGGTACTTATTACCCTCTCCTGAGGAAAACCTGAAGACCGGTCCCGTGCAGAAGCCCGATGGGGGGTCGGACCGGCTGTGGCTGTGGCTGTGGCAGGTGCCACGCCTGTGCCAGTAATCGGGGCAGGAGTGTTGAGTATCGGAATAGGTGTCCTGACTCCCAAAATAGACGTGAAAACTCCAGAAACAGGGCCTACGACCGGGATCTTGAGGTAAGCCTTTGCCGAGGAAATCCTGAGTCGCTGATTTGTCCAGTGTCTCTCTTATAATGTTTGAGTATGAGGTTTGTGATTGTGAATCAGTATCTATTACTGTTATGCAGGGCTAATGCCATTCTAGTCTCGTATCTTTGCAAGTGTCCTGGGCACTATTTATTAATATATTCACTTAGATACTTTTTATTTTCCTGAGTGTTGAACAGTAATTGGTTTGAGCTTAACAAGCGAAGTAAATGCCTGTGAAGGTAGCCTCTGCCGGGTACGGTGCTTGGAGACTTAGTCCTCTCTACTCTAGCCTTTTTAGAATTTCAGTGCTGGAAGAGAACCAAGCTACCTTGTCTTCTCTCAAAAGCTGCTTTCCTTTGGTTTGGGCTCATTTACCATATGCAAAGCTCTTATTTGAATCAGATATTAATAAATCACATAAAGGTGCTTTAAGAAGTGGAATGATTAGCTTAAGATTCCAGATCAACAGCTCAGAATTGCTTTTTATGTACCTGATTTGACAGGAGATGTTGTCTTAAGGTTGAAAGGTGAATCAAGGTCAACCCTGATCTTACTCATTATCCCCAGTTCCTGTTTATAAAAGCCAGTGTGTTGTTTTAGTAGTAAATCTTTTGTGCTACTTTGTAAAATGTGGGGTGGCCATCCCCACCAACCTGAGCTCTCCTTTAATGCTTATTTATCCCTCTCTTCTTCACCTATAATATTATATATTTGCTTTGTTCTCACATGATAGCTTTGAAGCTTTTGGAATGGAATGTGCAGAATGTGTAGGTCAGACTAGTTTTTGTGATGTGCTCTAAGAAAAGCATGCCCTGTACACTTCTGATCTATTGTTTTTCTTCAGAGTACTGATTACAGTATAACCCATAATTTAATGAAATAGGTAATGGATTTAAGTATATATGTGTGTATGCGTTTGTATGATTTATATACATATATAATATATATATACATATATATGTTTGTGTATTACATATACTTTTGAAGAACATCTAATGCTGACATGACAGTTGAAAGTAGAGTAAAACATTTGAAGTTGGCAGTTCACTGACCACATCGGTCAGGTGGACCCTAGTAGCTGTTTCTTATTTCAAGATGAGTGGCGAGGGACTAGTGTATTAATTATTCTGTGTTTATTCCCATGACTATTTGATTTTACTGTCATTTCTTCTTAGCAAAGCTTTGATTTCTCTCTGCCATTGCACCTGATGACTTTCTCTTTTGGAAGCGTCAGTCAAATACCATGTATAGAGAGATCAAAAATTCACTATGCATAGATTTGTGTCCCTTGCTAATTACTGATTCATTATCAGCTCCCAGGGGATATTTTTAATGACTTCTAACCAGCAACATGGAAGAAAATGTTCAGAAGAACATGGGGAAAAATAAAGATTTGAGACTGGAGGACAAACAGACAACACTAACTTAAATGCTTAGAGCATTTGGGTACTATGTAGTTCTGAGAGATCTCTGTGATTATGACAAATGCAGCCTTAAAAAAAAATTAATCTCTCCAAGGCAACCTGCATCATCTCAGTAAACAATGGACCATCTAAACTAATTCCCTGCTGACTTTGAATGAAGATCTTAGAAACCTGAACATGCTATTCACCAAGATGATCCAAATAAGAATCCTAAATAATGAGGAATTTTTCACCCATCTGATTTTGTTTCATTAGAATCTTAAAATGAAGAATGGCTAACTTAGAAAATGAGGGAAGTAGAGACAGTTTTTGGCATGGATGCTAAAACTCCTCATTTTAAGCATCTCCCTCTTTCTGATAATATCATTCAAACCAGCAGAGAGAACTTTGCCCTTGGATTCCCTCATAACTTTTGCCTAAAATAGCTAGGCAGAGTATCAAAATACTTCTAGGAAGTATTAACTTCTATGGGTTTAGCAATTAAGTGAAGCTCCACCAAAAGGTAAATGTTAATTCCAAATATTGATTTTTTTCCAGGTAGTTTATAAAATGACAATATATATTATAATAATGACAAATGCCCTTTAAAAACCCCTCTTTGATTTTCTATTTTAAACCTGTAATAGTCGGAACTGGCTATGGTAATCTATTAAGTATCTGTGAATGCAAAAAATTATGCCTGATCAACATCTATCCCTCTCTAAAACTGAATAAATAGTATCTCATTTGCGAAGTTTCCCTGCATTCTCAGCTGATATTATCTGACATCTCTCATGTTCTCATGGAATTCTGTACCATCGCATAGGATTTCTCCATATTATTATTCAGAAGCCTATCTCTTCATTACTAGCATTCTCTAAGGCAGGATATTCCCCGTCTCCTTTGCACCTCATGCAGGACCTGGAATATAGAAGACACTCAATACATGGAGATGCAATGACCAGAAAATTGAACTAGACAGCACTGAATGTAGCTGAAAGACCAGAGCTCTGATGTCAGTCTTCTTTAGGCCAGCTGCGTTAGCTTTGGTATGTTATTTATCCTTCCCGGGCACCAGCTTTTATATTTGCAAATTAGGAGATGGGCGCTGGTTTAGATCGTGCTCTGTGGAGCCCTAGGGAATCCACTGAGGTGCCTCAGAGGCTGCAACAGGGAGAAAGGGATGGTTGGAAAGGTGGATGGGAGAGGAACTCAGGCTTGCAAGCTTCATGCCGTGTCCTCACTCAGGGAAGCTCACTTCTATCTGTTTTCTACATATGGCTGAATCCCTGTTACAATTTCTTTTGCATAAAATGTTTTACTGCTGAAAAAAAATCATGATGATAACTGGACTAGATTACATATAATGTTCTTCCACCTCTAGTATCTATCATTTTATGTAACAATTTTATTAACTCATCTCATTATCATATTGCCTTTTAAAAGAAATTTTACATCACATTGCTCTCGTTAACTCCTTATTTATATGCACCCCCCCCATACAGGTCTTTTCTGCTCTGTATTTTACCCAGCCAACTTGTCTGTTACATCTTGTAGTTACGTTTAAACCTGAAATAAGCTGATTGTCCCTACTGAATTTTCTTTAGTTTGCAGACTCACTCTTAAATTTAATGAATTGATTTGGATTTTATTTCAATCTATATGAGCAAAACAGCAACTGTGAAAATCTCCTTCTGGTCATTTAAAAATTCATTGAATAAAATTATATCCGAGTTGGAATTGAGGGGGGGCAAACGTTAAAGAAATTGATAGTTTGATTTTCCTGTGTTGCTAGCTGATATTGCAATGAGTTATCTTCTCTGCCTTCATTTTTTTAAGTAAGCTCTATGCCCAGCATGGGGCTTGAACTCATGACCCTGATATCAAGAGTTGCATGCTCTACTGACTGAGCCAGCCAGGCACCCCTCTACTTAATTTGAAAAAATTATTTGAGATCGCAAATATTTTCAAGTTTGTGAGTAAATATTCATTGACTGTCATCCAAAGTACTAAACGGAGCATCACGTATTTTCACAGCATAAATAGTAATGAAGGAATTAGTAGGTAGATTACAGGAGAAAGGGAAACAAGCACTAGAAGGTCGAAGTATACAAAATAATGAAAGAGATTCAATACCCATGTACTCAGCATTCATTCAAAGCTCACTAGAAGTCTCTAGTGCTTCTGCAATTTTAATGCTAACATTCTGCCAGTGGCTTAAGCTTTGTTCCTTTGGCACATGTGCTATTTATTTATTCATTTCATGATTGTTAATGAGGTACCTTGGGAGTTTCTCCTTTCAGTGAAAATGGAAGGGAATGAAAAGGGAATTGTTGGGAGTACCCTGACTAACTCAGTCACACAAATTGCCAACAGCTTACCCTAAAACAAGCCTAAAAGGAATGACAAATTTTATTTAAGACTAAAAAATTAAAAAACAGTATATCAGTTACATTTGACACCACGTTGTTCTATCTTACAATTAAGAAAGGCATCAGAATCAGGGTGGTAGTTGAATTCGTGGGAAGATAAATCAAAATACCGTATGTTTGGTTAGAGAGAATGGTACAGAGAGAAACCTTGGGAAGTTGAACTTTCTTCAGGAATAAATGTGGGGTACGGCCCAATCTTTAAATACAGACAGAGAAAGTGTTGTAAATTCTTGAGCAAAGAAGCATTCATGATGAATGAAATATTTCAGAGGTAGTGTCATTGATATTCTTGGTGTGATGGAAAGCTGGGGTTTAGGGAAATAAAAAACTGTGATCACAGATGGGGACTAGAATTTCAGAAACTGCCCAAGAGGCTGTTATAACAGTATGGGGTTGTATTAAAGTAGAGGCTGTTGAATGGGCTGAGGTCAAGAAATTCAATGATAGATTATATGTAGGAGCAAAAGTGGATGGAATAAAAAAGATTCTAAGGTTTTTAGTTTAGGAGGCTTTAAAAAAATGTTTCTGGTGGCAAGTAAAATTCTTCAGAAAGGAAGACTGCTTGCAAGAAAAATCAATTTGTTCTTTTTAGAAAATGTTGACTTTGAAGTAGTAACTTGAAAACCAGGTAGAAAGTTTTAGAGTAACAGAAAAAGCAGTACAGAGAAATAGACCTGAGATAGCATCAGAACAAATTAGAAGCTGAAAACTTTCCAAGTTTTCTTTCTTTCTTTTTTCTCTTTCTTTCTTTCTTCTTTCTTTCTTTCTTTCTTTCTTTCTTTCTTTCTTTCTTTCTTTCTTTCTCCCTTCCTCCCATCCCCCCTTCCTTTCTTTTGTAAATTAACATCAAAACTCATTTGGCAGCAAAATCTGACCTGAACTCTTATGAGGCAATTTTTTGTCTTTAATTATCCCACTTAGCATGAATTGTCATACATTTTTGCTGCAGATATTAACGCATTATGGTATATATGCATATTATCTTTCAAAAAAATCTGAAGATTTTTGCTTTTAAAATACTTCCAGCCCCAATAGGCTTTGCATAAGGGACTGTGGACCTGTAGTAAGTTTAGAGAAAGAATGCCAGTGAGAGACTTTACAGAATCCTACATAACTGAGAGTCGTCTGTAAATGTTGAATAAATGATGAGAGATTTAGTGAATGTTTAAACTTAAAAAGAGAAACATAAAGTTCACACAAGGAGCAAGTAAAAGAGGGAAGTCAGGAGGTAGGTAAGTTGAAGCAAATAAAGGATTTGGCAAAAAGAAGGATATGGTTGAATCTGTACAGTTCTTGAAGGTTACGGGAGTAGAGGGATGTGGGCACTGGGAACTGGAGAGGAAGGCTGAGGTTCATTTACAGGTTGAAGGAGAAGCACAGACCCGAAGGGGAAATGTTAGGGACTGCCAAAAGGTAGCAGCACAGAGGGCAGAACTGCCCGTGCAGATCAGATGAACCAGGCTCTAGTGTTAGAAGCAGAGAAGAGAGGGGCGCCTGCCTTCAGCTCAGGTCATGATCCTGAGGTCCTGGGATTGGGCTCCCTGCTCCGCGGGAAGCCTGATTCTCTCTCTCCTACTCCCCCTGCTTGTGTTCCCTCTCTCGCAGTCTCTCTCTCTGTCAAATAAATAAATAAAATCTTAAAAAAAAAAAAAAAAACAGAGAAGAGGACAAAGGAGAAGAGATAATACTAAAAATGCTTCAGAACGAGGGAATCATTTTGGAGGTACAAACTGGTTAAGACACAGATCTTCAGACAGGTGGAGGGGAGAAGCTTCGGAGGGGAGCAGAGATACATCTTCCCAAACCAAGGATGTATCCGAATGTGAAGTTGACACAAAAAGAAATTCTCACTGAGGAGTTTTACTTTTCTTTGTAGAGAAAGAAATAAAGCCACTACCCCAAAAATGAGTCTGGGGAAGAACTGATGATTGAGAGGAGGGTGGTTTTGGAGTGTGGAGAAGAGTTAGGAGCAGCAACTGACAAAAGTATGGCAGGAAGTCAACAGGGAACCCATGACTGTGGAAAGGGCCAGAATGAGTTAAACACCGTTAACTCTACAATCCACAAGTTCGCAAAGAACGTTGGATTGTGCAATGCAGTCTGAAATTTCCCAAGCCACAAAAATGGGATCTCTTTTAACTCTCCCAGTAGACATGTAGATGCGAACAACATGATCCTTTGTCATTAGCTTTCCCAAATAAGGAGCAAGTAGTAACCGCAGGACTAAGAGCGTAACTAAGCAGGGTCCCCCTGGCTCTGTCTCTTGTACTCTTACCCCTACACATCTCTCTGCACAGAGCAACAGTGTCATCTTTTAAAGGCATGAATCAGATCCTACTACTTCTTTGCTTCTTCGCGACTCTCCGATGGCTTCTCATCACACTTAGAAATCTCCAGTTTTTATGGGGGCTTACAGGCCTTTCGTGAGCTGCATCCTGCCCCCGCCCAACTCAAACTCTCCTCCTTGCTGTGCCCAGCCACACCGGAGCAGTTACTTGTGCGGGACTCTTTCTTGCCTTGAGATTTTGACTCTCCCTGTTTGTTTGGCCTGGAACGCACTTCCCCTCAGTCCTCACGGGACTGGTTCCTTCTTGTCCTTTACATCTTCGCTTAAATGTTACCTCTGCAGAGAGCCCATTCAGTTATGATCACCCCAACCTACATGAATTCTCTGCATAGGGCGTATTACTATGTATTTTCCCACTGTTTCTTTGCTTGTTGTTTGTCTTTCTCCCTCAAAATGTAAGCTCTGTGAAACAAAGATTTTTGTCTCTTGCTCACCGCTGCATCCCCATTCCTAGCACAACGGCTGGTATAGATGAGGGGCTTGATAAATGAAGAATGAATGAATAAACTTTTCTCTGTACCTTTTTCAACTTAATTTCCTTAGTTATTTTATTTCACAATGTCTGCTTAATACTTAGTAGGTATTCTGCAGTCCAATTTTCTTAATTTGATTTGCTTTATTAATTTCAGTTGGACACATAGGAAGCACAGCACATTGTTTCTCTTTTCTACAGTTCTGTGACTGTGGAGGTTATCATGCCTGTGATGTTTCCTAGGCAGCCGAGTTCCAAACCCGTTTTGTTCCCTTGTGATACAACCTTCTCGTCTACTGCCCCAATGAATGGCATTAAAAGGAAAAAGATCTTTCTTTGTAGCTGTTTCATGTACAGAAAGTCAATATTTTTTGTCAGGAACCAGTTTGGTAACAAACAGCTTTGGCAACTCTGCGTCCAGGCCCCCGGAGTCTACCCCCACAAGGACAGAAAGCCCTGGCCTGTGCTGGGAGGGGGTGTGGCTGCAGCCCCTCTGCCGAGCACTCAGGCTGCCAGGCCAATCCTGGACTTCTCCACAGTGACAGGGAGCTTCCCGTTGGTCCCCAAGATGTTGGTGTAGCCTCTCCTCTCCAGTCTGTCCAGCAACAGCCCAGTAAACACAACGTTCTGTAACACACCCAGGGAAACTGAACCGACTGCTAGCTGGCCAGAGGTAAGGAGTTAAAGAAGAAATAGAAATAACATAATTCTGCACTATTACAAAGATGAATCTAGGAGCAGGAAACCAAAAAGCAAGTATATCCTCATAAAAATGAAATAGGGTGGATCTCCTTAGACCACCTTTCTCAAACTGACGGATGCAGCTTTGCTGGGCTCTCACACAGTGTAATTAATATGTGTCACTCCTAAAGGGACATATTACCTGCCTGTACTATGAAGCCTCTTTATATTTAGCACTGTGCAATCATTAATTAGCTCATGCACGAGTCCCTGAGTTGGTGTCATTATCTCTGCTTTGCAAACAAGGAAAAGCAAGGGTGTTGGTGCCTAGACTCCAAACAGTGTATTGTGGAGCTCAATAAAGAATATTGGTGGGGTGCCTGGGTGGCTCAGTTGGTTAAGCGTCTGACTTCGGCTCAGGTACCTCGGGATCCTGGGATGGAAACCCCACTTCAGGCTCCACGCTCAGCAGGGAGTCTGCTGGACCCTTTCCCTCTCCCTCCCCTGACTTATGCTCTCTCTCTCTTTCTCAAATAAATAAATTAAATCTTTAAAAAAAAAAAAAGGATCTTGGAATTTCTCATTCTCAGACTGAACTTGGGTTTCCTGCACTGTGGCATCCATGCATTATTTTATTGAAGACAGCCAAATGGAAATGCCCCAGATACATCTGGTTCTTGCAGTATTTTGGCTCCGCCCTTGTGGTTTTCCACATGAAAGGACACTGCCCTCTGCTTGGCATCCTTAGAAGCTGGATGGGAGGGACTAGCAAGAAAGAGGGGGTATGGCGTGGTGACAGGGAAATGTATCACATGATTTCTGGTCTTTAGAGAGAAGTTACCTAAACTAAACTTCTTGAGGATGTCCATGAAATCTGAAAGATATGTTGGTCATCAGGGAGCTAGGCTAATCTAATGCAACTTGGCCTCCCCTTCCAGAGGGCTTCTGGTAAATCCTATAAGCAAAACACAGACAAATCTTATCCTTAAAGGAAGTATCCCAGCACCAGAATGACAGAACATCAATGTGTGGGTCTTCTTTGCAGGCAGTTCATAGGTGCCTGCCTTGTCTGCTGAGAGGGTAATGCTAGCCTGGCTTCTGCTTTCATACTTCTACAGGAGCATATCTATTTTAGTCTTCTCTATAAATTATTCAAAGGAGCCCAGAAGCTTTTCTGCACCAGATCAGTAAAGAAATACCTAGGGGTTAATTTCTGGAACATCACACCCCAACAAGAGTCCTCTTAGGGGAGTGTGGGGCACAATCTCTTGAATGCAAGTTAGTCTCCCAAGAAGTGGACAGCGCTAACTGCCTGGTGACAGGAGGGTTGTGTGGGGTGTGGCTCAGCTGGAAGTGAGGAGGCAGCCCCTGGGCTATTTCAGTTCTCCAAGCCTCCCTCTCCCAAAACATGTTTTATCCCTATTGTGCCCTGCTTATGCCAGGCACTCAAAAAAGAAAAAGAGTCCTGTTTATTTGGATGCCATAGACATAAAGGATAGAAACAAAAATAGACAATAGGTATTAAGATAGATAAAAAAAGATAGGATCTTTCACCCCCTATTTCTGATCTTTGGTCTAATTTAGGGAGAGAAATTTAATAGTAAGTATCAAAACATTCTTTTTTAATTAAGTAAGCTTTATGCCCAACATGGGGCTTGAACTCATGACCCCAAGATCAAGAGTCCCATACTCTACCAACTGAGCCAGCCAGGTGCCCCAAAACATTTCTCCCAACAGATTGGGCTGCCCAATAAAAAACTCACTGATTCAGGATATTTTAAAGCAAACATATTTACTCTGAACACTATGCATTATCAATATGGCTTTAGCTTCTCTTTTGTAGGGAGAGAAAAATAACATAATATTCCATGAAAATTTTTGTGAACATAAGCTGATACCTGCTTTACATTTTTAATCAGAAATGGAGTTTTATTTTTTTTATTTTTTTATTTTTTTTAAAGATTTTATTTATTTGACAGAGAGACACAGTGAGAGAGGGAACACAAGCAGGGGGAGTGGGAGAGGGAGAAACAGGCTTCCCACTGAGCAGGGAGCCCAATGTGGGGCTTGATCCCAGGACCCTGGGATCATGACCTGAGCCGAAGGCAGACGTTTAATGACTGAGCCACCCAGGCGCCCCAAGAAATGGAGTTTTAAAAAAATATTTCATGTAATACTTTTCCTTCACAGAATTATTAGGGTAAGAATAGATTTTTTGAATTTCTGTTTCTTTTTAAGTTAAATCTGAGACTCTCATGAACACTAAATGTATGTTTTTATGGAAATATAAATTACTTAAATATTTTGGGGAACTGGATGTTTAGAGCTGAGTTCCAACACTTAGCTATCTGCAACCTTGGAGAATGAGTTGTTTTAGGTCGCTGACTTTTATAAATGACTTAGTGTCTATCTTTGTAGGTTAGAAACTTAAAAATTTTTACTGATTTGAATAAAAACTAAAGGTATGTTTACTTATTTTTGTTTTCTTCTTAAACAAAATATGCTAAATATTATATAGCTTTTTCTTGATAAAGCATGATTATTATGGATAACAGCTTTTTTATGGAAATACAGTAATGTTCTCAGCGCTTATTGAAGTGTGTTCTATCTGCAATTGTAGTAAATTATCATTTCTGTGTTATTTTATATAGTGTTTTTGAGAAGTTCCCTTCTTGTTACCTGTAATTTCTTTTGTCACTGTGTACTTTAAAAAAATCTTTTAAAATGTTTAAAGTGTTTCAATTAGTTATGTGTTTGGAAATTAGCTAGCAATGCTCATGAAAATGTTGTATAAAGGAAGAATAAATGGGTTTGGAGTGAAGCCAAAAGTTCCTTCTCCAACCTTGACTATTCTTATAAACAAAGAATACGTTATGCAAATTTAAAAACATACTCAAAAGTAGAGAGAATAGCATCATGGATCACCACGCCCTCCCACTTCCATTTACAGTTTCAGTCATTACCATCCTCTGGGCAATCTTGTTCCCTCTATACCTCCCCTACTCTCCATCCCCACAGCTGGATTAAAAGCCATTTCCAACATCAGTATGAATCCCAACATCATGTTTAGCTTAATATAAATACAGATGGTTACATATAGAAATATTTAGATATATTTGTATATATGCCAGTTAGTAAACATACTTATTTCCTTGCTCTGTCAGCTCAGGGGGCCTAGAATCAATGATGCCCCAGTAGCAACAAGCACACCTAGAAGCCAGACCTTGGTTTCTAATACCATTCTCCAATAGAATGTACCAGGACTCATTAGAAAAATGGCTGATTGTAGGACTGAAGCCCAACATATACAAGATGAGCCTGGAGTATCTTGTAGTACCAGAATGTAAAAAAGTGCCACACACACACAAAGATATGTCAAAAGGACATAGGAGCCAGCTGAAAGAGCTCCCAGTAGCCAAAACTGGAACAATTAGAGCAACAAAATAAGTAAGTATTGCATTAGAACTCAAAGTATAGAATAAATATCTTTGAGTCCACATTCAAGGATATTAGATAGAAATAAATGATTGGGGGCACCTGGGTGGCTCAGTGTCTGCCTTTGGCTCAGGTCAGGATCCCAGGGTCCTGGAATCGATCCCCCGGCATTGGGCTCCTTGCTCAGTAGGGAGCCTCCTTCTCCCTCTGCCTGCCGCTCCCCCTGCTTGTGCGCTCTCTCTCTCTGTCAAATAAAAAAATAAAATCTTTTTTAAAAAGGAGAGAAATGATTGACTAAATAAGTAAATGAGAGAGAAGAGATGAATCTCCCATGTAGAAGGTTGGTTTTATCCTCATGGTGTCACTTAACATTTTTCTTCATCCCCACTACTTACCAGTAAATAATAAACCAATAATTAGAACTTGATTCAATTAATTTTGCAGGAATATTTCACAGGTGATGCTTTATACATACTATTGAGTTGTATCACAAATGGTCTCTCTTTTTCCATGATGTAGACATTGGCATCATCATCCTGATGGATCCTTTGCAAAGACTTTTGCTGAACAGTCTTAGCAGCCATTGATGACTATTGCCTAGATCCATTAAGTCGTTTCATTCACATTTATTGGCGGGGATCTTTCAAAAACAGCTTTCCCACATCAACTACTTTCTTATTCTGAAAAACAGTTCATAAGAAAGGCAGGAAAAATGCTTGATTTTTTCCTCCTTTGTTTACAGATAATGATTTTTGCTTTTTAGAAACTTCCAAATGTGGCCAATTAGTTGTCTGTTGTCTGTGCTGTGATTGCAACTATGTAGGGAAAATAAAAAGTGAAGGACCCTGACTTATTAGGCTTCTAAAACACTGGTGGACTTTTTATCTTTAAAAGTGTGTATTTGTAACATTGTTAAGCAAGTCAATTCCAGAAGAGGGAAGTAGCAGAAGAGAATTCCATTTCCAGCAAGGGTGATTGTCACTGGCAGATTTAAGGCACAAACAAGACAGAAGAAAAAAAGAAAAAACCAGGTGATATATACAGCAGAAGTGAATAAAAAAGAAGAGGGGAAAACAGAAAGAGGGAGGGGATGAACACTGGAGAAAATATCATTAACAAATATTCTGCACTCTGGTAATGTTTAATTGCTGAACTAGACAATCTCTGTTTTGCCATCTCTTTCTTGAATTCCTTATGTAACCTGAAGGCTAACTCTAAATGAGCAGAATAAAATTGAATCCTCTTTCTTGACTTTTTTCTTTTACTTATATGATACATAAGATGATCTTCTAGACATGTAATTTCAAAACATGTGTTGGTCTGTTGTAATCTTTGTGCAGCAACCATGAAATGGATTTGTCCTACATAAACTGAGATAAACATGTATTTGCTTATTCACTGAGAAATCCAATCCATGAGGAGTTTACATATGATTATATCTTTGTAAGAAGAGATTAGAAAAGATAGAGAATATGATTACATTTGCCAAACTACACCATGACTCAGAAGCTAATTTGAAGGATTAGAAAAAGCAGAAGGAACTGTCTTGCTGTTCATTAAGTAATATACCTGTGGTCATTTTTTAAAAAATGTTATGTTCATATATTATCAATTGTGACTGTTACACCTTTGCCAATGAATTTTTTAAAGATTTTTATTTGAGAGGGAGAGAGCGCACACAAGCAGCGGGAGCAGCAGAGGGAGAGGTAGAAGCAGACTCCTTGCTGAGCAGGGAGCCCGATGCGGGGTTCGATCCCAGGACTCTGGGATCATGACCTGACCCGAAGGCAGACGCTTAACTGACTGAGCCACCCAGGTGCCTGAGCTCCTCAGTTCTTCTGTTCTTAATTCTCTTAACCTATTAGTAAATGCTCTAACAGCTCATCTTTGAATTGATCCATGAATTATAGGCAAAAGGCTCTATCTAAAGATATATTCCATAGCTTTTACGTTTTTAGATGAGTATATAAAATTGCCCCAAATGTTCAGCTCTTCAAGGAGAATACTGGGGGAGAAGGCAGAAAATGGAAAAGCGATTGACTGAAATCAGCTATGGATACTTAGTTCTTTATGTGTTTAAGGCATAGAGGAAATGTTTTTAGTCTAAAAAATGTTCCCTGCTCTAAAGGAGCTTATAAACTGGATGGGAAGGCAAGAGAAGTGTGCATGGAAAAATTAAAATGGAACAGCAAATATGAAATCAGTGTTACCAGTAATAAATGCTTTCAGAGAAGGATTTCAGGAAGCTTGGGTCGGCCGGGAGGCCTCCAGGCTGGGCCTTGCCTTGTGACTCAGAATTGAATTGGCACAGGCAGATGAGGTGATATCCTGGGAGAGAAAAGCCATGTGGGCAAAGGCACAGAGACAGGTAAGCACCACGTATGTTTGGGAAACTGGGGACATATAATTGGGTCAGAGCAGATGGTTTGTGGAGCTACATTAAGGCAGATGGATTTGATAGATTTAGAGTGCTGTCTGTTTAGGGCTCTGGAAAGTTGGGGCTTTCCCCTGAAGACAGTAGATAGTCACGGAAGGTTTTTGAGGTACAGATAATGGGATGAAATCTGTCATTTGGGAAGAATGGACAAATGACTGTGTTCAGATGGACTGGCAGAGAGGGGACGAGAGGTAGGCAGACCATGGAGGTCCTGGGCTCGTGGACCAGGGAAGAGGCCAAGGAGCTGGCATTTTGAAAAGAGGCATGTTTTCTTTCACAGAACTTAAAACATTTCCTGTTGGTTTTCAGAGATATCACCAATAGTTTCCACTGGGAACAAATGATTGGCGCTGGGATATAATGGAATAGTACAAAAGGAGTACCCATGTACGTAGGATACTCCCCCCACTCATATTTCATGTCCTTCTCATGTTTTCTTATGTTTACCCATCTGCTTCTCTAAATGAAGAAAGGGCAAGCACCACCTAACTTGTGTTCGAAGTAGATTAAGGATATTCCCAAAATTCAACCATTGGAATATAATTATGTAAACCTTGTTTGGACAGAGTATAGGAAAGTGTCTTTAACCCCAAGTAATGAGAACATGTTACTTTTTATATAAAAATGTCACAGGGCACCTTGGTGGCTGTTGGTTAAGCATCTAACTTAGGTTCAGGTCATGATCTCAGGGTCATGGAATGGAGCCTCCTGGTGGGCTCAGTGGGGAATCTGCTTGGGATTCTCTCTCTCTTTCCCTCTGCCCTCCCCCTGCTCGCTCTCTCTTGCTCTCTCTCTCTCTCAAATAAATAAATAAAATCTTTTAAAAATAAAAAAAATTTTTTAAATGTCACATGGGGTGGGGCAATCAGCATGGTACAGTGGAGAAAGACATTGGACCCTGGGAAGTCTATGAGCTTGGTCTCATGATGTTCCTTCCACCGAATGGCTCTAGGCCTTGGGGCAATTCATTTATCCTTCGTGGATAGCCTCACTTAAGGAGATTAAATTCTATAAATTCCAAGGCCCTTTTCAACTCTAATGTTCTATAATTATGTAAGTTAGATGTAACACCAAAAGAACATTTCATCAAATGGATTTCTAATGCGCTTTGAGTTGGACTCTCTGTTTGAGTTTCCTGGTGGCTATGACACCAGCGAATGACTCAGCTGTGGATTTATCTATGATTAATTTGTGGGAAACTTGAGGTGGAGATTTTTTTAAAATGCTGATTGTGTATCAAGGTTATTAGATCGTTCAGTATGTGAAATTATATTCCCCCCACCACATTGAATCACTATTAAAAATGGGTTAGCTTATAGACGTAGTAAATGGATAATATTCCTTCTGTGAACTTTTCAGGGACTGCCCATGCAGGACAAGAAGTGAGGACAGTTCCCTATGTAGTACCACAAGCACCTTTGTAAAGTTGAGAGACAGTGTGGTGAATTGATAAAAGCATACATTCTGGGGGCACCTGGGTGGCTCGGTTGGTTAAACATCCAACTCTTGATTTTGGCTCAAGTCATAATCTCAGGGTAATGAGATTGAGTCCCGCATCAGGATCCATGCCCAGCAGGGACTCTGCTTGAGATTCTCTCTCTCTTTCTCCCTCTGCCCCTTCCCCTGTCCCCCCAGGCTCTCTCCCTTTCTCTAAAATAAATCAATAAATCTTAAAAAAAAAAAAAAAAAGCGTACATTCTGGCATCAGTTCAATTTGGGTTCAGATCCAAACTCTGCCACTTCATAGCTGTATGACCTTGGACTAGTTACTAAATAGCTTTGTGCTTCAGTTTACCCATCTGTCTCATTGGGTTATGGGCATGAAGGGAGGTTGTTATATGTAAAGTATTTAAATTCCACTCATCACAAGTAAATTTGGTGAAGTAGTATTATTATATTTGGTAAAGTATTATTATAATTATCATTATTAGACAAGGCAATATTTTATTTTATTTATTTATTTTTTAAGATTTTATTTAATTCAGAGAGAGAGAGTGCATGAGCTGGGGGGAAGGGACGAGGCAGAGGGCGAAACAGACTCCCTGCCAAGCAGGGAGCCCGACATGGGGCTCGACACAGGGCTCAATCCCAGGGCCCCAGGATCATGACCTGAGCAGAAGGTGGACACTTAACTGACTGAGCCACCCAGGCACCCCAATATTTTATTTTTTATTTTTATTTTTCTCTAGTCAAAAACCTCTACTTTTTTTTTTAATCATGATAAGTATACTCTTTAATCCTCATCATCCTTTTCAGCCATCCCTCTCACCACCTGCCCTGTGGTAACCATCAGTTTGTTCTCTGTAGTTAAGAGTCTGTTTCTTGGTTTCTCTCTCTCTCTCTTTCCCCTTTGCTTGTTTGTTTTGTTTCTTAAATTCCACATATGTGTGAGATAATATGATATTTGTCTTTCCCTGACTGACTTATTTCACTTCGCATTATACTCTCTGGCTCCATCCATGTTGTTGCAAATGGCAATATTTCATTCTTTTTTGTGCTGAGTAATCTTCTATTGTATATATATATATATATATATATATATATATATATATATATACCACATATTCTTTATCCATTCATCTATCGATGGACACTTGGACTGTTTCCCTAATTTGGCTATTTTTTTTTTATAAGGGACGCATTTTATGTACAAGGACACATTTGAACATAAAATGATAGAAAAGATATACAATGCAAATAAGGAAGCTAGTGTGGTTATATTAATACCAGATAATGTAGATGTCAAGACAAGAAGGATTACCAGAAATATAGAGGAGCATTATCATTATAAACGGATTTATTCATCAAGACAAAAAAATCCTACTGAGCATCTAATAATAGATCGTCAACATTCTTGAAGCAAAAATAATAGAAATAAATAGAGAAATGTTGGACATTTTAACTCCACTCTCTCAGTAATTTACAGAACAAGTTAGACAAAAATGTGAGTAGGGATATAGAAGACTTTAATAATAATATTAGTCACCCTAACTTAATTGTAGTGTTTTATATAAACTGCTACATCCAGTTAATTTGGCTATTGTTGATAATGCTGCTATAAACATTGGGGTACATGTATCCTTTTGATTTAGTGTTTTTGTATTCTTGGAGTAAATACCCAGTAGTACAATTACTGGATTGAAGGGTGGCTCTATTTTTAATTTTTTGAGGAACCTTCACACTGTCTTCCACAGTGGCCTGGTTTGCATTCCCACCAACAGCGTAAGAGTGTTCCTTTTTCTCCACATCCTCACCAATACTTATTGTTTCTTGAGTTTTTGATTTTAGCCATTCTGACAGGTGTGAGATGATATCTCATTGTCATTCTGATTTGCATTTCCCTGATGATGAGTGATGTTAAGCATCATTTCATATGTCTGTTGGCCTTCTCTATGCCTTCTTTGGAGAAATGTCTGTTCATGTCTTCTTCCAAATTTTATTTGGATTATTTGTTTTATGGGTGTTGAATTGTATCAGTTCTTTATATATTTTGAATACTAACCCTTTATTGGATATGTCATTTGCAAATCTTCCCCCATTCAGTAGGTTGCCTTTTAGTTTTGTTGTTTCCTTTGCTGTGCAGAAACTTTTTATTTTGATGTAGCCAATAGTTTATATTTCCTTTTGTTTCCTTTGCCTCTGGAGGCACATCTAGAAAAATGTTGTTAGGGCTGATGTCAGAGAAATTACTGCCCGTGCTCTCTTTGAAGATTTTTATGGTTTTAGGTCTCATATTTAGGTCTTTAATCTATTTTGAGTTCATTTCTGTGTATGGTGAAAGAAAGTGGTCCAGATTCATTCTTTTGCATAGAGCTGTCCAGTTTTCCCAAGACCATTTGTTGAAGAGACTGTCTTTTCCCCATTTGATATCCCTTCCTCCTTTTTTGAAGATTAAGTGATCATATAATTGTGAGTTTCTTTCTGGATTTTCTATTCTATTGATCTATGTGTCTATTCTTATGCCAGTACATACTGTTTTAATTAATGCTGCTTTGTAATATAACTTGAAAACTGGAATTGTGATACCTCCAGTTTTGTTTCTCTTTTTCAAGATTGCTTTGCCTATTTGAGGTCTTTTGTGGTTCCATACAAATTTTAGGATTGTTGGCCTCCTGTATGTCTTCTTTGGAGAAATGTCTGTTCATGTCTTCTGCCCAATTTTTAATTGGATTTTTTGTTTTATAGGTGTTGAGTTGTATCAGTTCTTTATATATTTTGAATACTAACCCTTTATTGGATATGTCATTTGCAAATCTTCTCCCATTCAGTAGGTTGCCTTTTAGTTTTGTTGATTGTTCTAGTTCTGTGAAAACTACTACTGGTATTTCGATAGGGATTGCATTAAATCTGTAGATTGCTTTGGGTAGTATAGACATTTTAACATTATTTGCTCTTCCAACCCATGAACATGGAATGTCCATCCTTCCATTTCTTTGCGTTGTCTTGAATGTCTTTCATCAGTGTTTCATAGTTTTCAGAGTACAAGTCTTTCACCCACCTCTTTGGTTAAATTTATTCCTAGATATTTTACTGTTTTTGGTGCAGTTGTAAATGAGATTGTTTTCTTAATTTCACTTTCTGCTGCTTCATTATTAATGTATAGGAATGCAATAAATTTCTGTACATTCATTTTGTATCCTGTGACTTTACTGAATTCATTTATCAGTTTTAATAGTTTTTTGGTGGAGTCTTTTGGGTTTTCTAGATATAGTATCATGTTATCTGCCAATAGTGAGAGTTTTACTTCTTCCTTGCCCTTTGGATGCCTTTTATTTCTTTTTGTTGTCTGATTGCTGTGACTAGGACTTCCAGTACTGTGTTGAATAAAAGTGGTGCGACTAGACATCCTTGTCTTGTTCCTGACCTTAGTGGAAAAGCTCTCAGATTTTTACCACTGAGTGTGATGTTGGCTGTGGGCTTTTCATATAAGGTCTTTATTATGTTGAGGTATGTTCCCTCTAGGCCTACTTTGCCAAGGGTTTTTTTATCACGAATGGATGTTGTACTTTGTCAAATGCTTTTTCTGAATCTATTGAAATGATCATATGGTTTTTATTTTTTCTCTCATTGATGTGATATATCACATTGTTTTGCAGACATTGAACAATCCTTGCATCCCAGGAATAAATCCCACTTGATTGTGGTGTATGATTTTTTTATGTATTGTTGGATTCGGTTTGCTAATATTTTGTGACAAGGCAATATTTTAAAAGATATTTATTTAGGAAGACACCCTGGCATGTACAGCTGTAGACATGATTATGTGGACCTATATATCTTCTTCAAGATCAGTTCATCCACTTTGGTGATTTTTTTTTTTTTTTGGTCTTAGTCCTATTATAATTCCAGAACCACAAAAATGACATTGTTCTGATCATTGTTTCATCCAATTTGCATTTTACTAATGATGAATCTATCTTGTCTGTATAGGGTACATGCTTACTCTCAAAGAAGAATATTTTATAATACAGAAAGGGAAGTTTTAGAGGCCAGAGTGAAAGAAGGCAGTGAATTTCATGTTCACTTTATGCTTTCAGTAGATGGTGAATATTCCTTTAAAATGTGTTTACTCAGAAAAAAAATAATAAATAACATGTGTTTACTAGGGGAAAGTTCTTCTGTAATTCAAGGAACTAAAATTCCAAGTTCAGCTGAAGCAATGAGTCAGGGTTTCAAAGACTAGTCCTATTTAGCCTACTTTGTTTTAGATAACCAAATGAGGTGGTCTTCAACTCATAGTTAGTGAGTTACCTCAGGTCATCTCAAATTAAACTTCATTTATTTGAGTTTTAGAAAATTCCTAGCAAAAAAAAAACTCTTTGTCACCCGCGTTGATCTGAGCTGCAACCAAATAATCAGAAAAGAAAAGAAGAAGGAGGGATGTGGACAATGGGTCTTTTGTGGCCCCATCCTTCCCTCTGACTCTTACTCCATTGGTGAATGGTTTTCTGCCCGTTTTCTGGAACGGGCTGTTCCCCAGCTGAGAAGGAACCATTTTTTATGTGGATCATCAGAAATGAGTGTGAAGGTTTTTTGTTTTGTTTTTTTTCTACCTGAAGGATCTCAAGCCATGAAAAGGTCTTTTCATTCTCCCTTCAGTTGATTCAGAGCAGGCACTGGACCGTTTGGAAGGGGTGTGCCAGGGCACCAGTTCTTTCCCCTTAGGGCAAGAGAAACTCCACAGAGGACCTGTCCCAGGACAAAGAAGAAGGGCACAGCAATTTTCCCTGGCAGGGAGTCTGCCAGCAGCACAAGGGCAGCTAGGCCTGTGGCGCTAAGCTGGGATGTGGCTGTCCACTGTGTGAGGCAAACTGTTGAAGGACATGGATGGTTTCCACTCCTGCTCCCACAGGTCTAGAAGATTTCAGATACCCCTTTATATGCTGGCCTCCCAGGCTAGATCTGCACACCATGAAAGGATGCCTCAGTAATGAGGGTGCACAAGAATGAAAAAGAAGATGAGTGTGTATGTGTTTTCCTTTATGTGAAGAAGATTAGATCTAGCTTATCTCTCCTTCTAAGCCTAAATTCCAATTATGTTTGAAACCAAATAAAGCCAGTTAAACTGTGGTTTGGTCTGAGGTTGATGACAGCTACAATCTCGAGACTGATGCACACGCTGAATTGTAAAATCTTGTGCTAAAGTAATTGCCATGTGAGACAATTCCTCAAGGTTTGGGTAGTGCCTCTCTGGGGTCTAAGGACCGTTCAGCATTTGGCAGAGTACAAATCAATGGCCACATCAAATGTATTTTCTACCCCAAACCTACCATTTTTATAGGACACATGTAACCTCCACATACCTTCTACTTTGAATACTGAATCACAGCTTTCCTTTAGAACCTCTTGTGGCTGAGGAGAGCATGTCTTTGCCAGCTTACTGTTTATAGGGAGGCTTTTTCTAATCAGTATGCGCCTCCAATTAGACATCAACACATGACAAGAGAAACTTTGCCTGGCAATACTTGATGCTCAATAAATGTTTGAATGACTGAATGAACACAATTCTTCTGGGCTTTAACATCAAGAGCATATACTTGAATTGAAAATCATTTCCACCCATTAACCATGCATATACTTCATGGTGGTTTTTTTTAAGATTTTATTTATTTGACAGAGAGAGACACAGCGAGAGAGGAAACACAAGCAGGGGGAGTGGGAGAGGGAGAAGCAGGCTTCCTGCAGAGCAGGGAGCCTGATGCGGGGCTCGATCCCAGGACCCTGAGATCATGACCTGAGCCGAAGGCAGACGCCTAACAACTGAGCCACCCAGGCGCCCCCTTCGTGGTGTTTTATACATATTCTATGATTGCACGTTCACTCTCTTCTTCCCCTTTTCAAAAAGCAAGAAGGCAGCGTAGAAGTTGCTATAACACGTTGTACAGATTTTACTTGGTTCTATGTGGATCTCATACTTTCTCCCCTTATAATCTAAAAAGTATTTCTTTCAATCATTGGTGCATTTCTCACATCCAGATCACCCCCTCCAGCTGGACCCCCAACTCAGTGCAACTTCCTATATTTTGAGGAGGGCTGCTTACCCGAGTGACATTTGGGTGGAGCTCAGTATATGGAAGTGGAAAACAATCTTACTCTTTGTCACCACTGTCCCTTCAAACACATTCCATGGACTATTTTTTTTCACCCCCTGGATTTATCATTCACTCTTAGAAAATAAAAATAAACTTTATTTCAGTGATTAAGATGTGTAGCCCAAGGTAGTAACTAAAACTCTAAATTGCATTCACGTGAACAGTCTCCCCCTTGCCCAGCCCTTGGGTGGGTTTTAGGGGGGGAGAGGCACAGTCATTTTGGTTCTCTTCCTCCCCGTCCCGGGTTTTGCCCACACTACTCACTCTTTGTGGGTTAGGCCCAGGGGGAGTGGGGATTTGGGAGGGGGCACTTATATTGAAGGTATTCTTTGGATTAAGTGTATATTTATAGCTGCTTCGTTCTCACCACTTCTGTGGTTTTCTCTGGGACTCTTCTGTTGGACATCTATCTTACTGTGATTCCCAGGATGGCCAGTGCCTTGGCCTGACTATTTATAAATTGACCCTCAGCCCTCAGGCATTGAGTCTACCCCACACTGACCCTATTAGAGTCCATTGTCCCTCCTCCACAACCTCCTCCTTCTTGGGCAGTCTCTCTTAAAACTTCCTGGTTGGCTTTCTCCAGCAGGGCCCACATCTGTTCCATGGAAAATTCTTTCCCAGTTGATGAAACATATTTATTTTCAAAAAAAATCAGCATAGTCAAGTTTCTTAGTCTAAGTTTCTTAAGGATTTCTGGATTTTGGATTCTGTTCTTGAGGAGGTCAGGATCTTCCTGAGGCTTGGGTCCTCAAATATTCTCCTACTCAGGGGTGCCTGGGTGGCTCAGTGGGTTAAGCATCCAACTCTTGATCTCAGCTCAAGTCTTGATCTCAGGGTATTGAGTTCAAGCCCTGCACTGGGCTCCACGCTGGGTGTGGAGCCTACTTTAAAAAAATTCTTCTAGTCATCAAAAGTGGAATCCTTTATTTTCTCATTTCTGATTCCAACAATAGTTTATCCATTTTCAGGTATTATTTTTTCCAGTTTAGGATTAATTAGATTACCAGTTTCTTCTGAAAGGCTGTAACTCAGGAATCACCAGATGGAACAAGGCAAGGTCTGGGGAAAGAGCACAGAGCTTCCATGCCCTCCCTGAGCATGCCATTCTCCCAGTCCCTTGAGTGTTCACCAACCCAGAAGCTCTCTTTAATCTTTATAACAACTCTCTGAGGTAGACACAATTATTATTCCTATTTTTCCAGATAAGAACACTGAGAAAGAGAGGTCTTTCAGCTGGCTGAAAGTCACTCACTAGCAAGTGTCAGAGCTGGGATTTGAACCCATGGAGCAAAGCTACATGTGTGCTCCTGACCGCTGTGTCCTGCAACCTCACATGCTACGGTCGTGAAAGGGGCATCCTCTCTGGAGTCAAGCCGACCTGCTTTGAATTTTAGCCAGCTCTACCTGCCATGTGACTTTATCTCTAGTTTATCTGTTTTTCTTATCTCTAGTTTCTTCCTCTAAAAATGAGGGTAATGCATTTGGCCTTTTGCATTCATGTGGCTTGCATCCTGTGGGATTTAGCGCTTTCTATTCCTTCTCTACTCTCCTTTTTCCGTGATGTTAGCTGAAGACAGAGTCTCCTCTCCCCGGGTGTTCCAAATCCTATATGATCCATCCAACTTGAAGATATTAAGCCCTGCTTGAACTTAGCCAGCAACCTGAAGTGGCATTTCTGCTTTAGTTAACATGGTCCTCTCTGTAAGGAAGCAGAGAAGGTCCTGCAAAGATATTCATATATTTCTGGTCAAATGTAGGTCTTGATTTAAGTTTTTCAGTGGTATTTCCTTCTTCAAAGTACTCCTGCAGCATTTGCACGAGCATGAGAGCTTTGGGGAAAGATTTCAGCAGGATACGTAGTTCTGCCAGTAGCCTGGCTGTAAGCAAGACTGTGCAAAGGGGCACCGTGTGGTACTGGGACCTTAGCATAGGGGGTGCTGTGGTGTAGTGTGTGGAGAAAAATCTACATTTTCACCTTTTGTCTTCTTTAGGATGTAAAAGTGGCACCAAGAGTTTTGGTATCAAATAGACCTGAATTCCAACACCATTTACATCACTTAATAACTTTGTAAGACTGATCAATTAATTGAGCCCTGCTGAGCCTCAGTTTTCTCACCTATAAAATGGGACAATAATATTTACCCCTTAGGGTGGTTGTGGGCATTAAATATGATCAGGGCTCCAGAGAAATTAAGAGAGGCCTAGATCACTTCCATTTTAGAAACTCCTAATACATTAAAGCAACAACAACAACAACAATAAAAATGAACAAATATCAAAAATAGGTATTAAAATTAATATGTTCTAAATGTTTACTTTTAACAAATTAATATTCTTAGCACACCACAAATATAATTATGTAATTTACAAGATAAGGACCTGTACTAAAAAATGTCAGTCTGTATTTCACAAGATGTAGTTTTTGTATTTTTTTAAGATGAAGTTTTATAAAAGACAAAAATTCCTGCCAGTATCTCAATGTACCTGAGTCTTTAACATCACTTAGAAATACAGTACAAGTTTATATCTTGAAGCCCCTCAGGAATGAGAGACCTGGGCTGCATGCTGTCCACCGGCCCCTGGTGGGAGGCCTTGGGCTTTGCTATTATATAGCTCCTGGTTCATAGGAGGCACCCATGGACCTTAATTCCCATCCTCCCCTCTTTCTATTCCCCTTTCTACAACTGCCACGAGAACAACGGTGAAAAGGACTCCCATGGGACTTTAATTGATTTGGCCTTAGCATTGTTCCAGAGCCCCATAACATTTCTTCTTGCAACTTCAGATTTTTATTATCTTTATTAAGGTTCCTTGGGATGATGCAATAAAGAGACTAGAAATAGCCTCACTACATAATTGCTCATCGTCATTTTTAAAAAATTGAGAAATAATCCACATACTATAAAATTCATACTTTTAAAGTATACCATGGTTCTGTGGTTTTTAGCATATTTCCAAGGTTGTACAAACATAGCTACTAATTCCACAACATTTTCGTCATTGCAAAAAGAAACACCATAGTCACTATCCGTACCTTCTTTCCTCCAGTCCCTGGCAAACATTAATCTACTTTCTGTCCCCTGTGGATTTGCCCATTCTGGACATATGATATAAATGGAATCATATACTATGTGTCTGGCTTCTTTCACTTTGCATAATGTTCTCAAGATTCTTCCATGTTGTAGCATGTATAAGTACATCATTCCCTTTTATTGCCAAATAACATTCTCTTATATGGATATGCCATGTTTTATTTATCCATTTATCAGTCGATGTACATTTGGTTTGTTTCCATTTTTTGGCTATTATGAATAGTGCTGCTTTGAACACTGGTGTGCAAGTTTTTGTGTGGATGTGTGTTTTTGATTCTCTTAGGTGTATACCTAAGAGTGAAATTGCTGGGTCATATGTTTAACATTTTGAGAAACTACCAAACTGCTTTCCAGAGTGGCTGCAATTTTACAATCCCACCAACAATGTACTAGGTTCTAATTTATCCATATCTTCACCAGTGCTTATTGTCATCGTTTTGATTATAACCATTGTGGTGTGAAGTGACATCTCCTTGTAGTTTTGATTTGCATTTCCCTAATGACTAATGTTCAGCATCTTTTCATGTGCTTATTGGCTATTTGTATATCTTCTTTAAATATACAAATGTTTGGCTATTTGTATAGCTTCTTTGGATATACAAATGTCTATTCAAGTGTTTTGTTCATTCTTAAATTGGGTTATTTGTATTTTTATTATTAAGTTGTAGAAGTTCTGGATAGTAGACCCCTGTCAGCTATATGATTTGCAAATATTTTCTCCCATTCTGTGGGAGTTATCTTTTCACTTTTTTGATAGTCTTCTTAGAAGCCCAAACATTTTTGATGAAGTCCGATTTATCTTCTTAAAAAAATTTTTTGGTTTCTGGTGCTTTACATGTTATGAGAAACCATTGCCAAATTCAAAATTACAAAGATTTATACCTATGTTTTCTGAGACTTTTGTAGTTTTTGCTTTTACATTTAGGTTTTTGATCCATTTTCAGTTGTATTTTGTGTATGGAGTGAGGTAGGGGTCATCACCCTTCTTTTTCTTTCTTTCTTTCTTTTTTTTTTTTTTTTTGCTAGAAATACAGTCTGTGTTCCCAGTGGCATGATGCCAAAGAAGACATAATTGCAGAACTGACAACCAAGACTTAAGGGAAATATAAAGCTCATAAGGCCTGAGGTTCACTCGTTCTGATTAGGTACAGTATGACAGGGGAAGGTGGTGCAGGCCATAGGAGGCCTAGCTGATTGTTTCACAATCCTAGCTGTGACCAAGCTAGGATTGCTCACCACAGCCTGGAGTTATCAAGACAATTTGGGTATCAAAAGAAATGTGGCTGCTACAATGGGAGTGAAAGCTCAGCTTAGAAGAACTCTGTCACTCTGACAAACTAAATTTATGAAGAGAATAATTAGCAAACCTTACCAGCTGGTAATTCCACTCACACCAGCCAGTGGAATTAAATCATGACTCGTCTGTCTACAATACACCAGGCTGGTGTCCATGGTGATGAGGCCTCCAACACTTCCTTTCTCTGATCTCATCTGCGTCTCCCTAGGGAACAGCAAGAGGCAGAGGCACAACTTACTCTTGCCCCTATAGACTCCTTTGCCTTCCCCACTGGAGACCCTCCATTTGTCCCTCCAGGTCACTCTCCACTCCTCTCTACCCTGCTCTGTGTCTGGCTTTGGCCTTCTGGCTTCCCATTGGGTTCAATCAAAGGGAGTCCAGACCACATTCTTGCACCATACACAAAAACAAATTCAAAATGGATGAAAGACCTAAATGTGAAATAGGAAACCATTAAAATCCTAGAGGAGAACACAAGCAGTAACCTCTTTTACATCAGCCATAGCAACTAGATGCATCACCCGGTATCTGCTCCCTCCTTGCCCTTCAGGCCTGTTACTAGCCCTGGAGTAGGGCATTACTCTTGGGGGCTCTCTTCACCCAGTTGCACACCTTTGTCCTTTTATTAAACTCATCAAATCATCCCACTTTTCCTATACTTTCCTTCTTGCAGACCTGACTCATACCCCTTCTCTCCCAGTCAGGCATTTATGTGTTGAACGGGCCAGGCTTTAAGCCTTTCATTTTAGAACAAATCAGTGAAGTGTGTTTATTCACTCAGCAAATGTCTCTGAAGTACCTATTATGTATGTAAGTTGCCTATTATGAGCCAGCTCTTTAGGCACTGGGGGTTTAGGGTGACTGATATCATAAAATCCCTGCTTTGAGGAGCTTACATTCTGACAGGGGGAGAGATAATAATCAAATAGATATACATTATATTGATAGCTAGTGATAGGTGCCGGGCAAAAAAACACAGGCCATGGGAATAGAAATGGTGGTAGGGGGTGCTATTTTAGGTAGTATGCATGGTCACAGAAAGCCTCTCTGAAAAGGCTTGAATTAATGAAGAATGCCTGTGTGGCTATCTGGGAGAAGGGCGTTCCAGAAGACCAGCATGCACAAAGATCCTTTGTGCAGGATTGTGGAGTGGTAAAGAGACCACAGGGCTGGAGGGAAATGAATGAGGCAGAGACTAGGCAGGCAGAGGCCAGATCTTGCAGGGGCTTGGGAGCTATTGTTAAGAGTGTTGAATTTGTTTCTCAACATAATGGAAGCCATTGGAGGACTTTAGGGGTGGGGGTAGTGACATGGTATAACAGTTATTTAAAAGAATCAACCATTCAGTATGACAGGGAGAAAGGGTCCCTAGATAGCACTGTCAGATGACAAAAATAATAAAATTTAATAACAAGTTTGATGTCCTTTATTCAAGAGAAAACAGTCCACGGATTGGGGGAGTACAGTGCCTCACAAACAGTGGCGCGCTCTTCCCAGGGGATTTTGGGCAAGAGCAAGTTGTATAGAGTGAGTTATACAGAGAGGCAACACAGAAACAGTGCATGATTGAATAGGAAGGTGGGATTTCCCTATAAGGCCAGCAGGTCCTCTTTTCCCGGGTAAGGTCAGTTAGCTAAAGATGAGTTGGAGGATTGTGATTGGTGCATGTTAGCTTTCCTTGACAGGTGTTTTCCTGTAAATGCAGGCAGTCTTAGGTTTAGATTTGTGATGTGGGCTGCCTCTATTTTGTGGGTCGCCATATACAAATAACCTTTATCAGCAACTACCCTTGCCTCTTCCTGTATGGACTCAGCCACATCCCCTAATATGGTCCAGGAGGCTGAGAATCTGATCTATACAATGAATATGACATGGTATCTATGGCATGGGTGCGAACCAAGAGAGAAGGTGGCTGGAGACCCCCCAAGAGATAGCTGGGAGTAGAAGTGGAGATTTAAAAAAGGACATTAAAAAAAGGAAGTTGATAAGAGAAAGATAAGCAATAAGGGTATGAGAGAAGGTAAGAGGGAACCCAGAGAAACAGAGTGGTTCATGGTAAAGTGATGTGGTGGAAGCTGATAGCAAGAGAGGTGGTTAAGAACATGTGATTCAGAGCCCAGCATCCCTGGATTTGAAACTGGGCACTGTTGATTAGTTCCATGCCCTTGGACAAGTTATCCACCCTCTCTGAACTTGTTTCCTCATTGGAAAATGGGGACAGTAACAAGTACTTCTTCAGATTCAGTGAGATTATGTATATAAAGTGCTTAACAAATTGTAGGGGGCATAGTTAACCTTATGGTCAAAGCTCACAAAAATATAACACAAATATCTGCTATCTAGTGTCTCTCAAGACTACTAACCATAGGAGGGCACCTGTTCTTTAACATTTAAATAAAAAGATGGGAGCCCTATTCCACATGCTAGGCAAAGGCTACATCCTCCCTGCCCTTCCCCATCATTCTGGCCTGATCCTTCTCTGGTGACCACTCTCTTTCACCATTCCTCCCATAGTTCCTCGTGCAACAAGTCAACCTGTTCATGGAAACCAGGCCCCTTCTTGATTTCCCCAAAGCACCATGACCTCATGCAGTTACCTACAGCAAACTTTCACTAAGGACTTGGCACAGTATGGCAAACAATTAAAAATTATATCATGGTTACCGATGTTGATAAAATTTCCTCAGCCATTCCACATACTGGGAATGTCTCACTGGCCTTTTTCCCTTATCCCAACCTCTCGCTATTTCTAGAGGCCAGTCTTAAGTACCCCAAATTCCCATTATTTTTTTTAATGAAGATCTGTACTTCCTACTCTGAGCCTATTTTTTGATATATAAATATTTTTAAATTTCTCTGCTAAGCCAAGGGTTATCATATTTTAGATATCTCTCCACTAAAATGCACATACTCTGAAATTATTATCTTCTTTTTTACATAATCAAATTTTTCGGTCAAAGTCTCTTAGATGAAGGAGAGCAGTACAGATGTATGGATTGTGCTGCTGCATGCCACCCCTCCACTCCCTGCAGAAATGGATACAGTTAGTGTTTTGTTGCAAAGAGTGGAAATCTTCTAGTAGCAAACAGACCATCTGGGATGTTATAGCAGAAAACAGCACTAGTGTTTACTGAATAGAAGAAGCAGGCAACAGGGAGATAACAGTATCAACATCTGGAAAGCGGGGTGGGAGAAGGAAGCAGAGTCTGTACTGAGAGAGTAGTCCACTTTTTAACCCAGAAGGAGAGCCCAACACTCGCTACCTTTGTTAACATGCAAATGTGCTTCTCTTGATCCCTTTGTTAGGGAGGAAGAAATTTTCCTCTGTCCAAGGTTCTTCTACCTGAACAAAGAATGAAATTTATGTGAGACAGATTAAGAGGAGAAAATCAAATTTAATGTTGTACGTACAAAGAATCTACACAGACATGAAATTCCAAAGATAGTCAGGCAAAATGAGGTATGTATGTCATTTTGAACTAAGAGAAGGGGTACGGGTTTGGGACTTCAAAGGGAAGGAATGCAATTCACAGGAAGATGAAAAAGAGTAAACGAGTTTTTTTTAAAGATTTATTTATTTATTTGAGAGAGAGAGAGAGAATGTGTGTGTGTGTGTGTGTGTGTGTGTGTGCATGCTTGTGCATGCGCACCTGAGTGGGGGGGTGGTGAGGAGCAAAGGGAGAGAGAGAGAGAGAGAATCTCAAGCAGACTCCCCAATGAGTGCAGAACCCCAAGTGGGGCTTGATCTCATGACCCTGAGCTGAAACCAAGAGTCAGACACTTAACTGACTGAGCCACCCAGGTGCTGTAAGAGTAAATGTTTAATAGACACAGAAACAATGGGACATAGAGAGGAATTTTAACAAACAGACTTTGACCCTACTCCCCCAGTTCATATTAAAATGTAGTTATTTATGTGATTGCTCTCTTCCTGGATCAGGCCCTCTATCTAAATTCTCTTTAAGTAGTTCAGGGGAGGTCAAAGTTTCTTCCTGAGGCTTTTGGGCCTTGATTGTTTTCAGCTCAAAATAATCTACATGCCACTGTGGCCTGTCTTGGGAAGCCCTGCCCTTAGCCTCCACACCTTCATTGACTACCTATTGACCACCAAATAAAGTCCCAGGCAGCCCCTATGGGAACCCTGTGTCTCAGCCAGAGAGTTCCACTGGCACTTCCCAAAATAGACATTGCACTTTTCCATTTCTGCTTTGCTCATGCTCTTCCTTTTGCCTGGGATGTTGTTCCACCCCATTTCTACCTAACAAAACTATTCAAACCCTAGCTTGTGCCACCACTTTCACAAAGCCTTCCTTGATTGCTCTCTCCCTGCCCATGAAGGAGGGGAATGAAGATTGCTAACTCTTTATTGCTACAACTAATACAAATATATGCTATTTTACTTTGTCCTCACTTAAGTGCCTATGTTATGGTCCCCAGTGGATTAAAATTCCTCAAATGCATGAATCCTTACACTTTTTTTCAAATCCATGGCAAAATGTACCTCAGCACTTAGTGCATGAAAAGTGGCCAATAAATACCTATTGAATATTGAATTAGTTTTCTATTGCTACATAACAAATTATTAAAAATTTAGCAGCTGAAAGCAATATACATTTTGTTATCTAAGTTTCCAGGGCTCAGTAGTCTGGACAAGCCTTACCTGAGTTTTCAGCTCAGAGTCTGACAACCTACAGTCAAGGTGTCACCTGGGGCTACAGGTTCAACTGAGGCTCAGGGTCTTCTTCCAAGCCCCTGTGGCTGTTGGGAGAATCCATTTCCTTGCAGAGGTAGAACTCATAGGCAGCTTGCTTTTTTAAGGCCAACAGGAGAGCGTCTTTGATGCTTCAAGTTTCTGACCTCTAAATGCTCTTTTAAAGGGCTCACCTGATTGGGTCAATTAAAGTCAACTAATTAGGGAACTTAATTATATCTACAAAATCTCTTTACCTTTACTTCATAATATAGGTGACATCCTATATGATGGAGTGACATCCGTCATATTCACAGGTCCTGCCCACACTCAGAGGGAGGGGATTACATAGGGAGTGTACACCAGGGGTGGGAGTTTGGGGAATCATCTTAGATTTTTTCTACCACAAATATTTTTAAGGCAATGATCTTAATAGAGTATTTTTTATTTCATTGTGTCACAAGACACCAAATTTCTTCAAAATAGTAGGAAAAACTTTAATTACTATTTTAGACTTAAAGATCTTTATGGAATGTCTATGATAGAAGACAATTCCCACATCATTTTGGTGGGGGCACATGTACATGGAAACAATAATTATTTTGAATAATTTTAGTTTGGTTGTAGTTTGTGTTGTTCAGACTTGGTTTCAGTTCATGTTGTTCAATCTGGAAACGAAATTACTCTATAAAGTGACAGAGCTGAATTTCTTAATAGCTGGGCAAACAGACTAAATGTCTGCCTAAAAAATATATAGATCGAGGAACATGTAAAAAACTGTGGAAAGGTTCTGTCTGCTGTGGAGAGACTAATTGCTCCAGCAGGGCACAATAAGCCAAGTGCAGGTGAGTCCTTAGTCTAATGAGCTCACATTATAGTGTCATTTTCCTCCCAGAACCATACCCAGCTTTCAAGTTCAAATATATCCACAATGTTGCGTTTCTTAGTACAGCTAGGAGAATCCTTAGTTCATCCTGGCGCGAGTGGAGGAAACTAGCTATTTCCCCATAAGGATGTGAGTTTGGGAGTAGAGGGCAACAACTGTGACATGACCATCTTTAAAGCAGATTTGTGCCTGCCCTGAGGTTTGCTAAAGGAATAAGGACATAAAGAAAAATCTATAGTTCAGTTTATGAGGGGAACATCTCACCAGTGGGTTTATGAAAGAGGAACTAGTCAAAATGGAATGCAATGGATTGGGGAGATTAAAAAAAAAAAAAATAGAAGGTGGCAATTTAAAGATGTGTCAGGGAGGAAAACCTTCCTCTGCCTTTCAAGATCCTTCTAGCTGCGGGCGCCTGGGTGGCTCAGTTGGTTGAGCGACTGCCTTCGGCTCAGGTCATGATCCTGGAGTCCCTGGATCGAATCCCGCATCGGGCTCCCTGCTCAGCAGGGAGCCTGCTTCTCCCTCTGACCCTCGCCCCTCTCATGTGCTCTCTCTCTCTCATTCTCTCTGTCTCAAATAAATAAATAAAATCTTAAAAAAAAAAAAAAAGATCCTTCTAGCTGCAATTAGAATCAATTTGACATGAGACAGATTAATAGGAGAAAATCAAATTTAATAGTGTACATATGAGGAATCCACAACATGAAATCCAAAAATAGTGAGGCAATGACATGCGTATATGAGCTCAGGAGAGGGGCAGGGTCTGGGGGGACAATGGGGAGAGAGGCCATGAGCAGGACGGTGAAAGGAGATGTTTGGAAAACAAAGGTTACCCTATTATGCAGATAAATTTCTTAGGTAAAGGGGAGTCTCTGTTAATAGCTCTCTTCCCACTACAGGCTCTCCTTTCCAATATAAATTTAGGCAATTGAGGACCAAGAAGGGAGCTTTTCCTGAATCTTCTGGGTTTTGATTACTTTTAACTCAAAATAATGTTCATGCCAAAATGGCTCATCTTGGGGCAGTCTGCCAGTGGCCCCTACAGGTGATTTTTTTGGGAAGAGTAAACGAGGTTTTTTTAAAGATTTATTTATTTATTTGAGAGAGAGAAAGAGAAATTTTAAAGTCGAAATATTGAATTTTTGCCCTGGGAACATTTGTTGGGCCATGTGTTGGGTCATATTTATTCATATACATATTGTCTGTGACTAGTAGCTGAAATATGTTTATATGAATTTTTCCAATGTGATGTGGAGGGGCAGGGCCAACAAATTTGTGGCGGGAAATCAGACATTGGCAATTTTGTTTTCTTTTGTACCAGGCCCCACCTCTGTGCTCCGCAGAGACCCAGTCATAATGTCAGGCGCAGGAATTTTTTTACCCTATTCCTGCCTTTGTGCTCTAGAATACAGATTCACACAGGCAGGGAAAGAATGAGCATGTGGAGAAAGTCCCCAAAACTGTAATGACCCCTGGGGAATTTGGCTGAGGGAAGAGGAAGGGGAAGGTGTGCCAAATTCTCATGCCTTTCCCCATACCCTGTGAAAAGTCCTGTTGCTAGTGCTGAGCACTGGGCCAATTTTCAACTTGTACTTTAAAAAAGTGTGTACTGAGGTGCCTGGGTGGCTTAGTCAGTTAAGCATCTTCCTTTGGCTCAGGTCATGATCCTGGGGTCCTGAGATCGAGCCCCAAGTTGGGCTCCCTGCTTGGTGGGGAGCCTGCCTCTCCTTCTCCCTCTGCCTGCTGCTCCCCCTGCTTGTGCTCTCTCTCTCTGTCAAATAAATAAATGAATTCTTAAAAAATAAATAAATAAATAATAAAAATAAAAAAGTGTGTACTAATGAGGGGCGCCTGGGTGGCTCAGTCAGTTGAGTGTCCAACTCTTGATTTCAGCTCAAGTCATGATCTTAGGGTCCTGGGCTCAAACTCTGAGTCGGGCTCTGTGCTCAACGGGGAGTCTTCTTATGGGTTCTCTCTCTCCCTCTCCCCCCCTTCTCTTCTCCCTTTGCCCCTCCCCCTGCTCTCTCTCAAATAAATAAAAAAGTCTTTAAAAATGTGTACTAATGAAATAGTACAATGTGTCAAGTGAGGCTGGAAAGTAAATAAAACTGGCAGCTCTCCCCCTCATCTCTGTATGATGTTAATTTAATGACATCTTCTCTTGCAAGAGGATTTCATTGGTTTGTTTAAAAACAAAACTACAGGTTTGCTATTTTTATTTCATTCATTATGATAATCACAAAGCATAACCTTTTTTCAAACAAAATGATGAAATACCCACAAGTGATCAGAGTGGTTATTACTTATGTTTATGCACAAACTCCTCACTACAAAGGTGGCTCTGCATGAGCCACTGTGGAGAGGCTGCATGCAGGGTGCTGACTCCTGATCAAAAAACATAAAATGCTGATGGTGGCTGAAGGCAGACAAATGTGTCTTTTGTCTGTTTTACAGGGAGTAATAGCACTTATTGCCCTATAATAAGGCCAACAATGCCAATTATAAACTGTCACTTATATTTTTCCTACCAATTGTGATCTAATATGTGATGGATTTAGGGTTCAGGTAGAGTATAAACGTATAGCTTTGAGAATGAAAATGGGTTCTTGGTCTACTCGGCATGGTTGGTGGACATTTCCACTTGGAAATATTAATTGACCCCTAGCCCTCACCCTCTGATGGGGCTCTCCAGTGGTTTCCTAGGCCTTGAGACTGCATCGTGGAGTCCTTTGGCTTGATCTCTCACATTCAGGGGCTACTTTACTTCCGTCCTTTCTTCTCTTTCCTCTCTTTCCACAATTGGTGGTCACTTCAGACCCGTAGCATGTAGCACTGCTGACTCTGGGTCTGCATCCAATTGGGGCCCCCAAAAGCTGTCCTGCTCATCTTCCTCCAACACTGCTTTGGATCATGTCAGGTCCCTGCTCAGAAACCTGTGAAGATCTCCTATTTCCCACAACATCACACCTACCCTTCCTGACTTGCCTTTCAAGGCCCTCCTCAAACTAGATTAATCTGACTTACTCCACGTTCCACTTGCTTATTCCACTGACTGTCAATCATGCTGAGCCCCCTGTGCCCATTGTCACCTCCCTGCCTTTCTTCAGGCTGTTCACCTTGCCTGGAATGCCATTCCTCGATCCTTGCCTCCTTAAACTATGTCCTTCCTGCACTTTTCTGGTACACCTCACTGATCTCTTCCTCTTTGAACTCTTCAAGCGTTACAAATGTCTCTTCTATGCATTATAACGTTTAATTATATGCCTGCCTTCACATCGGTTTTATAGATAAGTCTATAAATTTCTAGAAGTCAAAATAAGCCTTATATTCCCTATCCTTCACATAGTTGAGTACGTGGTAGGTACTATATTGAAGACATTGTTTCATAGTTTTTCTGTCCAGGTTGAATCAAGTAGAATAATTCTTATTTTCAGCTTACGTTGTCAAGTATATGTATAGCCATAGTACCAGATAAATGTTTTTAATATAAACGATTGCTACAGAGTTGATTAATATTAGATTATAAGGTTTTTATCTGCTACCAGCCATAATTCTTCTTTAGAAAGATGGAAAAGATCAGGGCACCTGAGTGGTTCCGTCAGTTAAGCGTTGGACTCTGGATTTCAGCTCTGGTCATGATCTCAGGGTCATGAGATGGAGCCATGCCTCAGGCTCCACATGGAGCTTTTCTTTCTTCCTTTCTGTCTTTTTTGTTTGTTTGTTTGGTGCCCCAAACATTTTTATATTTTTAAGTGATGATTTAGATAAAAAATATTTTAATTCGTGGGAGAATTTAACTCTCAATCTATTCAAAATTTACCTTTTTACATTGACAATTATATAGGAAATTATAGCTGAGTTTAGACTAAGAGAAAGAGAATTGTTCTTGCCAAGATGCCCTCTCCCTCTGCCCCTCCCCCAATTCACACGTATGCACTCTCTCTCTCTAAAAAAAAAAAAAAAAAAAAGACAGAAAGGAAGAAAGAAAAAGCCCAGAGCTGGGATACATGACTTATAAGTATTATTCAGTATAACACTACTTATACACAGGCCATTCATAATGGTAACTATCATCATGTTCCCACTGCATCCTATATGTACCTCTAAACAATATTGCCTTGCACTGTCTTCCTTCCTTCCCTTTTCCCCAAACTGTGAGTTCCTTGATGGCAGAGACTATGTCTTTTAAATCTTGAATCTGCAGAAACTGACAAAGAGCTGGTAGTCAATAAATGCTTGTTGAATGAATAAATGAATTATAAGAGCCCTCACGTAACCATGAGTGTTACATTGTTTAAATACAGTTATGGTTACCAAACGATTTATGATTTATAAACATATAAATGTTTATGAAAAGACTCAATGGTCATTTGGTAACCATACTGTGTTTAAACAATGTCACACTTATGGTTTTATATATATATATATATATATAAATATATATATATTTAAATATATATATATATTTAAGTTTTAATTTATTTATTCATTTTAAGTAATCTCTATACCCAATGTGGGGCTTGAACTTACAACCCCAAGATCAAGTGTTGCATACTCTTCTGACTGAACCAGCCAGATGCCCCCCAAACATTTTTATATTTTTAAGTGATAATTTAGATTTCAAAATTTTTTAAATTCTTGGGGGAATTTAACTCTCAATCTATTCAAAATTTATCTTTTTACATCGACAATTATACAGGAAATTATAGCTGAGTTTAGACTAAGAGAAAGAGAATTATTCTTGCCAAGCCTAGAGACATTTGTAATATATTTTTAAAATAGGTGTGGCTACCCACTTCTTACAACGTTTCTTAAGAGTAGCACTCTTACTCAAAAGAAAAAAAAAATCATGGACAAAGGACTTGAATAGACATTTCTCCAGAGAAGAGGGACAAATGGCCAACAAGCATATGAAAAGATGTTTAAAAGCACTTGTCATTAGAGAAATGCAAGTCAAAACCACAGAGAGATACCACCTCACCCATGTTAGGATGACCTCTATCAAAAAGGCCAAAAAATAACAAGTGTTAGTGAAGATGTGGACTTGTGCACTGTTGGTGGGAGTATAAAATGGTGCAGCTGCTGTGGAAAACGGAGGTTCCTTAAAAAATTAAAAATTTTAAATTAAAAAAATAAATTACATGAAATTAACAATATGATCCAGAAATCCCGCTTCTGGGCATATATATCCAGGAGAATGGAAGGCAGGATCTTGAAGAGAGATTGGCACACTCATGTTCATTGCCGCATTATTCACAATAGCCAAGAGTTAGAAGGAATGCACATGTTCATTAATAGATGAATGGATAAAGAAAACGTGGCACATACATATAGGACTAATATTCACCTTTAAAAAGAAGGAAATTATGTCATGTGCTACAACATGGGCATCATGAGGATGAGCCAAGTGAGATAAGCCGGTCACAATAAGACAAATACTTTAAGTTTCCACTGATCTGAGGTATCCAAAGTAGTCTAAGAGAAAGGAGAATACCGGTTTCCAGGGGCTAGGGGGAGGGGAACTGGGGAGCTGTTCAACAGGTATAGAGTTTCAATTTTGCAAGATGAAAAAGTTCCAGAGATCTGTGGCACAACAATGTAAATGTACTTAACACTACTGAACTGTACACTTAAAAATGGTTAAGATGGTCATTTTTATGATATGTGCTTTTAACCATAATTTAAAATAAGATTTAAAATATTAAAAAGACTAGCACCTCACACACATACACACCATTATCAGTGCATGCTTGCACATTGACCTAAGCCAGTAGACGCTTAATGTTTCCAATACTGATGGCCATGATGAAAAATATAAGAGAGCATTTTTTTTTCTGATTTATAGCACCTAATAATAAAGACTTAAGAGGTCTAATAGTAGTGTGTCTACTGTTCCACTGAAGGATGGAACTTGTTACCAAGTACTGAAAACTTCTGCTCAGACTCATACAAACTAGAAACCATTGGAGCCAATGTTATGGTAACTTATAATTATTGAATTATATGTACTGATGAATATAGGTGTCACTATTCAGGTTTTAATAAAATGGACATAATTTTGGCCCTATTATGTTGCATGCTTACATTTTTTTGTAATGTTACATGGGATAGGGCTTATGGGATATAATTTATATCTTTTTTAAAAAGCATAGGTAAATAAAAGCTGGAATTAACATAAGACATAACAAAAACCCAGCGTTAGAGAAAATAGACTTTGTTCACCAGAGGAAAAAAACCAAAACTGAGGTATCCTTCTTGCTCTATCTGCTTCCTGTCTCCTGCAGTCAGGTTTTCCACATAACTTAAAGCACGCAGGGTTACTTTCCCCAAACTACCTACTACTTCTTCTGTTGTCTTTTCAGCAGTGTGGGTTCAGTGTCACACCCAAAAAAGGGCACACCTCTTTAACCCTTTCAACTCTTGAATCAAACACACCCTTATTAAATATGCTTTTCACGTAAACAGTCAGCATCTGTCATTCAGCTCTGGCTCTGGGAGAGAGCGGCAGTGCCCAAAGGTGAGCTGGTGAGAGTTATCCAGGGTAGACTGGGAGGAGGAAGACTAGACCAAGCTCTCCTGAGAAGGAAGAAGATTGACATTGGGAATGCCCGCACAACGACATTTCACTTCCCATAGCCTCTTGGTGGTTCCATAGAAAGCAAAAAAGAAGCAACATAATGGTAAGAAACTAACTGAAGTTTTGTTATCTCTTCATGGACTAAGACTTTGTTTTTAATTTGTATAGCATTGTTATTAATGACATCAATTAACTTCACAATGTGTTTATTGTCTAGAGCTGGCAAATTTTCTGGGTTCAAAAATCTTAAGCCATTGTGAGTAGAAGGGATATAATGGGAGGCTGAGTATTTCAGAGGCTTTCGCTTGAAGTTGAAATGAAAATGCCTCGTATGTGATCTGCTGAGTCTGCCTTTTCCTAGGTTCTTGAATATATCACAGGTCATCATTGACAAGCTACTCTCGTTAAATATATTTGAGTTAGTTCCATCAGCCAATTTTATAGAGCTGTTGTTAACTCAGTTAATCTGTTCTTTCCCCTGAGTTCAACACATCCTTTCCACCCCCCCCCCCCCCACCCTTTTCCCAAATTTCAAAGGGAAACTGATGTCCAGCCCTTCTGAAGAAACTGGTTGGGAAACATTACGCTGAGAGTAAGGATTGATTTTTATTTTTCTTCATGGCAGAAGATGGTAGAACTCCATTACACATTCTTTTAAGATGTAGGTTACCTTTCAAATGCGTTCTTCAGTGGGCGTTGGCTGCTCTCTTACCCGCCTGTCCCCTTAACAAGCTATTATGTATTGCACATACTTTCCCCAAACGAGATTTTATTAGGACACAGAAATTTATGGGACAGACTTGGCTTCTTACAACCTGTCACTCGAGAAATACTATGGCTTTAAATAAGTTATGAGAAAAAAGCAATCTTGTAAACTTTTAAGAAAAAGAAGTTTATGTAATGTCTATTAGACTTTGCTTCACTAGTTTGATCATGGAGGCATAAATATTAAGCCTCGAGTAAGTGTTGGACATTATTGCTGTTTTCTTTGTTGATATTTCACACTGGCCCCTATCTTTTGATAGGCCAGACACAATGGCTTAATAACTATACTGACAAATGTCTTTACACTAAGCTGAGTTTCTAATCTTCCTCTCGAAATCTTAACAGAGTAAGTACCCATGTTTTGTAAGAAATACTTTTCAAAAAGGATTTGCCAGATTAAAAAAAATTAAACTTCTTAAGTTTAAGGGCAGTATGACTATGAGCCTTCCAGAAGCGTTTTAAGTTGAGTAAGTGAAATTTCTGATATTTTGGTCAACCACCTTATTAAGATAATTGTAAGTATCTAAAAATGTACTAAGCAGATGAATTTAAGCATAGCCTACGTACCTTGGTAAGGAAGCCTTGGGGTGGGGTGGGGGAGAGCTGGGAGAGGAGGGATATTGGCCAGGCTGATGATCCTGAAGGTTGTTTCTCCCTTGAGTTTCTCTGATATGAGGTAAAGGTGCATGGGAGACACTGCGGGTCCTGATGGTGTCCTGGCTAGTGAGACCACAATTTAATTTGAATTCAAATGTTGAAATGGGCAGGAACCTGCTGCCTGTGTCTCTAGGCGTAATCAGGATTAGGGCAGTGCTCAACCTAGGTGCACAGACTTGTCCTCCTCAAGCCTGTACAGGAGTAGTGTTTGCAAAACGCAATCCAAATGTGCAAGCCAAGGCAGAGAGAAGGCATCCGAGGCTCACGCTGCCTGCCAGAAACAGAGCGGTGAGAGGTGATGAAATGCTTTATTTTTCAAACTAAAGGAACAGTACCTTTCTCATGTACTTCCCATGCCCAGCATCCACACAGTCCCAGTCCTCCAAGACTGTGGCTAGTAGAGGGAGTGGGGAACAAGAGCAAATTCTGTGGGAGCAGAAATCAGGGGGATCTTTCTGAGGGTAGAAAAGGAGTGGAAGGACCAGAAGATCCAGAGAATAGAACAAGATAGTAGACGCTGAATGAAAACCCATCCTTTGATAGGCCCCGGTGAGTTAAAGTATGAACTCCTCCCCAACTTGGTAGTTCTGATGTTGTTTTCTGGGCTCCCCTGGGGCTGCCCATCCAGCCCCTCCTCCTGGGTCTTCACTGTCCACTCCCGGTCCTTCACCTGCTCCTCCTCCCCACCTTCCTTAGCAGCACACTTTGCTGCTCAGCTCTTTCTAAAGTGACCTTCCTGGTTTCTCCCAGATCTTGTTTAGGGGTGTGTGTGTGTGTGTGTGTGTGTGTGTGTGTGTGTGTGTGAGAGAGAGAGAGAGAGAGAGAGAGAGAGAGAGTGTGTCAAATGCAGCCAAAAGGAACAGAGTAGGAAATGGAAGGAGAAAAATGGCACGAACATCATTAAGCATCTTCTGGTCCCACAAGTTCTGTGTGACCTTGAACAAATCACTTTCCACACCACAGTTTTCTTAAATGGAAAATGAGGATGACAGCTACCACCTCACCAGACTGTTATGAGGTACCTGGGTCATGGTAGGTTCTTAAGAAATGTTAGCTGAAATAAATCACAAAGAAGGAACAGTAAAAGAGTAAGTATATAAGATGTGTTCAGTGCCATTAGAAAGCAAAGAAATACATGTTTACCTAGTTACTGTAAAATATAGCACACATCAGAAAAATGTATAAAATATAAATGTAGAGTATAATGAATAATTATAAAACAAGCATCTATAAAACTAAGCGCAGGTCAGGAAGTAGCACATTGCTATCCTGTCTTAAGTCTCCTGTGGGCCTCTCTGGTCATCCTTCCCTCCTCCCTCACCCAGGGCCAGTACAAGGGTGAGGGAGTGGGGCACTTGCCTCAGGAGCAAAGTTTAAGGGGTGCCAAGAAACTCAGCCATCAAGGGGTGCCTGGATGGTTCAGTTAAACGTCTGACTCTTAGTTTCCCCTCAGGTCGTGATCTCAAGGTTGTGGGATCGAGCCCCTCATCGGGTTCTGTGCTCAGTGTGGAGTCTGCTTGGGATTCTCTCTCTCCCTCTGCCCCTCCCCCCACTCTCTCTTTCTCTCTCCCTCTCAAATAAAAATAAATCTTTAAAAATATTACATTCAAGTAATATATCTGAATGTAATATTTTATTACAATATTTTGAATTTATTGAAAATATTTGAACTTACTGAAAAATAAGTTAATACAAAAAAATCTATGATGAATAAAATATCAAAATTTTACATACAGGATCTCTACCATAAGCAGTAACCACTAATTTAACTGTTATAAGCATCACATCTCCACTTTTCTGTATATATCTATGAATATATCCCAAGATAATGTGAATCAGTTTTCCTATTCTTGACTTTCATATAAATGGAATTATATACTGTGTTCTCATTTGTGTCTGGATTCTTATGATCAACTTCTATTTATAAAATTCATCCATTGGTCGTATGCAACTATGTTCGCTCATTTATATTGCTGCAGAGTATTCTATTGTATGAATGCACCACAATTAACTTATTCATTTTACTCTTAATGGGGCCTGGGTCTGTTTCTTGTTGGGGGCTATTACAAGCAATGCTGCTGTGAACATTCTTGTGCACTTGTTCTGAACAATGTTCGTGAGCTTCTGGAGAACAGCAGTTCTCAAAGTGAGGTCTGGGGATCTTTGGGGGTTCCCGAGATCTTCTGGGGATGACTGTAACGTCAAAACTATTTTCATAACAATGCTGAGATATTATTTGCCCATCACTGTCATGCTCTGATGAGTGTACAGTGGAGATCCAGAAGCAACATGATGTGGAAGGATGTCTTGTTCTGCTGGCTAATAGAAGGCATCCTGACTATTGTTGGGCTTTATGACTCAGCTTTAATTTCTGACCAGATACATGTTGATAGATATAACCTACATAAACAAAAGCTCTTGGGGTCCTTGAGTTTTAGGAGGGTCAAGGGGTTCTGAGGCCAAAATTCTGAGAATTGCTGCTCTAGGGAGTGTCCTGAAGAGAGGAATTGTTTGCTCATAGGACGTACCTATCTTCAAATCTATCAAATAATGCCAGTGTTTTCCAAAGTAGTAGCACCCATTTACACTCCTCGCACCAGTGTAGAAGAGTTCCTATCTCTCCATAGCCTCTCTTATATTTGGAATTATCATTCTTTGTAATTATTTTCCAATCTGATGGGTGTGTAAAGATATCTCATTGTGGATTTTCTTTTTTGTTCCCTTGATTACTAATTAGGAATGTATCCCACAGAAATAATTAAGAATATGTGTAGAGATAAGCAATAGATATGCTTTCTGCAGACTGCAGTGCATTGAAAATAACATAAATAACCAACTAGGAATTGTAGTACATTAACAGGATGGAATTCAATGTAACCATTAAAAATATTACTTTTGGGGCGCCTAGGTGGCTCAGTCGTTAAGCGTCTGCCTTCAGCTCAGGTCACGATCCCAGGGTCCTGGGATCGAGCCCCACATTGGGCTCCTTGCTCAGCAGGAAGCCTGCTTCTCCCTCTCCCACTCACACTGCTTGTGTTCCTGTTCTTGCTATCTCTCTCTCTGTCAAATAAATAAATAAAATCTTTAAAAAAAATATTTAGAAGTATATTTATTGGCATGAATTCAGTGAAGAACAATATACCAAAAAGCTTATCTCAAACAGTATATAATGCCCTGAAAAAAAGCCAGGAAGACAAAAATAATAATAGTGGTATCTTGGGAAGGAAAAATTAAGGCTACTTTATATTTTCTGCATTGTTCTTATTTGTATATTCTGACTTTCAAATATGAATATGTATTTCTTTTTATTTTTTTAATTTTTAAGGTTTCTTTTTCCATCCATCTCTTCCCCAGAGACTGTGCTAGGTGTTTTACAAACATTTCAGTTAATCCTCAAAAAATTCAGAGGATGAGTCTTTCAGAAACTGGATTTGGGGAGGAATCATTTGAGAAGGGGACTGAGGCTCAGACAGGCCTTTGCTCTCGTCTGATGATGGTTCACTGAGGACTTAAGGAAAAATTCATTGCCCCCAAACTACTTACCATTCTACTATGCACTGTTGTCTGGCTCTTGCTTGTTGATAGGTGGGTGAGTAAGGGATTTCTGGAAAATATGGTTGATGTGTTCATTTGACAGATATTTGAGTGCCCAAGGGTACCATGCCTTGAGAAAGGGTTAGGGACACAGTGGTAAGCAAAATTACATTCTTGTACTCATGCAGCTTATGTTCCATAAAGAAAGACAGATGACAAAGCATACACATCAGTACAAAGCACAGTTCAAGTAATGATGAGTGCTATGAAGGAAAAGAAAGGAAGATAAAGTTATAGAAAGTGAGGTTCTATTTTACATAGCATGACCCAACAGTGTCCACTCTACCTAGTTGCATATCTTCTTTTATACATTATGATCTGGGGGGGGGGAGCTTAAAAAGAGAAAGGGTAGACTTCTGTTTGTTTTCTTTATTCTGGTCATAACCCATCAAAAGTGAGCCCTCATAAGCAGTGAATGACATGCCAAGTTCTGCAGACACGCTAACTCTTATAGAAACTGCATCTGATATGGCTGTTCTCATCTCCAACTCAGCAACTGAAAATCGTAAAATAATCTTACTATTTACTTAGTTTTTGTAATTTAAACTTGGGCCATGAAACATCAGCAAAATATCAGACCATCAATTATGCCAGCCACCACTGTCTTAGGACAATTTGTGCTTTCCACAGCACGTTCATGTATATCATTTCAGGTGAATTTCTCAGTAATCCTATATGACAGATGAGGAATATTTTGAAAGGATAAATGATTTGATCCCTACATAGTAATATTCCTGAGTTCTTTTCATGAAAGCATTCACTCTGCTTCTTAGTTTGAAATGTATTGCCAGGAAGTCAATAATTCTCTCTAGAAATTATGGAAAACAGAAATTTGGGGGAAAATATATATTAATTGGAAAGATAAAAATTGTTCCATTTTGTTTCTAGAAATAACTCCATTATTTCCTGCCATGCTTTTCAATGTGGTTAAACTAACCTTAAGTCTCAAGGTCACTAGAAGTCTCAGAGACAGCCTAGGGTCCATAGTGCTGTGTTGGAGAGGCTTCATCCTTGATAGAACTGCCACCTCCAGGTTCCTTCTCTCTTCCTGGCCTCCCTCGTCTTACCGTGGACTTGACCACTAGCTGCGCCTGGTCGGGGGAGCCCTCTCCAGGGCTGCTTCCTGCTCTCCTTCCCAATTTATTCCCTATCTCCCTCATCACGTCATTTATATATGGATGACCTAACTGGAAGTTATCCCCTGGGATTTGAGTACTTGGATTCTGAGACCCAGTGATAGTTTTCCTGTGTTTAAAGGACTTATTTTTTTAATTGAGGTAAAATTAGTATATATTGTATAAGTTGCAGGTGTACACTATAATTCGCTATTTGTATACACTGCAAAGTTATTGCCCACTGTAACTCTAGTTACTGCACGTCACCATAGAGTTGTGACCTTTCACTCAGTTAGCTCACCCTCACCCCTTCTCCTCTGGTAACCACCAACCTGTTCTGTATATACAATGGAATATTATGCAGCCATCAAAAGGAATGAGATCTTGCCATTTGCAACGACGTGGGTGGAACTGGAGGGTGTTATGCTGAGCGAAATAAGTCAATCAGAGAAAGATATGTATCATATGACCTCACTGATATGAGGAATTCTTTTTTTTTTTTTTTTTTTTTTTTTTTTTTAAAGATTTTATTATTTATTTGACAGAGAGAGACACAGCGAGAGAGGGAACACAAGCAGGGGGAGTGGGAGAGGGAGAAGCAGGCTTCCCGCGGATCAGGGAGCCCGATGCGGGGCTCGATCCTAGGACCCTGGGACCATGACCTGAGCTGAAGGCAGACGCCTAACGACTGAGCCACCCAGGCGCCCGATATGAGGAGTTCTTAATCTCAGGAAACAAACTGAGGGTTGTTGGAGTGGGCAGTCGGGTAGGAGGGATGGTGTTCTTATTCTTGATCTTTGACATGAGCAATTGTGCAAGTCATTCTTTTAAATTGCATAAAGAACATGTTTTTTTGGTTCTGGGTCAATAGAACCAATTTGACTACTTCACAGGCATATTTCCATTTTCCAGTCTGGCTAAGCTTCTTCACTCCAGTTAGGAAATAACTAGTTGGTGATTTGAATATGCTAAACGAGATAGACATACAGTCCAGGAAGTAGTAAGAAATACTGTGCTATAAATTTCAAATTCTTCAGTCTCCTCTTAGTTACACATTATGCATAGGGAAAAAAATTCACCAAATTAGGATTAAATATCTCTATATGAAGCAAATACTCCAGCGTGATAGTTATCTTCACCTTTGGGAGAAAAAGAAAAAGATGGTCAAACTCTGTTCAATTTACACGTAGAGAAATATTGTGAGTTACTTGTTACCCATAATCAGGTATGTGGTATCAGTGAGGATCCCAGCACAGGGAACAGAGCACCCGGGGAATTGAGGAAAATAATGAGGGACTATTTACAAACTGTGGGAAAGGTGTTAAGGAAAACAAGAGAAGTGAAAGAAGCTTAAGCTTCCCAGTTCTTTGCTCACCTGGCCTCTTCCAAAATCCTGTCCCTAAATCCATAATCCAGAATTTGGGGTTCTTTTTCTTAAAGAAATCTCTCAAAATTCATCCTGCCTCACAGAACCTGGTTCTACCCCAAGCAAAGGATAGTGAATCACGCCCTGGCAGGCACCAGTTGAGACCCTTCTTTCCCATCCTAAGCCTGAAGGGGAAAGAGGAGGAAGCAGTCACTGGGAACTGGAGAGAAGTATGGCTGCCGAGAAGGCTGACAGACAGAAACCATGGTCAACCCTGCTCACACCCAAACCAGAGCACAATGAGGAGAAGGGGGTGGGTGGAAAACACCTGACCTCACCGCAGTCCCCCCTTTGATTTCCCATCAGTGCCTTCCACTGGCTGAACCAAACCAAAGCCAAAGGGTAAGGGAATCAGTTTCTATATTCCATCATGGTCAAGGGCTTGGGGCAAAGAGAAGGGTGAGGAAGGATGAGCAAACAAAAATATCCACTATTTACAGAGTTCCCTGATTCTAAAGACAGCATGCCATAATAAGTGAGAGCTTATCTGCTGTTGACTCTATCATGTCCATTTTTGTATTGCAAAGCCTAGGACTACGCATGTCCCACAGGCGTAACCTACTATTTGGATGCAGTCAGACATTCATAAAAGTGGTGTATAAATCATATTCTAGTAAATAAAATCGTATTTTTCATAGATCAATAACCATTGATCTATGATAACCTCAAATGGGAAAAATTACTGAACTTTTAGAAAGCCTGACTTGTGGCTTAGGAACATTACTTAGACTCCTTGGGTTATGGTTTGCTTCTTTAAGGTAAGGAGAAAATTCTGGTACAAAGCAGACTCTCAATAATGGTGAGTGGAATGAATGAATTAAATGATCCCACAATTTAAACACTCTATGATTTTATCTTCCTTTCTGATTGATCAAGTGTCTGTGGCTTTAAATAATTAGGTTTCACTCTGCTTCTGTCAAACAGTGACTGTCCTAAGGTCAAATCTTAACTGGAACTGGGAGTCTACTTTTCAAAAGAAACTCTTTGTTTCTTCATTAAACCCTTTGGAGGAGCAAAAAATACTTTGGAATAATGAACATTTAACTATTTCATGAATGATGGCTTTCATATTCAATAATGCCTCTGTTTCAGGGCACTGTTAAACTTGAAAGTTAGAACAAGCCAGGCTGTCACTTCATTGACCCAGTAATATACCCATGATTTTATACAACAGGGTGTGATCATTGTGTGGCTTGAAGCATGAGAAAAAAACAAACAGGGGCACTTGGGTGTCTCAGTCGATTGAGTGTCCAACTCATGATTTTGGCTCAGGTCATGATCTCAGGGTCTCAAGATCAAGCCCTGAGTTGGGCTCTGTGCTCAGCAGGAGTCTGCTGGAGACTCTCTCTCTCTCTCTGTCCCTCCCCCCACTTGTGTGCACATTCTCTCTCTCTCTCTCTCAAATAAATAAATAAATCTTAAAAAGAAAAGAAAAGAAAAAAGACCAAACATATTGTGGTGGAAAGTAGGGAAGTACATATCACCTTAAGTTGAAGGGACAGAGAAGAGATTAAAAAAAAAAATAAAGGGGAACAAGAATGAGCCATAGAAATAGGGTGGGGTGGGCATTGGGAGTGCTGACAAGTACTGGAAACAGTGCAGGGCAAAGTAAGCATCCCTCTTGAGAGACAGGGGAGCCGTGACAGCGGAGAGAGGCTCTGAAGGCCTAATGTAAAGTATTATTGATTGCACCATATGAAGTCGGACCGTAGATCAAAAATGGTTGAATGCAGTAATTTCACATGTCTTTTGGCAAAAGGCCTGCTTGTTACTAAACATGTTATAGTCTGTGGGTCGTTTAGTGCAACCTTAGTCTTCAATCATTATACCAGCCCTGGAAGAAAGCATTATAACAGCACAAATGGAATACCAAGGTCCATAGTTCTGTCTCCAGAATCATCACATTTAGTATACTCTGAGGGAAGGAAACTGTATAACATATAAAAGAAAAATATTTATTTAAAAAGTTAAAATGAAAAGTTTGAGTGCTCAATAGGTCAAAGTTTATTTATGTGAATATTTCTTCTTTTACATTTTGTATATTTGTGTGTGTGTGTGTGTGCATGTGTGTATTTGGGGTGGGCCATATTTATTACCACAAAAATACTGAAAAGAAAAAAAACACAAAATGGAAAGAGAGAGAGGAGAGTAGGTAATTTGAAATGCCTATTCCAATCTAGGTCTGTACCATCAGGGATCCATCTCTAGATCCTCCCTTAGATGTACCTTCATCTGTCTGGGGTTCTGGGGCTGGGATGATATATCTGCTGCACGCATACCATGGAAAAACATGATTTTGATTTTCATTCTAAAAGTCTTTAGTATGAACATCCTGGAAGTTGTAAGAAAAGGGTAATATCTCCTCATGAAAGTCTTTCTTGCTTTTTGTGTGTTTCTCTTTCTTGCATCCCAACTCTCTACATCAGAATGTCCCTCCGACTTTGACTGTTTCTCCTTTTTCTCCCCCCTCCCTTCCCCACTCTCCCTCTTTAGTCTTTCATCGTCACATGTTTTGAAAGTATTTCCTGCTTATCGAATGGAATTTGCTAACCTTTGCTTTTACTTTTTAAAATTGAAGGGTGGGGCACCTGGCTGGCTCAGTGGGTGGAGTGTGCAACCCTTGATCTCAGGTCGTGAGTTCAAGCCTCATGGTGGGCATGGAGCCTACTTAAAAAAAAAAAAAAGTTGAAGGGTTTTTGAAAGTTGAAGTACTTAAATCCCTTTATTTTTTAAGCCACACAACTAAAATGATTTTTTTTAAAAAAAACTATGCATAAAAAAAAGTTCTCCCCAATGCATACACATATACACCTGTTGAGAACCTAAGGTGTTATCAAAGTAATATGCCATCCTATCATTTACAATAATGTGCATTAGACTCATTCCTCATCATGGCTGAACTGAAGGAGCTACTTTAATTAAAGGCATTTTTTTTTTTTTTTAAGAAATCAAAGTGAGTGCTTAGGGAATCACAAGTGTTGCAAAAAAAGAGTTACTTTTGTACATCAATGAGCCCGCTTTAGTAGGAGGCACATATGAGTACATGTAAAAAGATCTTGACCTGCTTTCTCGAGTCAGGTTTGGGCTGGTAGCCAGCAGGAACCCTGAAGAAATGGAAGTTTGTGTGCAAGGAGCTACACTGCCCTGCAGCATCCTCACATGGGCAGAATAGAGCTGCAGATTCTTGACCACACTAAGTCTTGTGTAAAAAAGATTTCCATTCTGTTTTGGTTTTGGGTAGACCTAATCATGTTTCTACTTATCTCCAAGAGTGTTGGTAACTCCCTTTGGGAAGGGAGAAGGGATGGTACTAATTCCAGTAGCAGCAAATACTTTATGTCCACTGCTAGCTCTAAGTCCCTGTGCTAAGTGTTGGGAATGCAGACAGGACATTTTTCCTGCTCTTAAGGGGCTTATATTCCACTTATATTCCCCAAAAGGTGGGAAACACATGAAGGACTTATTTTTAAACCGTATGTTAATTACATTTTCATATAATATGCTCAACATATTTTTCTTCAACCTCCAAATCTGATTTCAGGTAAAGTACTTCTAAATTTAAAGCAACGACTCCAATAGGCAATCAGGTGGTTGGGGGTGAGCGAGGGGGACCGTGGGGGAGTTAAGCACACTATTTTGCTTATATGTCCAGACATTTTCGTATGTTAGCAATTTGTAGTATATTAACAATTAATCCTGTATTTCCTGGCCTTTTGCTCCCCTCTAGTTGAGAGGATTGTCGAGATCTCTGAAATTACACTAACAGTACAAAGCGACTTTTACTCAGTGGCCGCTGCGGATCGCAGGCGCTGCTGCAGAAGGTCAGGAATCACGACAGCTCTGCAGCCAGTGCTGGGGGGGTCTCCGCTCTCCGCTGGAGTATGGGCTCGCCTCGATGCTTACACGCGCCCCTAACGAGCCACATTTCCTATTAACCAACCAGAGCACTCTAAAACAAGCCCTAGCACACGACCCATGGACCATCTCTGAAGTAGAGCTGTTGTGGACTGCACTCCTCCCCATTGGGCGGGAGTGACCGAGGATTCCAAGTGCAAGTTCTGCACAGTGAGGTAGGCCGGCTGCCTTAAATAAGGCAGGCAGAGAGTACACGGGAAAGAGCTAACTGCAAAGGCGGGGGGGGGTCTTGGGTTGCAGGGCTCTGCTGTAGTCTGTGAACACCCAGCCCAAGAACACTCAGGACCCTGACCCAGCAGGGAGGAGAGCCTGGGGAGGAGCCTAGGAGAGCAGGAAGAGGGCTGATTGGCCCTCATGGCCTCTTAGCAAAACACTCCCCTTCTGACAGATTGCGGTGGAGGTTGAGCGAGTAGGTGCTGAGCCCCATCCTACCTTTAGCACTCCAGGTGCAAAGCCTTCTACTTAAGAAGGTCCCTACTCTGTACTTGCAGGCCATTTAGTTTTTCATTGTCCATCTGCCATGCTCATTCTTCCTCCATGAACACTGGAAAGAAAAATCCCTGGCTGAATAGAAATACACGTCCTGTTTTAAGAAGGGGTGTTTCTCAAAGACATGACTGTGAACTTTACTTCGGATGAACTCTGCTCAGAGTGCCTTGCGTAGAGATGTGCTGGAGATGCCCAGGGACCTGTCTCCTGGGGGAAGGCTGCATTCCCCTGTAAATGAGGACCTAGCTCTTAAAATGACCCGAGGCTCCCATTAACTAAGAACTCTGAAATGGGCACCTGAGCCAGATGGATTGTTTCTCACGGGAAAGTTTTATTTTTAAACCAACTTTATTAAGATATAACTTATATATAAAAATTGTACCCATGTTAAGTATACAGTTTGATGAGTTTTGAAAGATATGTACATGTGTGAACTATCACCACAATTAAGATATAGAACATTACCTTTACCCCCCAAGTTCCCTTGTGCCTCTTTCCAGTCACACTGCACCCGTCCACCCCCTCCCTACCCTCAGGCAACCACTGATCTACTTTCTATGATTATATATTAGATTTGCATTGTCTAGAATAGCATATCAATGGAACCATACAGTATGTAACCTTTTGAGTCTGGTTTCTTCCACTTAGCATAACATTTTTAAGATTTATCCATGTCATTACATGCTTCAGATGTTCGGCCCTTTTTATTGAGTAGTATTCTGTTGTATGGATGTACCAAATTTGTTTCACCATTCACCATTGATGGGCATTTAAGCTGTTTCCGGTTTTTGACAATTATGAATGAAACTGCTGCGAACATTCATGTATAAACAGACAAAGCTCTACAATTCTAAGAAGTTCAATACACAAAACAGCAGCCTGGCAGGTGATAAACTGGCTGCCCTTCTGAGGGCAGGAGGAGTTGAGTAGTTGATGAGGCCGAGTTACAAAGAGCAACCAGTTTTGTAAAAAGCAGCTATAGCCAAAAATGAAAAAAAAAAAATGCCTGCACTGAGGCAGATAGGACTGCTGATCAGGCACCTTTCAACCGCATGGGAAAAATGGATTGCAACATGATTGGCTGGACAGAGTAATACAATACACTTAATGGTTTTCCTTTGACACGGGCTAAAATTGAGCCAACAGTCTCAACCCTTTCTGCCTGGGTACTTCTTTAGAATATGTTTGAAGGCCTGTCCACGCAGTGGAGACAAAGTGCTCCATCTCCATGGTTAGAAAGACTACTGGTGGGGTGCCTGGGTGGCTCAGGTCATGATCCCAGAGTCCTGGGATCGAGCCCCTCATCGGGCTCCCTGCTCAGCGGCGAGTCTGCTTCTCCCTCTCCTCCCCACTCGTTCTCTCTCAAATAAATAAAAATTTTTAAAAATCTTAAAAAAAAGAAAGACTACCAGCTGTGGAACCTTGGACAGGGATAAGAAACCTTGGCAAATGGGCATCAGAAGAGTACCTACCTCAAGGGCTGTTAGGATGATTAGATGGGATTCCATGTAAATTTGCAAATGTCTAGCGCCTAAGAAGGGCTCAGTAAGCATAAACTATGTTTAAAAATCATGTAATACCTTTGACTTAGAGTAAGAATCCAAATATATTCCTTAGGTAGTTGGAATGTTTATTTTTCTTCTTAAATCACACAGTGAATTCTTCCTATATTATTTATATAACCATTGTAGGATTGAATTATTAATCAAAATCTGATTAGAGTTTAGAAGCGTATCAGTTCAGTCACAAAAGCTCCCAGTGGCTGCAACAGGGGCCCATCTCCTCATGCAGCAGCTAGCTAGTTCCAAAGCTCCCGCCAGGTGCTTCTCAAACAAAAAGAATCACTCAGGGCTTGTCAGTAAATGTGGTTCATGAGCACTTCCTCAGAGCCGATTCTGGGGGTGTATGGCCTGCATACAACCTCTTCCTCTGGGCTGACTCTGTCTCAGGGGTGCCCTCTGCACCTCCCCGTCCTCTGAAAGGAGTCGCCGTGGTGGAGCTGAAGGAGCACGTGTTGGAAGCTGAGGACTTGGGTTTGATCCTGACTTTATTGTCCTACCCGCCCTTTGTCTCTTTGCGTTGGAGCTAGGCTGTCGCAGAATTACATGATGTTACACTGCCTGCCCGAGCTGTCTCAATAAATGCTTGTTGACCATGTTTATTTCCGTGGTTTATCTTACAGTCTTTCCTATTTCCCACTACTTCCAAAGTCCACTGGCGGCATTTAACTCAAAGGAAATGGAGCTGCTTTGAACAGTGATTCAGAAATCTCTCTGTAAACAGTCAATATTGTAAAAACTGCCCTGAATGTTCGCCGTCCAGGAAAGGTGGGGCTCAAGCAAGCTCCCAGGTTTTAAGTGGAAGAGGTGATTCTTGGGTTCTTGTAGCCACACGTGTGGTCCTGGTTTCAGTGGGTTCGTTACGCTGAGCACGCGGCCTTCCTTTAGGAGCCAAGGCTGGGCTAGCTGCCGAAGCTCCTACCCTTTCCTAGGACCGCCTCCTCCTCTTCCTGCCCGCCCCGCGCCCTCACCTACCCCCTCCCCAGGCAAACCCCGGCCGCCGCAGCGCCCATTGGCAGGTTTGCTTTTATCGATAAGTTCAGAGCGGCCTCCGCGTCCGGCGCCGGCACCAGGTGCCGGCCGTTTGGCTCCAGGCTATGTAGGAGGTGCACGTTTTTCCCCCTCCCCGAATCCGTGCGGAACGACGCGGGCGGCCCAGACCCCTTCCCACGGGTGGGTCGGCTTCCCGGGCTCGCGCCTGAAGCCCTGCGGGGCGGTGAGGGACGGGCCTCCGGCTGAGGTCGGCGTGGGCAGAGCCAGCTGCGCTCCGGTCCCTCGGCGCCCCCCCCCCCACCCCCGGGCCGGAGGGGCGGGTATGCGAACGTGGTCGCCCTCCACCTTCGCCCTCCTTCCTCCAGGTACTCCCCGTATTTGCACTCCTAGGAGCTCCCCGCGGGGGAAAGGCCTCTCCGGTGAGCTCCAGAGCGGCCGCATCGCTTTGGGGGGGCCAGCGGGCGTTTGAATGCCCGCGTGCTTCTCCCATTGGAGGAGTGCGGGCCGGGCCCGCCGGGAACCACTGGTGTGGCTACCCGCCGACCCAGGTGCTCGAATCCTGGTTTTCTAAAGAGTTTTCATTTGCAGTTGTGTTGCACCCAGGTGGCTTCTTTCTGTTCTAGAGGAGAGTGCTAGAACTTTTTACTCATTTTCCTTTCTTCTTACAAAAAGAAAGGGCGGTGTTTCAAAACAAAAACCCCTCTCCTTTAAGATACTTTATGGGCGCCTGGGTGGCTCAGTCGGTTGAGCGTCTGACTTCGGCCCAGGTCAGGAGCTGCCGTCATGCCAGGGGTCAGCCCAGCGTGGGGGCTCCCTGCTCAGCGGAGAGTCTGCTTGTCCCTCTCCCTCTGCCCCTCTCCCCCCACCCCTCCCCAATCCCGGCTCTTGCCCTCTCTCTCTCTTAAATAAATAAAATCTTTAAGATACTTTAGTGTGTTTATTGCTGCCCTGTAGTCACTCATGGCTGTTTTGAAATTGCATCTTTATTGAGGAAGAAGGAAAAAGCAAAAGCTAGAGAGACCTGGGAATTGTTTATTTTGTATATATGATTATTTGGACCTTCCGAATTCTCCTTTAAAACACAAGAATTATAGTTAAAGGAACTGTTATTCCAAGTAGCACCTAACATAGATGCGGCTTAAGAAAAATTTGAAAATCTGAATTTATTTTGTTGGAATAAATGTAACAAAAACACAACTCTCTAATTTTCAGTTAGACTGGTTTCTTACCATTTGGGCTTGTAGTTCTGCAATGTACTTACTACTAAGGAGGGGGAAAACCAGATTCTCATAGTTTCTCTCTCCCCCAACCCCTTTTGTTTTCCAGTCCAGAGCACAACCACCTGAAGAAAACAAAAGGAAGCCAGTTTTGGGGAAACTTGGCAATCTGTTCACGGCTGGAAGGAGAAGGACCAGCAGAAACGGGTTAGAGAGTCCCACCAGCTCCAGTGCCAAATCAGTGTCTCCCAAAGATGTAACCTCTTCCAAACTCCCGGAAAGAGAGAATAAGAGTAAACCCCAGGGCAGCCAACCAAAGCAGAAAGACACGTGCGAGGAGGGTTCCCCGCAGGAGCAGCCCCGGGAGTCGGAGGAGCACGCCGAGACCCGCGTGCGGGTAGCCCTCCCCGACGCCGAGCTGTCACCTTGCACGAGCAGCCGCGCGGCCGCTGTGCAGCAGCGCCAGGAGAGTGATTCACTCCAATTAGAACCTCTGCAGGCAGAGGGAGAGTCTTTCCCAGGTGCCACCACCGCTGCCAAGCAGCTGCATTCCTCACTTGAGAATTCCTCCAGGCAAGGGAACGCAGAGACGCCGGCCGGCAGTCCGCAGGAGGACACTTCCCCCCGCGCCGGCTGCGAGCGGGAGACAGCTCAGGGTGCGAGGGGTGTGCCGGGGTCGCCCACCGGGGAGCGGCCCGCGGGGGGGCGAGGCGAGGCCGCTGACAGAGCCCCCCGTGTGTGTGCCGGGGCAGGCTCTCTGGAGCCCCAAGACGCGTGCAGCCGGCCCCCCGAGGACGCGTCCGCTCCGCCAGGTGACCCTCGGGCAGAGGGCGAAGGGAATTGTTCCGACTCGGCGCAGGCAGACGGCAAAGCCGGGCCCCGAGGGCTGCAGGGCCTGCCCGGCGAGCGCGCCCACCCCGCCACCGTGTTAACTTTGGACATCTACTTGAGCAAGACTGAGGTGGCACAGGTGGACGAGCCGGGCGCGATTACTCCGGGCGCAGAAGACTGCGGCGATTCTGACGATATGGAGAAGAGGTCGGGCGGCCGCAGGTCGGGCCGGCGGAGAAGGTCGCAGAAATCCACCGACTCCCCCGGGGCGGACACGGCGCTACCCGAGAGAGCGGGCGGCGACGACGCGGTGTTCGACTACGAGGTGGCGCCAAACGCGGCCACGGAGAACGGCTCCGCGGAAAAGAAAGTGAAATCTCCGCGGGCTGCCCCCGACGGGGGCGTTGCCTCCGCTGCGGGCGCGGAGTCCAAGTCCAGCCCCGGTTCCAGGGGCCCGCTCCGCGGGGAGTCCGACCGGGGCAAACAGACGCCGCCGGCCTCGTCCCCCACCAAGAGGAGGGGCAAGAGCCGCGTCCCCGAGGCCGCGCCCACCTCGCCTGCCCACGGCCCTCGGGCTCCCGCCAAGGAGTCCCCCCCAAAGAGGGCGCCAGCGCCCGATCCCACCGCCAAAGGCGCCGCGGGGGACAACGGGGAGGAGGCGGCCCGGGTCGTCCCCCGCGAGCTCACCGTCAAGAGCAGCTCGCTGCTGCCAGAGATCAAGCCCGAGCACAAGAGGGGCCTGTTCCCCAACCACTTCGACAGCCGGGGAGAAGGTAGTCGAAGCAAAGAGCTGGGCAGATCGGCCGGTGGTTCTGACGCGGACGGCTTGAAGCCCAGGCACCATTTCGGTGCGGGCAGGTCGACAGTGACCACTAAAGTGACCCTGTAAGTAGCCGCGGACCGGGGCCTGGTGGAGCTGTGGGTGTCGGCAGACGTTCTGGGTGGTGTTTCTGGGAGGCTCCGGGGTCTTTGCATTTGTGGCAGAACTATCTGTGCGCCGAGTTTTCCCCTCTATGTTGAAACGGAGATAGTGAAGGGCCAGTTAACACAGTTTAAGAAGATGACACTTCGGGAGCCTAGCCGGGTTGTTAATTACTGTTCTGATAGAATGTTTAAGTTGAATGAATGTTCAAGTTGAATGAATGTTCTTGAGGCTCAATGTTTACATCAACAATTGAAAGAAGACCGCTTGGCCTGACGTGAGCTAATCCTTTATTCAAAATGTACACCAGCATTCCTGGATAGGGCATTCTTAAAACACCTATGCAGTGGGGGCACCTGGGCGGCTCAGTCGTTAAGCGTCTGCCTTCGGCTCAGGTCATGATCCCGGGGTCCTGGGATCGAGTCCCACATCGGGCTCCCTGCTCCGTGGGATGCCTGCTTCTCCCTCTCCCACTCCCCCTGCTTGTGTTCCCTCTCTCGCTGTGTCTCTCTCTGTCAAATAAATAAAATCTTTAAAAACAAAACAAAACAAAACAAAACACCTATGCAGTGGATCTGGAAACATGGAGCAAAAACTCTTACGTTCATTATGACCCAGTAGTAGCTTTGACATGTGTGGGTTTAAGAGAATTCATAGAACTTTTTCTGGAATTTAGTGCAACTTAAAATTTCTAATTCCCCTCCTTAGAATGTTCAGGGGGTTAGTGGCATTTTTGCCCCCAGGTTGAAGAGTAATTCTTAGTTATTGAAATGAAGAAAGAATAGTGTTCTTACTGGGGGACTTTGTTAAATCAAAGGACACATTGGAAGGATCAAGCTGAACAACAGACTGACTACCTGCTATTAAGTTCATTGATTTTTTTTCCCCCCAAATATTTATTGAGTGCCTTCTGTGCATGGTATTGTGCCAGGAACTATGAGGAAAAAGTCAGACTGTGACTCAGTATATTGCTCTTGCGAAGTTTATGGCCCACTCTGGCACGCAAGATGCAGATAAATAACTATGAGGTGGTGGCTGAGGGAACTGCTGAGTGGGTTATCTGCTGTAAAGTCTGGGGAAGTGCAAAGCAGGAGAAATCACCATTGGCTTTTTGGAGATGGGCTTGTGCCTTGAGGCTAACTGAGGTTTGTATAGGTGGATGGGGTAGGGAGGGTTCGCTATAAAACTCAAGATCCTCTCCCCTTCCCACACTCTCACTTCCCCACCTCCCAGCTAGCGCCTGTGAAAAATGAATATCTAAACTACGCAAGTTTTTCCCACATTTGCACATTTATTAAAAGAGCTGATATTTTCACAGCATTTTGATTCTTAAACCGAATGGTTTTATTCTATTTGAATTCTTGAGTAAGTAAGCTTTAGAGTAGGCAGTCTGTTTGGTAAACGCTTGAGGGAGAACCTACTTATGAGTAATGTGTGCTACCTCCCCAGTTGCCAACCTGGAGACCTTTGATAAAGCCAGCTATTTATTCTGTAACGGCTGTGTCAGAGAAGTAACCCGGAGTAAATGATGCCCATTATTTGTAGAAGGCCCAGTGTGACTGAACATTCAGACCTCCTAAGTGTGAGCTTAGAGAAATGTTGCTATGGAGCTGTGTAAGGACGCCTTACCTGCCTTCCAATTGCAGAAGGCCAGTGGAAAAACCAGAAATGTTACAAGGAGTAGGGTAAACAAACCTGGGAAACGTTCTTATAATGAACTCTTCATGTGCTGTTTTCGGTACAAGCACTAAATCAAACGTCTTCTCTGTGCCAATTATTTTCTACCTAAAATTTTCCCTTTGCAAGGCATTTGGCTTGTGTTTTCCACAGGGCTTCACGCTTGGTGAATTAGCAAACTATTGAAATGGGAAATTAATTCCTTCTCGTTTTTTTCTGTTTAATGGATTTTTTCCCCCAGTTTTTTCCTCTGATTGTATTTCAAGAAGAAATGTTATTCAGATTATTTTTAAAAACAATTTGCGTCTGATGTTTTAGTTAAAATTATTTTATATTTCCTGAAAAAGGACTATACAGCAAGTTTCTTGATCCTGTTAGAAAAATTACATCTTCAATTCTGTACCAAGTATTGAATGTTGAGATTCTTAACAATGGTTATGTTTAGAATAAGGAAAATTTTCCTCTCCTAGCCATGGCTTTTTAAGACACCAGATTATTTTCCCCGCTCACATTATAATAAAGGCATTAAACATGAATTATAGAAGCCTTCCTTTTAATCAGTTTGCTCTAGGTTAATTGTAGTGACTCTTAGTCGCAGAACTTAATAACACAGAAAGTTTGGTAGTAAAATATATTTTGATCTTGGTGTAAATCTTTAATGTGCAGATGTGTTTCCTGTCCTTAAGGTAGCTCGTTGGCTAACCTTTGGTGTTTTCCATTTACATAGTAAGATATGCTTTGATGTTTGACTGTTCCTTGAGCTGATTAGTGAGAATTTTTAAAATGTATATGTACTGGTATGTGAACATCCTTCATTAGCTGATGGCGTTTGTAAGCTCTCCATTTCTACTCCACTGGTTTTGGAATTTAATCTTCAAGGTAGTGTGTGTAAGTTAATTTTCCTTTTAAATTTAAGCTGTGCACCCACCATGAGGGAGCCTAGCTGTCTTACGGGGATACTGGGGAAAGCAACGCCTAAGAGAAATTCATGAGAGTATATCAAATTTAGTATTTAAATCAAATTCCTAAAAATAAAAATCTAAATTCCTAATGCCATATTTGGGAAGGACTTCTCAAATCTTTTCAGTCTTCTCATTTTATCCAGAAGGATAAGGTGTCTCACCCAAAGTCATATTGCCTGTTCCTTCAAAAGTTTCCTCTTTCTTGAAGGTCAATGAATCCTTGTGGAGGCAGCATGAGATTTCTGTGTGTCTCTACTTTTCATTATCAAGGTGGCCTCCAAAGTATGATTGCTTCAGATCTCATGCTAATTCATTGACTTCTTGCATAGGTAAAGCTGGAAAGAACCAGATTTGGCCACTGAGGTCTGGGGGTGCAGGAGTGTGGAGTGGTCAGGAGCATTGCCTCTGAGACCAGAACGCCTGGTTTCAAACCCTGGCCCTATCACTCACTGGGCATATGGCTTCTGGCACATTACCTGCCTTTTCTAGGCTTCACCTTCCTCCTCTTAAAAGAGAATGTATAAAATAGTACATTAGGCAAGCAGAGTGTTTGTCACGTGTGTGTCAATCCGTGATTGTTAGTGGTTATTATCTCTTCATTTCAGAAACCACTAGGCCTATGGTTCAGACATTTTTTTGTGTTTAGCTTTGGAGCCCATTCTTCTAGGAAAACTTATATAAAAGTGATATATGAAACAGATAAGTAGAAGTGCTTCTGGTTGAAAGGAGGGGGGCTGGCCCCAGCTCTGGCCCTCCAGCTCTATTGTCCGCACTGTAACTGTTGAAGAGAACCCCAAGAATCCCTTCAGCCATTCCTTGGGGAAGGTAGGGGTGGGGAGAGGACCAGCTCTGTTCTAAACTATGTAGTTTGTTTGTTTTTTCCAGGTAGAGAAGGTAGCGAGTCCAGTGAGTTAACTTGACCAAGCTCACATAGATAATCAGTTTAAGAGCCAGAACCAGGGCTGGTGAATGTCATAGAGAGAACATTTTGTTTCTCAGAAAGAGAACAGTGCATACCTTCAAAGATTTATGATTTCCACTAGGGGGTAATAACCAAGAAACATTATAGTTTCTCTCTAGAGTAAAGGGAGACTCCCTTTGCCTCCAAAAAGGTGACAAAACTACCAATTGAGTAACTGATAAGTAAATTATGGTACATCCATATGATGAAACTTTTATGCAGACATTATGAAAAACTTCAAATTTTTTAGTAACTTGAAAATGAAAAATGTGAAATATAAGATTAAGTAATCTTTTTTTTTTTTTAAAGACAAGACCTGAAACTCTATGAACAGAATAATTCCAATTCTGTTAAAAATATTTTAGTATGTATACACGAAAACTAAATTATACTAAAATGTTAACAGGGAGATTGTTTGAGTGGTAGGAGTATGAGTGATTTTTCATTTTTATATTTTCCAAATGTTCTGTAGTGAACACACTTATATAATCAGAGTAAAGGTATATGAAGGAAGATGAAGGGGATAAAATATCCAAAGAGGTAAATCATAGATAAATATTTTTGTAATCTAGCCCTTTGAAATAATGTTTAAAAATAAAATAAAAATACACAATTGATGTTTGGGGAAATCATTTACGTATTTAAAATAAGGGAGTACATTAAATATATAAATTCAGTTTAATGTCCTTCAAGCCCTAAGATGTCTTCTGACTCTAGCATTGAGCACTGTGCTCACATATTAGATACTTGATAAACTTGCTAACCTCCCACCTCTTGACTTTCTTAGCTATAAAATTTTCTCATCTATCATACAGAAGCAAAGCATCCACTAAAAATAGTTGATAGTGTATTTAGGATTGTTTTAAAATAGTCTCAAAAAAACAAATGTTACTTACCAGAAAGATGTTGGCTTTTCATAATAATAAATGTTTTATAATAAATTGGTATGTTCACTTTTTAAAACTAGGTCAATAACTTTATCTTACTGCTTTATTTTTGCAGCCCGGCCAAGCCCAAACATGTGGAACTAAATCTTAAAACTCCTAAGAATCCTGACAGTTTGGGAAATGAGCATAATCCATTTAGCCAGCCAGTTCATAAAGGAAACACTGCCAACAAAATCTCCTTATTTGAAAACAAACGGGCCAACAGTAGCCCAAGACATGCTGACATTCGAGGCACAAGGAACACTCCTACCAGTAATAAAAACTTTGTCGGGAGGGCGAAGCTGAATTTAACCAAAAAAGTCAAAGAGATGGAGCAATCTGAAAAGAAAGTAATGCCAGATAGTCACCAGAATGGTATGCTCGCGAAGGAAACCTCGCCAGAATCCAAAGTTACGGAGGAGGAGATCCCGCCAGCAGCCGGGAGCCCCAGTGCAGGAGGGATGGAGGCTGAGCCTACCGAGGGTCCAGCTCTTGGTTCTCCGCTTAACCAGGGTGATAGAGCAGAAGTGCAAACAGATGCTGGCTGCCCTTCCAAAGCAGTGGTTACTGCTCTGATTCCTGTGGACCACAAGCCCTTAGGAGAGGATGACTCAAAGGCTGCAGACAGCAAAAGACTTGCACTCGAAAATATGACTGATCCAGCACAGGCTGTTCCCGCCATTCTTGATACCAAAGATTCCCCTCCAACAGCCAGACCAAAGCCACAGGATACATTTTCTGACTCACAGCCCCCATCTGAGTCACCTAACGGGCCTTTTCTCTCACAGCCCTCACCCAAAGACACACGTGTTCAAGCTCCCGGAAGCAATGTTCCATGCACTGATCTAGAAGTGTCAGAAAACCATCATGAATGTGTTCTGCCTGTGTCACATAAGAATGAGGAGAAAGGACCGCCCTCCAAACCCGCAGGAGGAAGAGAAGGAGGAGCAGCGAGCCCTCCTCCTCTGTCCACAGAGCACAGCCCAGAAGTTGTGGGAATGGAGCATCCATCCAAGGTCCTGGTCCAGGTCCGGTCCTTTGTGCTCCCCGTGGAGAGCACCCAAGATGTGGGCTCCCAGGTCATCTCTGAGAGCTCTGAAGTTAGAGAAGCACAGTTGCCAAGCTGTCACAACCATGACCTTGAAGTGGTTTCTGTTGCAAGCTGTGCTCCCCAGAAAGAGGAAGGGCTGGGCAGTGAGAGCCCCTCACCCAAGCACATTCATTGCAAAGAGGAACATGCAGCAAAATCTGGCCCACAAGTCATGCCACCAGAATCTGAGAAAGCTCTGCCTATATGGGCTCGAAGTCAGGGTGATAGAAAACCCCTGAAGGCTGACCCTGGCAGCAGAGATCATTTGGAAACTCCTCAAAGGCCAGATCAAAATGTTGTGAATGGCCAGGCCAGCCCTGCCAGTCTTTTGAACATTTCTGCGGGTAGTGATGACAGTGTATTTGATTCTTCTTCGGATATGGAAAAATTCACTGAAATTATCAAAAAGATGGACAGCACCGTCTGTGTGCCTCAGAAGAAAAAGAAGGCCAGGGTGCCCAACTCGCCTGCCCCTCCCTTTGTCATGCCTCCGATTCATGAGGACAATTTAGAAAAGGTGTTAGATCCCAATGTGTTTACCTTTGGTTTGGGGAAGAAGAAGGAAAGCCAGCCAGAAATGTCACCAGCTTTACATCTGATGCAGAACCTTTACACAAAATCCAACCTGAGGCCCAAACGCACATCCACCGAGCAGAGTATCCTCTTCAAGTCCTTGTACACTCACACTAATGGGAAAGATGAACCTTCGACGGTTGCGGAGACAAATGACAAAGAGAACAAAGATGTCCCCAATGGCGGAGTCAAGAGATCCAGGCTAGAAAAAAGTGCACTCTTTTCCAGCATGCTGCCTTCTTTACCACAAGACAAAATCTTTTCTCCCTCTGTGACATCAGTCAGCACCATGACCACATCTTTCAGCACTCCTCAGAACACTTCTCTTTCTCAGGCTTCGGCGTTACCGCCCAGGGCTGAGGGTGCCCCGCCCTGCGGTGCAGACAAAGAGCAGCCAAACCTTCCACCCAGCAATGTAAAGGTCTTCAACTTCAACTCGACAAATGCGTCTCCTTCGGGTTTGAAAAGCGCAAGCTACATGGAGAAATACCTGCCCAAAGAGGAAACCAAAGAAGACCTGGGTTCACGAAGCAACCTACACTTGCCAGAAACCAAATTTTCTGAATTTTCTAAACTGAAGAACGGTGATGATCTGGAAAAGGCTAATCGTGTCGAGAGTGTTCTTAAGCCAAACTTGCCAAACTATGGAAATAGCGACACGGACTTCATGAGTCTTTTCAAATCCAGCCGGTTTGACCCAAACATGTCTTTTTCTGCAATGTCATTATCAGATACAACCGTAAGTAGCAACATATTACCATTTATTGGGGGTGTTTATAAAATGAGAGGAGAGAGGGGTGATGAGCCATTCATGTTCTTTTAAATGGCTGTGCGTGTGAATGATAGTTTTCTATTCATTTATCACATTGAAAACCTACTATGTGTATAAAGGACTGCTGGGGGCCAAGGAGAAAACTACTAAGATTTCTGTCTTCAAGGTATTGGTACTCTAGTGGGGAAACTAAGCTATACATATTTTAAGGCTTATGAATTTATATGTTGTATTCTGAAAGGTGTAGGTAAGTTACCTTGAGAGTTCAGAAACCCACAAGTTGTTTTTTCTTACCTAGTTCTGTGTGAAAATGTTCAGTGCTCTGCTTAGAATTTTGAAGATCTGTAAAGCTTCTTCATTTATTCAGAAAAGCCCCACCAAGAAATCTTATTCCTAACCCTTCTCTTGTGATGTAAGATTCACTCTTACATTAGATGTAACATTAGATACTTATCCCATGCAATTCAGGAAGTCATTTCTCTTTACTTGGAAGTTTCATCAGGGAAAGAGTTTTTCCTACCAAGCTGTTGGGGCAGAAAGAATTTTGGTCTACATTGGATCTTTCCTTTAATACTGTAGAGAGGGCAGCAAAATATGATTTTGAGGAACAGTCATGATTTCTCCATCTTCTTTTATCCGAATTCCAGAAGTTGTTTTTTTTTTTTTTTTTACTGAGTTTTTGGTGTGAATTGTGTGTCTTTCTGTTACCAAGCATGACACTCAAATGGAGAGAGGACAGTGAATGAGGAAGGCAGAATATAAGTTCGAGAGGGCAGCTCTGCTAGCCCCAAAACAGGAGGGGGCCTCTGCATTCCTGTTGCCCACTCTGTGAACTAGGCTGTCTGGCCAGTGTAGACCATTCTGCAGCACAGGGTAATCCACCAGAAGATACCATGCCCTCTTCCTCATTTGAACGGGTACTGCAGCCTGTTTCCGTTTGTTGCGTGGGCTTTGGCTCAAGCCTAGCATAGAATATCATTTTGGAAGCTCTTTCAAAACATATGTTTGTGTGTCCATCGGAAGTTCAGATCCCCCTTTTCAAAAATGTTCAAACTTTTGGGTCTCAGGACACCTTTATATTTAAAAATTATTGAGGGCCCCAAAGAGCTTTTGTTCACATGAGGAATGCCTACTGGAATTGATTATATTAGAAGCTAACAGTAAGAAAAATTTAAAGCATGAGAACACACGAGCACACCTTCCATTGATCATCAGAGCAGTGGTGTCATCACATGTCCTGGACCCTCTGGAAAATTCTACCGCACTCTTGTGAGAGAGTGAAAGAGAGAAAGAGACTGAAAAGGGAAAATACCTTCTTCTTCTTATGAGAAGCGTTTTGACCTCATTGACTTCCTGAAAGGTTCTTGGGGATCTTCCAAGGGCCCCAGGACCACACTTTGAGAACCACTGCTGTAAACAAACAAAACCGAATCAGCCGGTAGCACTCAGAAATCAGATTTTTAGGTATTTCTCTCAAGCACAAAATTTCCACTGGTCTACTTTCCATTCATTACAGCCTTCTTTTCTCTTTTTAATAATTCTTAGATCACTTCTCTTATTTGAGAGCAGTCTGATGAGTCTGACAACAGAATATACAGTTTCCCTGTGGAATCCCTTGAAAAATCAAGCCAAGTGGAGTAAAAAGGGGAAACAAAGTATTTTATATTTTCTCTGAGTCTTTTTATGGTTAAAAAAAAATTTTTTTTTCTTAGATCTTGGGTTTTGTTTACTCTATGACTATTCTATCTTTATTGTCTTACCTGAATTTTGTTTTAAATTTCAGGCCTTTTCTTCAGCTTATCCACTTCTAATGTGTATATATATATATAAATAAGTAGATGGTATTTTTATTTTTAATAGTGTTCTACTGAGGCCTTCCTGTGGTCTTCGGCATACTCTACTATGATGCAAGAGTGCATCAGATCAAAGGCCGTCCTTAGAATAAGCATCCTGGTCAGCATTGAAAGTAGTCTATATTTTATAATATTTTTTCATGTGTAATTACTATTTTTATTACCTTATGCATTTTTGGTTTTAATGGTCTTGTCAGATGTTCTTGAAAATGATTAGTTTTGGAGCCATACAAAAATATATTTTGTCCTTCAAAACGGGAGGATTAAGTATACTATGTGCAATATACATTGTGATGTATACCATAAGCACCCTTTTATTTAGACTAATACTTGTTATATGATGGTAAGATGTTACAATGAAAAGACAATATTTATAGATTCAGATAAGGTGTGTGTATGAACACATAAAATTGATGTAGCTCCTTCTAGATACATGATTAATACTTTATAATTTCTCTTTATTTGATGTTATACAGAGATTATTTGAATTATAATTTCTTAGCTGAATTCTTATTCTGTGAACTGATATAAAGCATAGGTGTGACTCTTCAGCCCTGATTTTTCTAGATTGGTGGAAAATGAGGAGAAATTGAGGGGTGCCTGGGTGGCTCAGTTGGTTAAATGTCTGACTCTTGATTTGGGCTCAGATCATGATCTCAGAGTTGTGGGATCAAGCCATGCACCAGGCTTCTAGTTGGGTGTGGAACCTGCTTAAGATTCTTCCTCTCCCTCTTCCCCTCCCCCTGCTCCCTCCCTCTCTCTTTCTCTCTCTCTACTCCTCCCTCCCTCCCTCTCTCTCTAAAAACAAACAAACAAATGAGAAATTGAAATGGCACATTTAGAGGAGAAAAACCTCTCAATTTAATAATGCAGACTCAAAGAGAGCTTTAATATAGCTTTGCACAGATGACGGTGGATTGTTTCAAAATTGATGAATTATGAGGCAAATAAATATGATCTTAACTGATCATGGGCAGAGAAACCCTGCGGAATGTTACACAAAGTTTAATTTGTTGTGTTTTTGTTCATCTGATTACAGACACTTAGAGGAAGTCTTACAAATAAAATCAATCCCCGACCTGGAAAGGTAAGATGATGCTCTGTTTCTAGTCTAGATTTTATTTTGGTCTGATACCATTCAACCATCTGCTGCCACTTTCATTTTCTTGTAGGTAGTGATCTACAGGGACCCGGATGTCTCTGACACGTGCATTGAAGTTTTCAGTGACATTGAGGATTGCAGCTCTTGGAGCCTCTCTCCGGTGGTAATCGTCAAGGTCGTCAGAGGATGGTAAGAATGGTGCTTTCTGTTCCTGATTTTTAGACGGTTTGTGTTTTATGTTTTTAGTTACCTTTTTGGTCTTCAGTACTTATTTCAAATTATGTCTTTAGTAATGTAAAGGGCAGAAAATACTAGTCTTAGGGGTATTACAGGAAATTCATATCTAAGAAATTACATTTTTTAACCCTGTTTCTGCTTTATAGAGGTGATGCCTGTTTATGCTAGAAAAGTCCGGCCCGTGCCGCAGTACAACTTCCTTTTTCCCATATCCCCCCACATCACACTGGCTGGGACTACTGAACGTGGGAGTCCTCACTAACACGTCTTTATGAATTTTCAGTGAGGTTGGGAAGAATTATGCTAGTCATGTTGGTAGAATTTTAAATGTTCCATAAGAAAAGACAGTGTGAATGACTAACCTAAAATTTATTTTCCAACTTTTCAGCAACTGATGGTTTTGATTAAAGAAAGTGGTGAAAAAATTATTTACCAGCTTGACAGCTTCTAGGAAATACATAGGAACTTGAATTAAGAAAAGCCATTTTTAATAAATCACTTATCTGGCAAAAGGACTTATCTTGATACCTATCTTGTTTGAGATGAAGAAGACTGTGCTTTAGATATTTGTGGTTTAAAAAACTAGTAAGGTTTGTTTTTTTTTTTTTCATTTGATTATATATGCAGCATCTTTCCTGTTAGGTTTTAGATATTTTAACGTTTTTCTATGTATTCAACACATTCATCACAAAAATATAATTAGCTTTTGTTCTTAAATTTGAAGACCGAAAATAACACTAAAAACAAATGTTATATAAATTTTGTTTTTAATATAATAGTGCTCTTTATTTTTTTTAAGATTTTATTTATTTATTAGAGAAAGAGAGGGAGAGGGAGAAGCAGACTCCCCGCTCAGCAGGGAGCCTGATGCGGGGCTCAATCCCAGGACCCTGAGATCATGACCTGAGCCAAAGGCAGATGCTTAACCGACTGAGCCACCCAGGCGCCAGTGCTCTTTTTTTTTTTTTTTCTTTTCAATTTCTGTTGGCTCATCCTTAAAAGCATAAGCATCTAAGAGCAGCACTGTCGTATATTGATATGAGATTTTCTTTAGTGTTTGGATGTTTGTTGTTGGGAAGGATATTTTTTAAAATGCTCTCCATTACCATGCATATAGTACTTTGTATCAATATATCCATTGATATAGTTCTAGAATATAAGTAAAATCCCTCTAGAATTGTTTTCTACATATATAAGGAGAAAAAAGAATTCTAGGAAAAGTCCATTTATCTGATGTATTACCATTTTAACTGGTTGCTAACTGACCGTTCTATAGAACATTAGTAACTCTACGATGTTCATATTGATACCAAAAGTTCTTTAAGATCCTGATACAGTTTTTGGATTTTCAGAGGCTTAATTATGCCCAGTAAATTTAGTTTTAGAGCTTATACATTTTAATTACTAGAGAATTGGCCAGTATATATATGATAATTGGCCACAATATGTGAGAGAGAAGAGAAGGGGAGGAGAGGGAAGCAGGGGACGGGGTGGGGGGAGGCTATTGGCTAGAATATTTGAGTCATCAAAACCTCTCTCACCAACACCAGCTAATAGTTTCACTGTGTTTTACTCTTAGTTGGATTTTGTATGAGAAACCAAATTTTGAAGGGCACTCCATCCCCTTAGAAGAAGGAGAATTGGAACTCTCTGGTCTCTGGGGTATAGAAGATGTTTTGGAAAGAAACGAGGAGGCCGAGTCTGCTAAGCCTGTGGTGATTGGTTCAATCAGACATGTGGTCCAGGTAGGTTATGGGAAAACCAGAATCCATTGATTCATTCAGCAAGTATTTATTGAATGCCAGGGATGATTCTTTCTTTGAGAGAAAAGTTCATTTTATGAAATAAGTGATTGGGAAAAATACTTGATTGGTGCTCTATGAATATATTTGCTATAACTTCAGTGTTTGTACACTTGAATTAGAAAAGAAACATTTAATTGATTAGTCATTTTTTTCATAATAAATCTTGAAGGTTAATTTCTCACTCCTGTCCCTCATCCCCATCTCCAAAATGTATTTTACTTAATAACCTGATTTGGATGAATTCTATATGAACAGATTTTTCTTTTACTTTGTTTTTTGGTTGCTGTGTAAGTTCTGATTACCTTGAGTGGCTTATAGGAATTCTATGTTGGAAAAATAAATAATCCCAAAATAATCCAGTTGAAAGTTCAATTCTGGGGTTTCATGTGGGTTTAAGAACAGTAGGTAGTTGAGGTCACTTTAGGGACTGGCTAAAATGTCTTGGTTCCTTATTTGTTGGTGAGGAAGTTGTCTTTCTGTGTGGCTGTTGAGAATTGATGATTCTTTACCTTTAAAAATCTAGGTAATGGTCTCTTCCAAGTGGAAGATTAAAACCCCATTTGTGTAACAGAGATGGGCGTTTGGATGAATAGGAAGATAAGGAATGTTTGTAAAATGAGAATGAGTAGGAATGAGTAACAGTTTTTGGCAGAGGAAAATGCCACTTGATTCTTAAGTCAACATTTCTGAGGGACTTCAGTGATCACTGGTATTCTAAATGATTTATCTTTTAATAGTTTTAAGTACATAATGTGATAAATCTTACAGAAGACATGAGGATCCCTGTTTAAAAATGTCATAGTCAATGGGATAATTCACCTGTACTTTCTATTTATGGCTCAACTAATATTGGTAATAAAGCAGTGTTTAAACATATCATCCCAATCCACCATCATGAGATATCCTCTCTTATTTTTTCTGACTTCTCTGCTCTGTCTTGGCCATATTCCAGTCTGCTTTTTCTGTAGTTGTAATCATGATAATCTCAGGGTTGTGAGTTCAAGCCCCACATTGGGCTCCACCACTTAAGGAAAAAACAAAACAAGACCAAACAAACCAAAAAAAAAAAAAAAACTGTAGTTCTCAATCCTTTTTCTCTCTCCATACCCGTTTCCCTGAAGATTACACACCCTTTGGTCAACATCTCTCACTGATGTGTAACTGTATCAGATTCTGATGGGTGGGGATTTAGAGGCACTCAGGGAGGGTAGAGTAAGGGAAGTGCAGCATTTTGTAAAGAGGGGCCTCCTGTTTTGCCTGATAATAGCCAACTTAATGCAATTCATGCTCTTCATGTTACTACATATGGTTTGGGTTTTCCAAGAAATGATGTACCATCATTTATTTTACCTTCTTTCCGTGGAACTTAAGGTTGTTTCTAGATTTGTTACTATTTTAAATAATGCTGTATGAACATTTTTGTGCATTTAATTGTTTATAAATTGCTGATTTATTGGGATGAATTTTTCTGAATGGTGTCATGTTAAAGGATAGGGATACATTCATGGTTCCTGATATATTATGATTTTTTTCTTTTTACAGATTATGTTTATGGTTACTTGAAACATGAATATAAATCACAACATATTGAAAAGGTCACCTTTTTAGTTATTAAATTTGTTCTTTTTGGTAATGGTTAAGAGAGCCTCCCCTGAACCTACCCAAGTGTCATTTCTTCTGTATCTCAGTTCACCTAGCTCAGCAAGATTAAAGTTCAATAAGTGTTCGAATAGCACTTAGGCACTCAACCAGCAGAGACCTTTGAAGTGTTTGATGGGCAGGATGGGCAGGGCATGGTACACTGACCATAGTATAGAGATTTGTAAATCACGGTAAATGTGTACCATTGCTTTCACAGCTTAGACCAAACCAACATCATAGCGGTTTGGTCCATAGTCAAAGAGAGTTACCGCAGGGAGTTTATAGGCATAAAACAGCAGTTGAGGAAGGCCCCAAATGCAGCCCCTCTATGGACTAGAGAACCTCTGGACTTGGATGGTCATGTCCAAGTAAAGCAACTAAAACTCCAATCACCAAGGAAAGCCAAGCAGTTACTTCAGTGAGGATAAGAGAAATAAATATGTTCCAGAACTCTAATGAAATAAATTTCTGGGGATTTTTGTTTGAATGTAACACTGAGCTAGACGGCTAAAGCAACATGGCTGCCCCGCAAGACCACATATTATTAAGTCATGGCTGAAAACGGGGAAGGGATAGATGGCAAGTGCTCTGTGAAATGTATGTGTATTTAAAATTTATTTTAATTATTTGAAAAAAAAAAGGATAATGAGCTTATTGTAAAGTTAAGTACATGGTGTAATTATTAAATATGTGTACTTTTTTTTTTTTCTCTCTTCAGGATTACAGAGTTAGTCAAATTGACTTATTTACTGAACCGGAAGGGTTAGGACTCCTAAATTCTTACTTTGATGACACTGAAGAGATGCAGGGGTTTGGTATAATGCAGAAGACTTGTTCCATTAAAGTACATTGGGGCACGTAAGTATTTTGTTTCAAATACAATTTTTTTTTAAAAGATCTATTTATTTGAGAGACTGAGAGCAAGCACACAAAGGGAGACAGAGAGGGAGAAGCAGACTCCCCATCGAGCAGAGAGCCCGATGCGGGGCTCAATCCCAGGACCCTGAGATTGTGACCCGAGCCAATGGCAGACACCCAACCGACTGAGCCACCCAGATGCCCCTCGAATACAATTTTAATGAAGCTTTTTGTGAGTGTCCTACTGGAAAGACTTAAGATACTCTGATCTGTTGTCCTATTAAGTAGCTATTGACTAAAAAGGTTTTTTGTTGTTGTTGTTATAAGGCCCATAAAATTATGATTCTTTTGTACATGTGTTCCTATGATTCAGCTCTCTTACAAACAATAACGATTTCTTGGGGGAAGTGCCCGGGAGGAAAAAAACTGCATGTTTAATGTTGGGATTTCCTTATCACAGAGGAACCTGATTCATTCTGAGCTGAGTCACAGCTTTTACCTTCATGGTAATCCAAAGGAGGTAATTCAAAGCATGTGTTCCTGATATCTCAGGAGGGACGGAGGCTAACACACGTGGTACTTTCCTTCCTTGAACATTTTCACACAATGCTGTCTAGAGCCCCTAGGATGTTGGTTTCACAAATCACAGGAAACTGCAAGAGTATTTTGAAGGAAGTGGGAATATCTCAGATGGGGGAAATCAGGACAGAAAGTGCAGGTGCCAGTCCTGAGTACGGTAGTCTCCAAAGGGGAGTGCACAGCTTGGGGCTGTGAAACACAGCCACTGAGGTGCAAGGAAAACACACCGAAGCTGCTTTCGGTTTCATTTAAAATCTCTTCCTTTTACAATTTTTATTTTTGTGTATGTTTTCTGTTAAATTCATAATATATTATGTGCTAGTGTGTATCCTTTATAGATATTCATATATTCAGAGAAGACTCAAAAGTTTTTGTCAATGGGGTATGCATAAGACAATACCTGTTTAATGTGTCACAGGGTAAATACTACAAGAAACATGCATTAGAGAGAGGAACCGTGGTAGTGGCATCTTAGATAGGAGGGTCAGGAAAGGTCTCTGGTGACATTTTAAGCGGAGACCTGGAGGAAGCGAGGGAGTCAGCCCTGGGGATGCCCGAGGGGGGGAAGGGCAGGGGCCGAGTCCCAGGCAGGAAGCAATTGCAAAGCCCTGCTGGGTGGGTTTGGGGAACTGCCAGGAGGTCAAGGTGGCTGGAGGAGGAGGTGAGATAGGAGGTGAGCTAGGAGGACCGTGATGGGAGAGAGGCCTCGGTAGGCCTTGGGAGGGATTTTAGACTCCTCCAAGTGACATGGGTAATCCTGGGAGGATTTTGATTTAACTTGTGCTTTGGAAAGCTCACTCTCACTACTATGTAGAAAATAGACTGTAAAGAGGCAAGAGTGGAAACCGAGAAGCCAGTTAGGAGGCAATTGCTATTATATAGGCAAGAGGTTTCAGTGGTTCAGACAGTGCTGGTGGGAAGTGGTCCGATTCTGGATACATTTTCCTGGTAGAACTGGTCCTGGTCAACGTTTGCCAACAGACTGTATGTGAGGTGGGAAGGGCTGAGAAATACCTAGGGTTTGGGACCCCAGCATTTATTGTGATGGAGAAAACAGGAGTTCAGTTTTAGAGAGGGGAAGTTGGACAGGCCAACTGTACATTCAAGTGAGAGTACAGGAGCCTGAGTGGGCACGGGGCACCGGAGTTCAGGAGGCAAGCAGGACACAGAAAGCAGGAGTGGGCCGCATGGAGAGGGTCTTTAAATCCTGCGCTGGACAGATCTCAAAGGGAGGAGGGAAGCCATCTGAGCCCTGGGCATGTTTATATTTGGTGGTTGGGAAGGAAAGGAGGAATCTAAACAAAGACAAGGGCTTCATCTCCTGCTGCCTTTAATTGTTCTTTCCACATCAAAGAGATCTGTATATCTTATTCCTCAAAGTATGACTGTTAAATTGAGAAGGAGATAGAAAAGAAGGAGATCGACATCTGCTATATGTTAATCTCAGCGTCTGGAAGGTTTCATGACTCAGGCTTGGGCTCTGTCGAAGCGTAATGAGCTACACCTAAGTAACGTCTCTTACCTTTGCAGTGAGTTTGACTCCTCTCACAGGGGCCGGTCACAGACCTGCCATAGCGTCCAGTTTTGATGGTCGTTCATTTCTGTTGCCATTAGGATAATAGAAAGCTGCTTTCGATGTCAGTTCAAAGTTGGGGTCCTTGAACTTGGTTGGTTAGTTTTGGGAACAGGTCATTAGTACTTTCATAGATCTCCAAGGGGAGTCTTGATGGGTTGGGAGAATTCAACTGATAGTAAATACTGAGCTCATTTTGCTTCTGTTGACACACTGATGCCCTGAACCAGTAGGAGAGAAGTCTTTGCTGTGTGAGGGACTTCCTTAGATTCCATTAGGAGATTTATTCCAGGGCCCGTTTACTGTGGGTGAAACTTCTCTACACACACAGAAAAGAAGGGCATTTCTTGTCAAATTCTTATTTGGGAAAATGAGAAATTTCTAAAATTTCCTTTCAGATTGTATTGAGTGTAATTTGTTTTTAAGCTTTTGTTTTAATACCTGGCTAATACTATACCCATCCTCCCAGAAGTGAGGGTATACCTTGGGGAGGGGGGGATAAATTTCTAATAAAACCAAAGAATTTTAGAACTTTAATGGGAGCATAAAGAGCATGTGTTCCAACACCATTGTTTAACTAAGGAAGACTGGCTTTAGTCATTTTGTCAGGGTTAGGATTAGTTGTTAGCAGAACAGTTACTCGAATGCTGATGTTCTGAAGTCAAGGGACAGTTTTTAATAGCCAAATATTCTTTGATCAATTTTATTGTGAAATACTTGATAGATACAGAAGAAGATAGATATGTGTGAATTATGAAGCCTGGTACTAAGACAGATCCCTGTGTGTCCACCACCTGACTCAGGACCTCACCATCACCAGCACTACCACACCCTGTGTGGCCCACCCTGGGCCCATCGCCCTGACTCCTCTGCTCTCTGGAATTTTGTGTTTTCCTTATACCCTTATGTTACAGTTCTGTCCCTGAAAGATTTTAGGTCAGCTGTCCTAAAGAATATGCCACAATCTGGTTTTGTCTCTGAGTATTTCCTCATATCATTTCCCCTGTCCCTCTATTGCCCCAGTTTTCTGTATTGAACGGGTGAGGTCTAGAGGCATGATCAGATGCAGCTTTGCACAGGACCCTTCGTGTGGGTCCTGCTACAGAGTCACGTTGCCTCCCAGGGGGGCATGTGCTAGCCAGCTTCCCTATGAACCACACTGAGTTTGGCTGCTTGGTTAAACTGGTGCCTCCTGCATGTGCTGTGATGAGCACTCGGTGTCATCCGCAACTGCTGAATCACTGAGCACTACATCTGAAACTAATGATGTACTGTGTGTTGGCTAATTGAATTTAAACTTAAAAACAATTTTTAAAATTGGTGCCTCCTACAACTCTCCACTGTAAAGGGACATTTTTCCCTTTGAGATTCATAGCTCACCCTCTAAAATAACCTCAAATTGTCATATTCCTATTTAATCATTTGAGTATCCAGTTGGTTTGTATAAATAGCCAATACTCATATGTAGCCATGTCTGGAGAAAAAGACTGAGGATCCAGCTGGAAATACTGTGGGGGTTTTTTGGTCTGTTTAAGAACAAGTGAACAAGAGAAGACCAATTTTTCTTGTGTGGCTGAAAGGTATTTCTGAAAGAATAATTACAAAATGTTCTTAATCAATATGTAGATAGCCATTATAAACATACAAATGAGTGTTGTTGAAATAATATTTATTTTTTAACACTTTTTTAAAAAAGCTCACACTTTATAGTTGTACTGTTTATTCATAATGTAGGTAAAAGCTCATTACCTAAGTACATGGGAAAATATGAGTACCTTTAGAAACTGAAATAACACTACCTAAGGATAGTTTCCCCCTCTCCTGCTGGCCTCATGAATAATGTATCTTGTTGGAATAGAACTTAGGAAAAATGAATCATGCTCTGTGTGTGAGTTTTCAGATTCCAAAATCCACCCAACATTGATAAGTGTGGGTTTGAGTTTCCTTCCTGCTCATCAAGGACACCGTCTTTCCCAGTGTGTCTGTCTGTGTTCAGTCTTTTGACAAATTCCCCTTTACCCCAGATTACCTCCTTTCTATAAATGTTATGTGACTAAATCACATGCTTCGAGAAAAGTGAAGTGTTTAGTATCAGATGAATAAATGCCCTCAACTCGGACTGTAGAAGGGAAGACCCCCCTGAATGGGGTCCTGTGCTCAGCAATACCTCAGATTCTCCCAAGCATCTGCTTATGAGCCGTCTGCTGAGCTTATAAAAAGTTCCACCCATTCACTTGTGAGGAGTCAGACCCCACGGCCCTTGGCTCAGTAGCCTAATAGCACCATTTCTGACAAAATGCCATTATTTAGTGTGCCTGCGAGAGCTTTGAGCTCTAAGAAATATGTAACACATCCCTGCCTGTCATGCCTCAAACCCAAGGAGGTTTAAAGGACCCCACTCTTAGCCTCCGTTTTCTTGTGGTTTAGGGCATTGTAGTGCTATTTTTTAAAAGATAAGCCTTTTTCCGCCTTAATTTTTTATTGAAGTGTATGTAATAATATTTGTACAAAAAAAGTGCACAACAAATCATAAGTGTATAACCTGAGTGAATTTTCAAAGTGTATACATCGTCTAGATCAAGAAATAGAAGACAGCCTGTATCTCAGAAGTCCCCTTACTTGTGCTTCCTCCTGCCATCCTCTTACCCCCAATATAACTATCACCCTGACTTCTAACAATGTGGATTAATTCGTTTTGATTGCCCACACATACACCACTCAGTCTGTCAACATTTGTGTGTGTGTGTGTGTGTGTGTGTGTTGACGGGTCTTCAGTACGATTTTGATTGTAAATCCCTGTGTAATTAGTGAGTCTAGAGAAGCTACTGATTTATCGAAGGGAATCTTTAACAAAACCCATCACCCAAAATGTGCCTTGGGCCAAAATTGGGAACAAGAAGAAGTCAAAGAGGGAGAATCAGGCCCATTTTGCTGGTAAAAGATTTTATTTATGGCCACTCTCTTCTTGGCACAGTGTTCTGGGGATAATGGAATTCCCCAGCTAAGACTTTAGCCAGGCTAACAAGGAATTGGAGAGGATAAGTGATCACCAAAAATTCTATATTTGTGTATAAAGGGGGTGTTTTAATACCTCCCTTATGTAAACGTCCCATCTCCACAACCTCCCCTTCCCAGAACTCTCCCAGGAACTATGAAAGTGACAAGACGGTGCGCAGTGTTTAGAAGCAGTTCTAACAGGCGTGGTTTTCTGGTTTTCGGGTTTCTAGCACATGGTGGGAGGATGGGGCGGCTGGGTCTCTGACCGCAGCGGAAGTGTCAGCTGACAAGCCTGATAAAAGGGCGTGGTATTGAAAAGCCATAAAAATCAGATCCAAGAACTCAAAAAAGCTTTTGGACCTGGGAACAAGCAGCCTTCTAGACCTCCAAAGCCCCCAGGGAACCATTGTGCATTGTCATGCTCACAGTGATGATCCTGAGTCATTGTAAAAAGCGTAAATTATGTGTACTTTCTGGAATGAGAAAAATTGCTACCAAAAAATGGTTAGGAGGCTGGCTCTGCAGTCGGCTTGGATCAGCCCTGCATCTGGTACTCGCAGCTGTGTGGCCCTGGGCAATTTACTTGACCTCATCTGTAAAATGGGGACAATAGTGTCCCTACCTCATAGCACTGTTGCATGGATCAAATTCCAGGCAGCATTCCTTGTAAGCTCTAGGTAGTTGTTTCCTGTTACTAGTTTTGGGCACCGGGACAAATGAATAGGTGGAACATTTGGTTCTTTGGCTACAAGTGAGATGTTGCCTTTTAAAACAAAGCTTGCGTTTCCTAGCTAGGGCCTCTCCAAATACATACAGTGCTACAAAATGACTACTTCTCTTGAAGTGATAGAGACATTAAGGCTTTGAAGCAATTCATAATATAAATTAAAGTAAGTGGACAAAACCACAAGGAGACAGGTTAAAGATCCAGAGGAGGAGCATATAATGACGTAGTCCTCTGGGAGCCCAGGGTTGCTCTAAGACCCGAGTGTCACCGTACATGGCCCAGACACACCCCTCCTCTCCTTTCTCAGTAGGGTCCCGTGTGCCATGGAAATAAATGAGGAGTCCTGTCTTTTCTTCCTTGGTGCTTATTTAGGTGGCTGATTTATGAAGAACCTGGATTTCAGGGTGTGCCTTTTGTCCTGGAACCTGGTGAATACCCCGACTTGTCCTTCTGGGATACAGAAGAAGCGTACATTGGATCCATGAGGCCTCTGAAAATGGTAAAAAAGAAACCTAACAAAATGTTCCTGGAGTCTGATGCTTTGTCAGCTTGACATTGATAGTTCACAGGCTGTGACTCTGAAGCATAGTTTTAAAAACGCAGATCTGTGGTAGATGGAACCTCTCGCTAGACAGAAACAATAGGATAACTTGCCGGACGCTCTAGATGGAAAAATAGATAAGCCCGTGTCATCTGCCTCTGAGGCAGTCTCAGCCTTGCAGAGCCACACGTGTGTGCGCAGAGCTGCAGCCCAGGGCAGGTCTAAGAAATGAAGACCGTGAAGAGCTAAACCCTTGTGGAAAAACAGGAAGGACAGATGAAGTCCACCTTGGAGGTGATGTGACCGAGGAGAGGGATGATTAGGAGAGCTTCATGCTCAATCAAGTTGGGTCTTAAAAACCACACAGGACCATGTTAGATGGAGATGTCAGGGAATGCTCTGCCTGAGCCCGGGCGGAGCTGGGGAAGGGCAGGGCAGGTGGGCACCAGCCCAGTTGTAGCGACCAGAGGCTAGGGTGCGGGGGGCAGCCTGGGGGGCCCTGGGGCTGGATGTGTGACTATTGTGCCCCCAGCATCTGCCTTAGAGAGGAGCCTGTGCTTCCTCCCCCCTCCCCCTGTCTTTTGTTGTGTTCCTTCTATCTCTTCTGCTAAACTCTAAGCCTTGGGAGGGTCCGGGCTGTACCTGTCTTGTCCCCGGAGCACAGTGTGTGCTACATGGTAAGAGGTGCTCACTAACTACCCGTGCCACCAGGGCGGCTCTTGTGACAAACATGTTTCTGAAATTGCACTTTGTGGTTGTTTTCTAGAGTCAGTTTGAAACAAATTAGAAAGTCATGGAGATAATTTTTGTCTTAATTTTACCTCTCCTGCCAAAGCCTGTGGTTTAACTACCTCCATGTTTGCTGATCTTCATGCAAAACTCATTTGCATTATAAATGACTTTTTCATTATAAATGATTTGTTTCTAAAATTTACTTTCAAAGAACAAAGTTTAGTTAGTTTTGTGAATATATGAAAGAATTGTCCCAGGTTTTGAAGGCTGTTTCAAATAATTTACAAAACTGTGAAGTTTATGGCATTGGAAAAGGATACTTTTGAAAGGGTGCTTAGTACACTTAGTGTCCTCCCCCTCCCCCCCCATCCACAGAGGATAGCTTCCAAGACCCTCAGTGGGTGCCCGAAATCATGGATGGCACCAAACCCTCTATATACTGTCTTTTTCCTATATTTATATGATAAAATTTCATTTATAAATTAAATTATATATTATCTAGTTTACAAGTTAGGCACAGTAAGACATAAACAGTAACTAATAATAAAATAGAACAAGTATAACAATATACTGTAGTTAAAGTCCTGTGAATGCGGTCCCTCTCTCTTAGAATCTCTTATTGTACTATAATCGCCCTTCTTGTGATGGAGTGAAATGATAAAGTGCCTGCCTGATGAGGTGAAGTGAGGTGGGGGAACATAGGTGTTGTGACGCAGCCTTAGGCTACTCCTGACCTTCTTCGGACAGTATGTCCGGAGGAGGATCCTCTGCTTCCAGACTGTGATTGACCGCGGGTAACAAACTGGAAAGTGAAATGCAGATAATGGGGGGCTACTGCACTTGGTTGTTTAAACTCTGGTTTGTTGATAAAATCAGCAACATTCCTTTATAATTACAGTTCATTTGGTGCATCTGAGCACCTTTGGCTGCACTTAAAAAAAAAAAAAAAAAAAAAGCTGTTCTATATCAGTGGAAAATACTCTCCTGACTTTCCCGCTGCCGATTTTAACTCTTACCCCATTTATTATTTCTGTGTAATAATACCTTTTTCTGTGGCTTCTTTTTAGTGGGTTTTTTGGTGATTTACAAAAACTTTATTATGAAAGTATCACAACCCCCATAGACCCATCCTTTGGGCTAGTTTAAATTCTACCCAACAGCTCATGGAATTATTTCAAGAGTCCTCCAGACCATATTGTGAACTTGTGTGAACTTAACAGTTTTGTAAGCCACGGGTTGCAAAACCCAGTGCCTCCAGGGGCCAGGCAGCAAACAGACATGAGTGAGGGTGGCAGGGAGTTGAACTGAGAGCGAAGTGGAGACAGGCCAACCCCGCGCAAGTCCCAGCTGGAGCATGAGCCCAGCGGAGAGGTAGTCCGTGCACAAGGGGAGGGCTGCTGCCTCTGAGCTCTGTGTCCAGAAACATCCGATCTTGTGGCTGCTCTTTAAGGGAAATAAGAGGAATGCATTTTTGTGAGACATTTTCTGAATAAAAACAAAAACAAAAACTCAGCTTATTGGGTTAAAAAACTTACCTACCATGCAAATTCAGCTTATAGACCACCTCCGCTCTACACAGTCTTCCTCATTCTTCATCTGCATCATTGTAGCTTCAGAACTGTTGTGGCCTCACTTAAACGAGAGGCACGCACACTGGGACGTTCGATTGCTGACCATCAGCTGCCATGGGTCATATAAAATGGTAATCTATCCACGAAGAGCCGTGTTTCTGACTATATTATTTTTCTTTTCAGGGTGGACGTAAAGTTGAATTCCCTACTGATCCAAAGGTAAAAATGTTTATTTTTAAAATTTTATTCCTATTCCATCCCCATGAAGATAATGTGGTTTTACGCATCAACCTCCATGAAACATAATTGCAGCTAAAGGAAGTCGTCCAAGTGATACATGCCATCCCTTAGACTGGAAGATGATGCTAATGGCACTAATATAATCCCTCTCAGTACATGTAGCCATGGCTTAAAATGTTCATCGTTGCATTCAGTTTGTAATTTGTGGTTGTATTTACTAATTGTGGGGCCTGTTGCTGCTTGCCAGTTAGCCAGGAAAAACTGAGTTCTCAAGACAAGATCTCCCTTTCTCCTATTTCTACTTTGCACATTTATGACACATTTATGTTTCTTTTCTTTTTTTTTTTTTAAATAAGCTCCGTGCCTAACGTGGGGCTTGAACTCATGACCCTGAGGTCAAGAGTTGCATGCTCCTACCAATGAATCCAGTCAGGTGCCCCTGTATTTCATTTTTATTTTTATTTTTTATTTTTTTTTAAGATTTTATTTATTTATTTGACAGAGAGAGAGAGAGACCAAGTAGGCAGAGAGGCAGGCAGAGGGAGAGGGAGAAGCAGGCTCCCCGCTGAGCAGGGAGCCCGATGTGGGGCTCGATCCTAGGACCCTGGGATCATGACCTGAGCCGAAGGCAGCCGCTTAACTGGCTGAGCCACCCAGGCACCCCTGTATTTCATTTTTAAAGCAACTTAGGATCCTCTGGTTCCTTAGTTTGTCCTAAGCAAAATTCTAAATATCAGTTCTAGACATTGAACAAAAACCAATTTTTTTAAACCAATTATTTATAAACTGTCTTTTGAACCTGGCTTTGGGCTGCACCACATCAGGATAAAAATTCTGAGTTTTAAAATTTAAAATACTACTATTTAGTTAATTTAAAAAATAAGATCAGGAAGTTCTGTGTTCTAGGACTTAGTGATATTAAATGACTGATTTAACATTTGGCTGTTGAGATATTTAACTTCTTACAATTAGTGGTCTATCATTTCTATTGTAGGTAGTTATTTATGAAAAGCCTTTCTTTGAGGGAAAATGTATGGAACTAGAAACAGAAATGTGTAGTTTTATCGCGGAAGCAGGTGAAACAGAAGAAACAACAGATGACAGTTTGCCATTTATGTCCGTGGGCTCGATGAAAGTTCTGAGAGGAATGTAAGTAGGTGGGAGTAACCGGGGGGGAGGGGGGTGTCGTTTTTATCCCTTTAGTAAAGTAATAGACACGTTTCCCCTACTCCCACCACCACCACCAAAAAACCATTCCAGATAGTACGGTAGAGTGAATTTCAAACATGTTCTCAGCCAGAGTGAATTTCAGACATATTCTCTAGACCTGGATTTGACACAGTGGATCAAGGGGCTGTTTGGGGCCAGTCAGCTGAGCAAGGCTAATAAATTGGCCCACACTGATCAAGTCTACATCTTGTTTATTAATATTATGCTCCAAACTATTGAACTATTAGTTTGCTTTCTATTTTTTATGATATTTTACACTTTATAGATCTTACATATATCCTTTAGAAGTATACATTGAAAATGGTCTTGTAAACAGGCAAAAATATTTTAATTACTCATTGAAGAAAGTTTATCCAGTTTTATTTGCTGAAGTTCTTTTTTTTTTTTTAAGATTTATTTATTTGAGAGAGAGAAAGAGAGCATGTGAGTGGGGGGAGGGGCAGAGGGAGAGAGAGAGAGAGAAAGAGAGAGAAAGAATCTCCAGCAGACTCCCCACGGAGCATGGAGCTCAATGCAGGGCTTGATCCCCAAACCCTGGGATCATGACCTGAATCAAAATCAAGAGTCAGATGCTTAACTGAGACACCCAGGTGCTCCTGCTGAAGTTCTTTTGAGTCCATTCTTATTAAACACACACACACACACACACACACACACACTCCCTCTACCCCTTTACAGAATGTTGATGTATATTTCTTAGGTTGTTCCTTAGGGGTCCATTCTATTAGTCTCTTAAATTTAGAGAAGAATTGCAATAGTCATAGTGCATGAGTCTGTGTCTAGCTTCATAACTATTAGTATTTGTTAATGAAACTGATAAATACATGGGAAAAATTTTAGCACTGATGAAAACATGTTCTTTCTGTTGCAGTTGGGTTGCTTATGAGAAGCCTGAATTTACAGGTCATCAGTATTTGCTTGAAGAAGGAGAGTACAAGGACTGGAAAGATTGGGGAGGTTACAATAGAGAACTTCAGTCTTTACGACCTATATTAGGTGTAAGTTAAAGAAAAGCTAATAGATAATACTTGATCTTTTTTGAATAATAAATGGGTAGCCTTTGAATTTTGAATTTTTTTCCTTAATAGGATTTTTCAAATGCTCACATGATAATGTACAGTGAAAAAAACTTTGGATCCAAAGGTTCCAGTATTGACGTCTTAGGAATTGTTGCTAACTTAAAGGAGACTGGATATGGATTGAAGACACAGTCTATTAATGTACTGAGTGGAGTGTAAGTAAAATGACCCAATCGGGATTTTAAACACTTTTACGTTGGGTTGTATTAAATTGATAGTATCTCTGACACAGAGTAGGCACTCAATATCAATAACTAAACATTAAATCAGTCATTTAATATGTTCTGCCACAGTATTTTCATAACTGCTTTTTAAAATCTTTCTCATATAATCTTTTTTTCATGTGTAATACAACATTGAAATAGACTTTTGGGTTTCATGATTGAAACCTACAGATCCACTTCTCTTATCATTCTGCATGGAAAGATCTCCTGGATTTCTTATGATGGGAATCAAATAAAAAATAATGATCCAATACTAGAAAACTGAGGTTGGGATAAAGTCCCATTCATTTTCCTATAGTCCTTGCAGGGGAGGAAGAATTTATTCTACCCATCAAGATTCTTCTAGCTGGTCTAAGAATTAAATTGACATAAGATAGATTAACAAGAGAAAAAAAACCCACCAAAGTTAATTACATCCTCATGGAGGTCCAGTAATGAAATTGAGACCCAAAGGAATAATCAAAATCAAGAGTCAGATGCTTAGCCACCCAGGTGCTCCTGGGTAGGCAGGGTAGGCAGTTTTTATATATTTTAGGCAGAGAGACAATACATTTGTTAGGAATTGACAGGATAAAACTTGTTTGGAAGCTTCAATTAGTAAGGAATTCTAAATAGAATTTGGGCTAATGTAATAAATTAGTAAAAAGTGACAAGGTTTGTTTATACACCCTTCTCGGCTCTAAATTCCCTGTCTCTGGTGATGAAGCTGTGTCTCTACCTCCTGGTACAGGGAGGGTACCATTCACATGGGAGATTTATTTCCTGTTTTCAGAGAGGCAGAGGAGGGTCTGAGAGTCGTTCGTGCACAGGCTGTTTCTTAAGTAACTTTACTTTGAAATAATCGATATGCCATTGTGGTCCTTTTTGGGGTAGCCTGCCCTGAGCCCCGACGTCCTACATCTGCTCCATTTTATTTCTTCACTGTTACTTTGACATAAAAATTAATGTTTCAATGTACCTGGAGTTAGCAATTGAATGCTTTATTTTAATGCTAATGTAAGCTTTTATTGAAAGATGATCAGTCAAGATTCTTTGGGATGCACATGACTGCAAGCCAACCTAAACTGATAAAAGTGATAGAAATGGAATTTCTCAGACTACATAACTTAAAAGTCCTGGAAAAGATCTTTGCTTCAGCCATGGCTGGATGTCGGGTTTAGACACTGTCATTAGAACTTGCTCTCTGTCTCGACTGGGCCGTTTCCTGTGCTGGCTCCGTTTTAGGCAGGCCGTTTCCATCTGGTGGAGGTTTTCTTCTCACTGTGTCCAGTGGAAAGAGCTTCTCTTTCCCACAACAGTTCCAGGTTTGACTTTGATTCTCTCAGCTTGGGTCATGTGTACCTGCCTGAACCAATCTCTGTCGTCAAGGAGATGACAGCGCCTGCGTGATGTGCCCAGTCCCCGAGCAGGGTAGGCTCAGTCCCACAGAGCCACTTGTATGTGATTGGGGTGAGTGGTTCCCCAGGAACGTTAGAAAGAATGAGGACAGATACTGGATGGGCAAAACACGTGTCTATTAAAAGAAGTTATATAATTATTCTTATGATCCAGGTTGATGTCAGTTATAGTTTGTTATAAGTGAGAGTATTCTTAAATAATCATATGAAATTATTTGACATGGGTTCTGTTGAAAGTGTTTGATGTTAGGTTTTTTAATGTCATGAGTAACATAGGCTATTTAGATCATTCTAACCTCAATTCTGTCGTATTTCGTGGAGCCTCCCATAGGATCCCTGGATATCTGAGATGTGTCTACAGTGTAATATGCTTTTACTATTAGTCACGTTCGCCAAATCCTTGTGTAGGTTGTTGCTTGTGGCACCATCTTGGCGGGGTGACATCCGGGACTTCTGGGTCTTCATTCTCAGCAGGAGATGCCTCTACCGCGTTGTGCTACGGCGCCCTAACATTTTACAGTCTGCCATAGACAAAAGGTGTGGTATGGCAGAAGTCAGGTGAAATGTTGCCGTGGCTCTATAGTATTTTGAATTGCCTTTAGAGTTAATTACTTACAAGGAAAATAGTGACCAGTTCAGTCTGAAAAAACAGTTGTACATTTTGGTACTCACCAGGTATGTTGGTTCCATTAGTCAGAGTCCAGTCATGCATTCTAGCAGAGGAAGCAAGAGGATGTTGGGTAGGATTCCCTTGGGGCATTTATGTAGCTTGTGTTGTTTGCACAGGTAGGATCGTGCCCAGAGCCAGTCTTTTTTTTTTTTTTTTAACCCAGCCTTTGTTTACTTGCAATTAGTTTCCTTTATAAAATGTTGCTTTTATAGGTTTCTATTTTTAGTCATTTCTAGCTGTATTTCCTGGCTTAGGCTTTTTTTCTGGTGATAGCAGTTGAGTTGTGGTACTGGGGGAATTTGAAGGGAGGTATGCACACATCACCGCCCCCCACACCACTTCCTTTTAAATTCTGTGGTTTTGGAAGGGCTTCCGTATTTACCAGGGCCAGCCGCTTCCTCCGAATTCATTTAGTTGGTTATTTGACAAATATTGATTGAGGTCTGTTACGTGCAAAGCACTATATTATGTCCTCACAGAAGTTACAGTATTCATATAAAACATAAATCATTGCTACAAAAGACCTAGAGATTAAGTGCTTCGGGAATCTACTGAGCAGAAAGAGATTAATTTCCAGTTTGTACACAGGGAAGACTTTGGCCGAAGAAGTGGCATTGGACCTGGGCCTTGTGAGGTAGATAGACTGAGGTGTGCCAACACGAGGGAGGAAGACTAGCCTGTGTGTTTTTAATAGTTTCAAGGAAAAATGATTTTAATGACTTTATTCTTCTTGGTAAATAAGAATTTTAGTTTGGTTTTTCATTTCTCAATATGGAACGCGAAAACTTTTCAGAAGACTTTTTTGAGATTCCCATTCTGGGTGTCTCCCAAGAGGTTCCCTATCACATGGGTAAAAAAGTGCTTGGGTGGTAAACTCATTTTTACCTCAGACACAGAGACCAGCCTTCAGGGAGGCTGCCCATGAATCCAACCATGGAGGTGTTGGGAACTGCATTCCGTTTTCTTACTGCAACATCAGAAGAAACTCCCTCTCACAGCTCTACTAAGCAATTTCAAGTTCTGTGCTATGCTCTTGTTCACATGGTGGAAACTGGGCTAGTTTTTTTAAAACTAAGAACAAAAGGAAATATTTCTAGAGTTGAGCTAAAAAAATTAAAGTGCTGTCATTTTAATTTCTTTTTCCTTTTCTCTTCCACGGAAGGGCTGGTTTGCCCTGCCCCCCTGCGTTCTGAGCAGTGACTCCACCAGGCTGGGACCTGCCGGTACTCGTACTTGCTCTCTCCCCACCACCCCTTCCAACCTTAGAAACAGGGAAGTGTTGATTCACGTGTACAGAATATGTTGAAATAAGGACAGTGAGGAATTTTCTTCTTATGAGTCTCAAGTGTAAGTTATAGATATACCGGAGAATCTCAGATCTGAGTTTTGGGGTTTTATTTTTACCCTCATACTCATGGGTGATTCACCTGGGGCTGCATCTCAGGAGGAAAACGACCCTACCCTCAATTTAAGTAACACCTTAATAAGTGGTTTGTTTGGTTCAGCCTCCGTGAATTAGATAGGTTTATGTGGTGTTGGGTGTTTCCTTACAAGTGATTTATTTTAGTTTTATAGGGAAATAGAGTATTCTCACTTGTTAGTTTTATTTAAAAAAAAAAACAAGTGCTGGGTAAAGCTTCCTCCAACGCTCACTCACTTGCCTCCTCTCCCGTGGTCCGTGTCTCCCCACTCACAGCCTTCCCTCCAGACCTTGAAGTCAATCAAGCAAAAAGGCCTTTTAACCTTCTCTTCTCCTTTAACTAGTTACAGATGCAGAGCCTGCCAGGAATACTTTTTTTGTGATACGGCTTAACCTCTTTTTCTTTATTTCTTCTTCTTCTTCTTTTTTTTTTTAAGTCCCGGTTTTTGTAAAGTAGATATTCTTGCTGTGCAGATGTTCCTCCCCACATAAATTCCATGCTCTCCCTTGGCCGTCACTTCTCTTCACAAGCCCAAGGCCGTACACCGAGGCTCCCAGGCTCTGTATGAGCTCACGCAACGTCAGCACTGGGATCCTGGGCAACCTCCTTACCTATGAATGAAAAGAGGATCTCTCACAAAGGTTAAGTGACCCCTTCAAAGTTATCTGGAAGTTAATGTCATGACCATAGCTGGGACTAGGTCTCCTAACTCCTGACCTCACAATGTTAAAGAACAGGCTCTCAAAATAGCTGATGAGGTTCTGAAGTGAGGGGGCAGCCTTTCATGCAGTAGACCGGCTGGGCTTCCAGACGGCCGGAAGTGTGCGTGCAGATGCTCGCTGTCCTGAGCTACTTGACACTGGAGATTTCTGCCATGGTTGTCTTCTCCTTGATTGCTCTTCATTTCCTCATGACTGCCTTTGGGTTTTTGTCTAAAGTCAAGCCCTTTTGACAGTAAAATCATAATCTGTTCTAGCTATAAAGTGTGCGGACTGTTTTAAGTATAGCTTAACGGAAGAGTAAATGAAAGGAGACTTTTGACAGGGCACGTGGCAGCTCGGCTCATGATGCAGTGTGGGGAGCCTCGGGAGACCCGGTGGGGGCTCAGCCTTCCTTGGCCACCAACTAATCAATTGTGTCACCCTGGACAATTTCCCATTCAGGACAAACACCAACAAATAATTCCATGTGGTATTTCTCAGCCATCTGTAAATTCAAGGGCAAGGATCGTCGTTTTCATCCTTGCACGCCTACTGCCCTCTAGTTCCTGACACACGATAAATGACCAGTTGATGTTTGTTGAAAGAATCAATGAATTAACTTTTCTATGTCTTTAGCTTTTCTGTTCTGTAAAATGGGAAAACCTGTACCTCCCTAGATTGAATGTAGTCATAGATGTGAAAGCATTTTGGAAAGTTTTGAGTATATATACAGGCATATAGGTATTATTCCTTTCTGCTCCAAGTCGATCAGGAGAGCAGCGAATTAAATCAGGAGGAGACGCTGAGTTATCTCTTGAATATAACGGAACTGAAAAACTTTCAAAGACTATCATTGGCTAGGAAGTATCATCAGTAAGTTTGTTTTGTTGATTATCCTCTGAGTGTAGATCACTTGAAAGGTGACAAAAGAAAACATCCCAGAAGAGATTTTAGTATTTCTGAGTGTTTGTTCAATGTTGCTTACTCTACATGGTCATGTCACGTCGGAAATCCTGTTCCAAATAAAATTTTAATTACTTAGCTGTATTTTTTGTTTGTTTGTTTGGTTTTTAGGGGTAAATTTGGAGCAATTTTTTATTATACCAATGGACATAAATCCACTAAGGATATGGAGAATTTTGTTTTACAATCAACTTGGTCAAAATCATAACTATTTGCATAAGAAACAAAACTTATAACCCAAATAATTCTTGAACTGTTGTGATGACCTTGCAAAAAGGAGAGCAATATATTTATAAAGATGCCCAGCTCTTGAAATTTGACTGATGTGTTATACATCAAGATGAGTACATAGAACATCAAGGTAGCATAATTATTAATCATCCTTATTGTTTCAAATAATATTTAAATTCCAGGGTGGTTCACTACTTCCCTGGGTTTGAATTTCCTGCACACAGCGTGAGAATTCTTATCTCTCTGTGTATACCTGCCAACCTGAAGAATGTGTTTTTCACCCAAAGAGTAAAATTACTGTGATTTGTAAAAGAGGTATCATACTTCTGTTCTGCCTCTGACCCTTTCCTCCCTTCCAGCCTCATCCCCTCCCCCCATTCACAGTGTCTCCTTTTCTCCAGTAATGCCCAATATCTTACAGTTTCCCAATGCACCCGAGTCTGTCACATCTCTGCACCTTAGTACATGCTGTTCTCCCCAGCTATATTTTTTTTAAAGCATTTCTTCTGTCAACTTTTTTTTTCCACTGTGGTTTGTTGTGTAATAGAGACATAGTTTCTTGTAATCTTTCTGGAAAAATATTAATGTTGATAACAAAAAGAACTCTTGCTTGCTTACTAAGAGAACTTTGCAGGTACTCTTGGAAGTCCAGATTGTTTCCTTAAAATAGAATTAGAAAGAAATACAGACAAATATCCCCATTGGAGCTTTCTCAGGGAATAGGATTTGATAAGTGAGAACACCAAAAGGTTCAGGTAAAGATACTCTTTCACTTGTCACTTTGATTTGTCATAGAGATAAATCTCCCAAAAGACTAACAGAGAATCAGAAAAATCAAGATTACTGATTATTAAAATAAATGGGAGTTTCTTATGATACATATTTACCTAAGTGGGTTTGATAGTTTTATTATACATGTAAACTATGAATTATAACAAGTCAGTGTTTTTGTTTCTTTAGATGGGTAGCCTATGAGAATCCTGACTTCATGGGAGAACAGTATATACTGGATAAAGGCTTCTATACCAGTTTTGAGGACTGGGGAGGCAAAAATTGTAAGATCTCTTCTGTTCAACCCATATGTTTGGTAAGGAGTTATACTTTTATATGAGAATATTTAACTGACTTCTGGATTTCCTTAATGTGTACTTCCGGTTCATGAGATACATAACACTACAAAAACTATTCTGAGATTATTTTTCACAGTAATTGCTAATGGTCTGGAAGAAAAAACTTTTTCGAGATGTGTGCTCTACTCATTTCCTTCTCTCTTCCCTTTAAAAATTTTTAGGATTCTTTCACTGGCCCAAGGAAACGAAATCAGGTAACTTAAAAAATAATCTATTTTTTATAATTAGGGGCTTCCACTGAAAAGCTGATCTTATGTGTAAAATGTGAGACATTTGGGACATTTTGTTAGTTTTACCCAGTTTTATACCTGAAAGCTTAATTGTATCTTAAAATTAGATTTAGGTTTCCTTTATAAATGCTTGATAGCACATACCCACATCTAAATATTTCTTATAAAATGCTCTTATTATGTAAAGTTGAATTTGATATCATTATACCGGATCAATTTACATTAATACACTAAGATTCATATCTCAAACAATACATATAGTTATGATAAACAGTAAAATGAATTTTCATATTTGCTGCGTCTGCATTAGACAAACATTATATGGCCTGTTTTATATGGTCTCTCACCCAAGCCTTTGAACGCTGACTGTCGGCATCAACTGAAGTGTCACCTCGGTTATTTAGGCTTTTTAATGGAAGTGTTCAGAGTTCAGACAGCCCTAATTACAGAGGCGAAACACTGCTGTAGCCTCCTTTATTGGCACACACAGGATTCTAATAAGTCAGCAAGTATCTTCCATTGAGAGGGAGGAAAACTATACTATGTTTCCAAAATATAGTTTCTTGTAAATGTTAGAACTGATGAACAATTACTTTTGGCCACAATAAAGCTTTAAAATGCCTCACAGCTTGTTGCGACATGGTGTTCTCTAGAAACCGGCCTCTATTGTTGGATTGTCCTTTGATGTCTCTCTCTGAATTAAATAAGCATGAATGGGGCAGCCAAAGTATTTCTAATTGGTCATTAATGTAGAAGTAGAAAATTAAAGGATTTATAAAATTCATAGCAGTTTATTGTAACAAGAGTTAATAGGTCATGTTTGCATTGTTTCAAAGGCTGAAGGAGTTAATGTGTTTAGGAAAATAATTCAACGTATTTCTGTTTACTTTTTCAAAGATTCGGTTGTTTTCGGAACCACAGTTTCAAGGTCGTAGTCAAGGTTTTGAAGAAACAACAAGTCAAATTGATGATTCGTTTTCTACCAAGTCTTGCAGAGTTTTAGGAGGCAGGTAAGTCAAACAGGGGACTGGCAGAGCCTGATCCCTGGGAGAGGTTAGAATTCACGTATCAGCAAGTATTCAGTGACATCCTGGTGCCTGGCGTTCTGCGAAACCACCAAATGCTACCAGACCATCTTGGTACGAAACTGTACCTTGAAGCCTCTGAGCGCCAGACATCAGAGCGCATGGGATCACCACGTCGCTGTACAATGTGATTCAGATCAGGTTCTCTACTCTCTAGCCTGTCCTGTCACCTGCAGCAGGACTCTAGATAATCTCTAAGGTGCCTCCCAAGGCACATTTTTTTTTTATAGGTAGATCGGCGTAAGATAGGCATTCTACATGTCAGGCAGCGGATGGCTGGAGTGGGGCTGGTCTGTATGTGATCAGGGAGCACACTGCTCAGAGCTGGGGAGAGAGAAGGTGGGATCAGGTCGTGAAGGCTCCCCCGAGCATGTGAGTTTAGATGGATGCTGTAGAAAACACAAGGGAAAGGCAATGAGCTCAAAATGCCATGCTGAAAACAGTTTTACAAAAGCTTTAGAAGGAGGGGAGCCCAAAGTCAGGGAACGTTGGTCAGGAAACCCTTGGAGCCACCTGTGCAGGTGATGAGGAACTATGTCTAATAATAATAATAATAGTAATGGTGCCTTTAGTCATATAGTTCTCTGTGGTCTCAACAGCATGAGCCTATCCTTTAGCCTTGTGCAGGGGAGCCTGCCCTGGCTTTGCATTTGAGCGCACAGATTTCCGGTCACATTCCACAGTGTATCAGCACACACCTCCGTCTCTGTCCCGGTTGCTCTTTCTCCCCTGCCCTGCTGCACTTAGTAGGACCAGATACGTACTTTTGTTGTTCACTTATTGTCTGTCTCAGTTCACTAGAGTGTGAACTTCACGATAGCAGGGACTTCATTTTGTCCTCGCTTCTGTCCCCAGCAATGGAAAAGCACCTGACACACAATTAGCCCTCAGTAAGCATTTGTTAGATTAAAAGAATGAACAAGAAACTCACCTCTTCTGGGGAAGCTGGTAAATCGCTACATTACTAATAATGCTGAGGCCCACAGGGGCTACATGACTTGTCTAAGTCACTGTGGTATTTTGACTCATGGCCCAGTACAGAGGTGCTGGAAATGAGGATAAAGGAGAGAAATTTGGGGAGGAAATCCATAGATCCGGGTGGCTGTCTAGCTGTGACGGCTGAAGGATTATTCAGACAGGGCTCAGGGGCTGGAGAATGGTGGCACCCATGAGGGGAGCAAGGAATACTGGAAGGGGCACAGGGAAAGACGTGAATACTCTCATGGAGAAAAAAAAATTGTTTCCCAAGTGCAAAACTAACAGCTGACTTCTTATGAATATTAATTTGCAACAAGATGGAAAGCAGTAAACAGGTCTAGGTATTTTTGAAGAAAGAACAGACAGCCATACACATTGTGCTTTACAGCAGGCTACCTCTCAAAATCAGACTTCTTGGGTAGGAATATGCAAATTACATATTGTACATGCATGTGGTTTTTCCTATTGTAGCTGGGTTGCCTATGATGGAGAAAATTTCTCTGGTAATCAGTACGTGTTGGAAGAAGGCCACTATCCTTGTCTCTCTGCAATGGGATGCCTGCCTGGAGCAACTTTCAAGTCCCTTCGTTTTATAGATGTTGTAAGTATGTCAGTGTGAATACAGGGTGACAGAGATGTGGGGCTCACGTAGCTGATGGAGACCAGCAGGTAGGCTTCCTCAGGACTTAAAGTCAGAGGCAGAGAAAACAGTTGCCATAGAACTTTCCATCCTGTAACTTTTTGGTCTCTTTTAAGATTTTTTTATTTATTTTTATTATTATTATTTTTTAAGATTTTATTTATTTGAGGGAGAAGCAGACTCCCCGCGGAGCAGAGAGCCCAACTCAGGGCTCGATCCAGGACCCCGGGATCATGACCTGAGCCAAAGTCAGATGCTTAACCGACTGAGCCACCCAGGCGCCCCTCTTCTTAGATCTGGTTTGGTTTGCTGCTTTCTCAGACTCCAGGTGTAGAGTGTTGAGTCAGCTGTGGTACAGCAGTCATCAGGGGCTAGTTCAAGGCGCCTTTCCTGTCTTGTTTTTTTCCATTGCATACCTGATCCCTATTTCTATTCCTCTCTCCTTTATAGGCACCCATTCTAATGTGTTTGGGATACAGCTTGGATATTATGTTTTTTAAAAAATCTACATATTAGGCGCCTGGGTGGCTCAGATGGTTAAGCGTCTGCCTTCGGCTCAGGTCATGATCCCAGGGTCCTGGGATCGAGTCCCGCATCGGGTTCCCTGCTCAGTGCAGAGCCTGCTTCTCCCTCTCCCTCTGCCATTCCCTCTGCTTGTGCTCTTCTCTCTGTCAAATAAATAAATAAAATCTTAAAAAAAAAAAATCTACATATTGGCTTTTAGTTTACATACAGTATGATGCCATAGTTCTCATCATCATAAACAACCCAATACTTACATTAAAAAAATTTTAAGAGCTGTCCATTATGCTGAACGTACATCCAGTTTATTGATTCTAATTGGTGCAAGTATTCATCACCATATTTTACTTAATCCTCACACACACACACACACATACATATCCCTATTGACTTGTGTGAGAGTTTCCTGGGGGTGTGTATTTAAAAAGAGTGGATTTGCTGGATTTCACATGCATGAATATGCAGTTTCTCTAAGTATGGCCAAATTCCACTACTTGAGATCTTGGCTAGCAGAGCATGTGGGTTCCTGTTTTCTACATCATTGCCGTTACTGGGTATTCTCTCACTTTTGTCAGTTTGAAGAAACTGGGCAGAAAGTATTATCTCGTTGTGATATGTTTTACTATTAGTGAGACCGGGCTTTCATACACTAATTAGTCATTTGGGTTTTCTGTTCAGTGAACTGCCTGTTTTACAGCCTTTGCCAAGCTCTTGTTTAGTTTTCTGTATCTTTTGTTGTTACTGAGTTGCAGAAAGTCTTCGTGGTTTTTCAGTCTAGCACTCTGTTGTTTTAGAGACTTGCAATCACGTCTTCTCCTGGTTTATCACAGTTCGTTGCTAGTTCAGATGATAGTGTCCCTTTCCGAACAGAAACCTTTAATTTTGATGTAGCCAAAGTGATATTCAGTAAAACAAAACATCAAGGTAATGTTCAGATGTTCAAGTCTGGGTGTGTCTGTAGTTTTTTTGTAGCTGATCTTGCCTACAAAGCTTTAAACGTATGTCGTTGGTGACTTGCATTTTAAAAGTAGGGAGAACATACATGAGGTGGCTTATCTCCTCCCTGCCTGCCTGTTCAAATAACGGAAATGTTGACCTTTCTTGAGATGTGAAAATAGTAGCAGAGAAACATGGGATGATGCGTAAGATTCATTAGCTTATAAACAATAAAATATCTAAAACTTTAATATTTAACCTGCCTAGAATTCTAAAAGCTACCTCCAAATGTATATTTTAAAAACAACAACAAAACAAACCCACCTCAGTGGTCAGGTTTTCAGACGCCTTCCTTCAACTAGCACTTGGCATACATGCTCAGGCCACTTCTGATACTCATGTCGTTTCCTTCTGTGTTTTATATAACCTCATTCCTGCACCATACAAACCACCTCTACGGCCCCATCTGCTCTGTTTACTGCTCCACAGAAATCTTTGTACACGTCAGGGCACATCCACATAAATGAGGCTGTAAGTGTCCACACCCTAACCACAAAACTTTAAGCAGGGAGGGGATTTTTGATGTATTATTTATGATCTTAGGATTATTATTATTAGAGCATAGACTGGGGTCAGGAGGGTCTGTAATTTGAAAAACAAGCATGAGCTGCCAGCTTTTTATTTTCTCAAAATCGGTGGACCTCTGTGCTCTGGTCCTCTTTCAAATGAATGAGGGCTCGAAAAGTGGGGCTTGCACCTTGGTGTTTTGTTTTCTTTTTCTCTCTCCTAACCATTTTTCCTACAGGAAAGCTTGGGAGCACGAGTACACAGAATCTGTTGTCTTACTGACAATTAAAACAAAAAAGACATTTGAAAAATGCTTACAAGGGGAAGGTTCCTTGATTAGGTAATTACCACTGTCCCACTAGACCCCAGACCGCCACCATCCTTAGACCCTTACCATTTATTTACGTACATGGCTCTCTAGCCCCCCCTTATCCCCAATAAAAAAGTGGCAAAATTGAAAATAAATTACAAGTGTTGATGATTCAAATACCCCTTCCTTTGTGCCTAGGATATGTGTCCCCCCCCCCCCCCGCTTTAAAACACCATTATATTTGCCTCCCTTTCTATGCAGTAGAAAACCTTCCTGCCCCTCTGTCCTTCCTCTCTTTAGCTTTGGAGTGCAGGAACACCCAGACCTCCAGGGAAAGGGACTTCAGGACAGGCTAAGCCTGGTCAGATCTTGTGATTTGTCCTTAACAAGGTATTTCTGTATGAGTTCGAATTATTATCAAAGCTGAGTAACAGAACACTATTTTTGTTCAACAGGAATTTTCTGAACCAACAATTATTCTTTTTGAAAGAGAAGACTTCAAAGGAAAAAAGATTGAACTTAATGCAGAAGTAGTTAATCTCCGATCCCTAGGATTCAACACACAGATACGCTCTGTTCAGGTGATTGGTGGCATGTAAGTGAGTTACCTACTTTTTATTCAGTAAAATATTTGATTTTTAAAATTAGGTTTAATCATATTTCTTTCTTGCCTATGCTACCTTATATATAACCTCTTATCCCCTTATTTCCTGTGAGGGTTAATAATTATGCACCTTCATAGCATAGTTTTCCCACTGGGAAAAGTCATGTGTGAGGTAGTTTTCATCTCTTCATCCAGATTTTTAATTTACTTAAGGAGAGGACTTTGTCTTCAGCTCCTCTCAAGTTCCTAGGGGAATCCTTTGCAAACCAGTGCTCAGTAAATATATTCAGCACTTTTTTTAGCAAGTAAGAAAGGGAGCTGATTTTTCTTATCCCTTTGAAAGGCCAAGTCCTTGGGCTTTGGAGTAATAAGGGTCAGGATTTTCCTTGACCTAAGAATGATTAGCAGATGCTGTGCACGATGATTAAAAGTCAATGTGGAAAGATTTTTCTCATCTTTGAATAATTTTGAAATTAAGATATAAAAATGAATAAGGACTACCCATGTAATAAGTATTTTTAAGAAATTATTTTTCTTTCCCTCCTAAAAACAACAGGCATAATCTATCTATATGCATCAGATATTGGAGGGGCCTACAGTTATTAACAAAACTATTATGGATTACTATGGTGGTAGAATTATGGGTGATTCCCCCCCAGAAGGTTTTAATATTTTGTTTTTATAAAATGGCTAAGATGATAACATTTTAGAGTTCCGGGATTAAAAGCAGAAAACATTCTTCATTGATGTCATACATCAGCCAGAGAGGAAGGTTGCTGGGTTTCCTGCATGCCAGTGTGTACTAGAACCCATACTTTTTCAGGTGTGGGTAACAGCATCTTCGGGCAGAGAGACCAGAGTATCTTCAGCAGTTTTCTGGATTGAGGAAGATTACACTTGTTTTAAATAAACATTTATTGAGTTATTTTTATTTAACCCTTATATAATACATAGCATGTGTCACACTAAGAACTTCACAAATAGTAACTATTTAAATAAAAGATTATTACAACTGGGGGTGCCTGGGTGGCTCAGTCGGTTAAGCGTCTGCCTTCAACTCAGGTCATGATCCCAAGGTCCTTGGATCGAGCCCCACGTCGGGCTCCCTGCTTCTCCCTCTCCCTATGCCCGCGCCCCCTTTTGAGTGCTCGCTCTCTCGCAAATAAACAAAATCTTTTAAAAAAAAATTACAACCAAAATGTTTTATGAAAGCCTCACAGGAAGTACAGGGCAGCCTTGTGGAAAGGACCATATTTCATGGCCTTATTAAGAGGGGAAAACTTACCTGTTTCTATTCAGGAATGGATCTTTTCGGCATAAATATTCATGTACCAAGACTTTCCTACTTGTCAAGAAATGGGTGCTTTAAGTGTTTTAGATAATAAGGTAGTTTCCTTTTCTCCCCCCATGTATATTTAAGGTATAAAACTTGGTGTAAAAATGGGAAGCACTGTAAAAATAAATGTAACGGAAGCCGACTGTCAAATGGATACTGCCACTTACTGTGGTTTTCTACTTTTTCCCCAGCTGGGTTACTTATGAATATGGCAATTACAGGGGCCGGCAGTTCCTCCTGTCCCCAGCGGAAGTCCCGAATTGGTATGAGTTCAGTGGCTGTCGACAAATAGGTTCTCTACGACCTTTTGTTCAGGTATTTGTTTTCCCTCTCCAGGTTTTCAGTACTCTTCTCTGAAGTCTTTTTTTTTTGTAAATGTAACTCAGCTTTTTAGTTTCAGTTTTAAGTATGAAATTGGTCTCTCCCCACCCCCTGAATTTTTGGATTTGGGCTCTGTTTCTGGTGCTGAGGGGTCGTGATGGCTTTCGGAAATGCTACCACACCAACATCCAGCCTGTGGGCTCTCCCCAGGCTCCCCGCCCCAGGCACTTGGAAATTTTGACAAACTCTCCTCCTTGGGAAAATCCTAAAGCCTCTGAGGGATATAGCAATGATCCCTATTCCAGCCTCACCTCCGATTCTGCCCCTGCTGTCGATGCTTATTCTGTGCTCCTAACAGTACTCCCTATATATGACTACTGCCGGCGTCTTTTGTCTTTCAGAAACGAATTTATTTCAGACTTCGAAACAAAGCAACGGGGTTATTCATGTCCACCAATGGAAACTTAGAGGATCTGAAGCTTCTTAGAATACAGGTCATGGAAGATGTCGGTGCTGATGATCAGATTTGGATTTATCAAGAAGGATGCATCAAATGCAGGGTGAGCTTTTAGGATTAGATAAGGGTTTGTAATAGCCTCTTTCTTCAAGTAGATGCTATTTCACACTTCCTGGAGCACTTTGAGAACTAAATTAGAAGGTTTTCCATGAAAATATTTTTTAGCTGATAGAACCAACCAATCTAGGAACTTAAAACGGGAGGTAAACCTAGCACTGATCCAGGATGGAATATTTACATCCATACCTGATTATGTAGTAATAGAAGGAAGTGTCTGTGTTATTTTCCCCCTTTTCCTTAATCTACTTATTATGATTTATTTCAAGAAGCCCCAGCACTGTAAATGCAAATCATTCTTGTTCTATTTTGGAGGACCCTGCAGACTAGGGCGAGGACATAGGACCTTGTGTACAACACAGTCCACTGCCTAACTGTCACACCTTGTAAAATGGAAAATGGTCTGTCTCCCTGTTGCGTCCCTCCTGCCATGTAAGACATGGTAAAGCTGAATGTACTGTAAGACTTCATTAGAGAGGCTCACGCTTCTGTTGTAGATAGTCTTTTTAACTCCTCCTTGATTTTATGGGCTTGACGGTTTGCTCCCGATTTTTTTCTTAAACCTTGGTGCCCATGAGTCAGCAGAAGGCACACAGCCCTGCGGAAGGGAGCACAACCTGTTAATTGGGTCTGTTGTGCTTGAGGGAGAATCATCCTTTCAGGAAGCGGAAGTACTGTTCAGACAGGCGTAGGAGAAACAGCATGAGAAGCAGAAGGGGCTGGACTGTAGAAGCGTAAAAAAGCCAACTTCTGTCTTTGAATTAAACACTTCAAGAAAACAGTGCCTTTCAGCAATTACTTCTAATTACTTCTAATAAACATTTTAGTGATGTTAACTGTGAATTCAGTAGGTCAATGAGAAACAGTGTCCCAGATTATCACTCTTTTTGTCTACTATACACTTTTCATAAGCATTTTCTGTAGCAGGATGTGTTAATGTCACGTGAACATATGACTACACAGCTTACATATAGAGGGTAGATTCACTTCAGAAAAGGCCCCTTAAAATCTTTGCATTAATTCACACTCCACTGCATTTGTATTTTATCCTCTTTTTATAGTTGCCTTTTTGGAACTTTCTATTAGACATTTCTCATGAAGGAAAGACCAGTGAGTAGGTGGAATTTCAAGTTTTAAAATAATAAAATGCCCTTTAAGCTATTTCAGTGTTACAACAGCCTTTCAAATTAAAGATGCAGTCACATTCCAGAAGGGTCAGGCTGAGCAGAGATGGTTAGGTCAGGGGAGATACAGCAATAGACCCCCGCCTCTGATCATGGTCATTTCTGAAAGGGAGAACTAACGTTCTAAGGTTTCCCTGACTCACGAAGGGCGGAAATCTTACAACGGACAAGAATGGAGAACTTTCCAGCACTCGTGTCACCTGAAATGAAGGTATAAGTATTTGTTGCTTGATCCCAGTTCCTCTGGCTAAAGCCTCCTCTGGGGTAAATGAAGTGGACAACGAAGACAATTTTAAAAGTCAATTCGTGCCAAGAACTGGTCATGATCCTTGAACATGTCTCTGTCTCTCAGCTGCCTTGTCTTTCCCATAAGCAGATAGCAGAAGACTGCTGCCTGACGATCGTGGGGAGCCTCGTGACCTCTGGCTCTAAACTGGGCCTCGCCCTCGACCAGAATGTCGACAGTCAGTTCTGGAGCATGAAGCCGGACGGCAGGATCTACAGCAAGTTGAAACCGAATTTAGTTTTAGATGTCAAAGGTAAGAATCATTTATTTTCTCTGTTGTGTCTGTACTTAACTAAAAATGTATTTTTCACTTGTGAAAATGTGCATACTCTTAATAGTAAGTGATCCCTTGCTCTGGACCAGCCACTGCGAACACTCTCCATGCATTCTAGCTCACGGGCTCTTCCCAGCGACCCTAGGAGCCCCAGGTTACCCCCTCCTCCCCGGTCCCATTTTATAGCCGCAAGAGTAAGGCTCAGAGGGGTTGATCAGAGTCCTAGACCCGTAAGTGCTCAGGTGGAATCTGGACCTAGGCTGACTTCAAACCATTTGTTTTATTATAATAGACTAAAAATCACAAAAGGCCCTGATCTCAGTGAGTATAGCTGAGGATTCTCATGCATATGCATGTATCACCTTATTGAACTAGAGCTCCTTGGTCTTATAAGACAGAGTTTCAAAAGCAAAGAAATGTGACTAAATTGGAAACATTGTTTTTTAAAAAACATGGATTCATGTTTCTTATGTGATCAGTTTTCTGTGTCAAGGTTAAGAGGTTCCTGTAATCCTTAGGAGCTAGTCATACCGGCTACCAGAGTGGGGAGGGAAATACTACCTCGGCTTCAGAGAGTTTACAGTGTAGACGCTCCAAGCATACAGGACTATTTCCCACTTGCTACACTGGAACTTGACAAGGAGTAAGGATACCTGGCTTCGAGTCTTGACTGACAAGAACCGTGGGACTCTAGAAGCTTCCTCTGTAGGGCTTTGCTTTAAAGCTCCAAGGTCCCTTCCTAAAATGCATTCTAAATACTTCCAATGCTTCCTGAGTAAGGATAGGGTTCTATAAGTTTATGAACTCTCAGTATAGACTAGGTAGGGGGAACTGCACTAGTCACTGGCCTTGTTAAACTGAATTTCACTTTCTCAGACTGTGGGAGAGTGATGCCACCTCGTGGACATGAGGGAGTAGGTGCAAGGGAAATACAAATCCCTCTCGGTTACACTTAATAGGGGACTTGGATTTTCCTCAGCTACAGCTGTTGAACCATTTGTTACCTGCTGACCTTGCCCCAAGATACATCAGACCAAGGGGCTTTCTTGTAACTTACCTCCTGGTGTCTGGGGAGGGAGGCGTTTTTTGGTAGAAGTCCTGTATTATTTCAGACCCCGTACATTATGACAGCAATGGAAGCAGATTCCTCCTCGCTTTAAACACATCAAAAGTTTGGGATGATCTCCATTCTCCCCAGAGGCAGAATTTCTCAAGGACTTTCTAGTCTTCATGATTCTAATTAAGATTATGGTATCTTAACATTCTTTTTGCATATATTACATCATAATCCTAAAGAGTGAAGCAAGACAACACTGTGATCCTAATACACCCCCAAATCTCAGTGGAGTAGAGTGTGTGTGTCTCAGTGGAGACAGTGGGATTTGCTGGTGGTGGTTACCTTTTTTCCCCACGACACACAGGCTCAGGGCACCTTGCTCTGGTATTCTATCCTACACCTAGATGTGTAGAGGCTCTAGATCATCAGTGAGGATAAACTGATTTCTTATAAATGCTTAAAAAAATAAGAACATTTAATTCTTCTTGGCTTGAGGATGCAGTAGGATTTCAATACCAGTCACACTGCCTCACATCTAGAGGAACAGATTTTTATTTCGATGGAGTCCCTATGATATAACCTTGGTGCAGAGGCTTATGCTAAGAAAGGATAAGGTATTTGAAACCGTTACTTATTCCACACTGAAAAAAAAAATCAGGTAACACTTTGATGCTTCTCCATCAAATGAAGAGGCCATGTTTTTTAGCACCCACGTATCTAAATGTCTAGTAGGCACCCTTGGAAAATATTCTTACGTTCTGGTGAAAGGGAGTTTAAATTATGCTAATTTTAAAAGTACAGTTAAACTCAGGATCAAGTGCTATGACTTTTTATATACCAAGTGCGTTCCCAGGAGTGGGCATGCTGCCCAGTCCACGTATCTGGGTGTCTTTCAAACCTCCCCTTTGCCCTAATACAGCCATTTGTCATTGTTCATGCAAAACCTGTTCCAGATGCCAACCCTTCCACTACTTTCAAGGCCTGGTATAGCAAATCCACGATCACTGAATATATTTCACCAGCACTCTGTTCCTTTTCCCTTCTCTAGATTCTTCCACCTCCCCACCCCTCACCTCCTAATTTCAGACACCTAAAGAGTGAGTGCTTCCTAGCTTTTAAGTCTTGAGTAGGAAAAGGAGCCCTGGGAGGTAGGACATCCTGTGTGGAGTTGTTGGTGCCCAGAGGATGGGATTTGAACACAACCAAGAGCTGATTCATCCTCTCAGCTCAGGCCTTTCCTCTCTGCTTTGTCTCCTACAGGCACATTTCCTTTTGTTATTTTCCTTTTCTTTCTTTCAGGGGGAACACAGTATGACCAAAATCACATTATCCTCAACACCGTCAGCAAAGAGAAGTTAACACAAGTGTGGGAAGCCATGGTCCTGTAAACCTGAAGAATGCAGGAGGAATGCTCCTGGAGGTCTTCCAGCTGCTTAAAAACAAAAACGGACAGAGCGCCAAGGAAAGGGGACCTGCTTCTTCCGCAGGAGCTCTAGGTCCTCCCCTGAATGACCCTGCCGTGACCAGGACTATGGTCTCCTCTTTTCAAAAGACTATAATAGTTTTAAACCAACCATTTGTCCTTCTTTCATTTCCTGCCTTTCATTTCCTTTCGGTAGCTGCTTAACAGGTTGCCTCATTAGCAGCTTTTGGGTGTTTAAAAAAAAAAAAAGAGTTGTATCAAGATTGGACATTTTAAATTATTTCCAAAGTTAGATAGTGACAGGAGAGAACAGGAACAGACTTCGAGTAGACTTTGTGGGCCTACCAATGCCTTACGCTTACAGGGACGGACAAAAGCTCAAGTGTTAGCATCTGAGAAGAAATGTATCAGGCCAATAATTCTGGTTCTTCGGTTTTCTGGGATCATTAATTATGCTCTATAGTAAAGTGGTGAAAGGCTTATCGAATCATTTTAAGGAACCAAATAAAATACTATTTTGTTAGTATTGAACATTAGTAAGTGTACAGGATTTCACGTCCGCTAACACGAGCAGGATCTGGATGATTTTAACCCACTTGCGGGCTGCCCTGAAATGTCACGAACGAGTGTCGCTTAACGCTTTTGTTGCGGATGCCAGACCTAGTTTATCAGTCCATCCTCCCTCCTCTACAATTCGTTCTGAAGCAATGGCCTATGAGCCTTTGCTAAGCTCAGGCCTGTCGCCTCAGGTGCTGCCCTCCTAGCCGGCCGCACTGGCGCGAGGCCTGTGCGGGGCCGCCTCCGGTCTCCGCACCACGGCCCCCATGGGCACACGGCCTCGGGCGGCAGCCATGAGACTCGGGGCAGGCAGTGGGCGCTGACCGGCAATTCTCCAGAGCGTGAAGGGAAGGAGGCCTGGAGCGATGCTTGTTCAAATCGTAGGACTCAGGAAGCCCTGAAATGCAGCGTTTCAGTGACAAAGGTTAAGAGTGTAACTGCTGACAACATACTGGCCCGCACGGGGCTACTCTTCAACCAGTGTCTGCTGCTAGAACTTCTCTGCATATGCTCGTCCTCATTTCATTATCCTTGTTAAGAGTGGTGCTGTCATCCCAGGAAGAACAACTCTTGTTTCCTTTTTATCTGTTGCAGTGTGTTTCCAATGCTAAAACGTGCTCTCCTCTCTGGAGTCTTGGGTAGGCAGTTGTGGTCAGGAGCTTAGCTTCAGTTTTAAAGTAACGTTTGCACATGTCCGACAGCTGCCAACAGGTCTGTCTGGTTCTGAGATGTACGGCTGGGACTTGAGGCCTTTGTGCGGATCACCAGTGGGCGGGGGTCAGACTTTCTGCAATCACCGGTGTTGAATTTCTCTCCTGAATAAACTTGTTTCTGGTTAACTGTACGGGTGAGAGCTGAGGGCGTCCCTGCCGTGGCCGTTACAAGACGTCACAGCGAGGCTGACGGATGAGGAAGAGGCAGGTTTCAGGGCTTTCCAGACTCAGTGGTGAAAGGGCCCCGCTCCACTTTCCAAGCGGGTGAGGGTAAGTGAGGTCCTCCCTCAAGAGTTCTGCCCCCTCACTGTACCACGTGGGAGCCCGCCAGGAAAAGAGCGGAGACTGTTCAGGCGGAAGTCAGAAGTGGCTGGGACTGACGAGAATAACGTTTTCTCTCTTCTGAATATTTGTACTGGTGAGACCAGCAATTCCAGAGAAGCCCTCATCTAACACATTACCAACCGAGTGTCTGACAGGAATGAGCCGAGTAGCACGTTCCTAAACAAGTCTACGTCCAAAGCTAAAAGCCAGTAGCTGAGGTGAGGTAATGAGGAAAACACCAGGAAAGAAACACTTACCTTGAGTGAAGGTCACAGACAAATTCAAAAGCTGCAGTGGGCTTATTGGTGAGATAACTAAGTGCAGGCATTTAAGGTCAGACACTGGAGAAGGGTTGCCATTTCCATGGAAAAGTCCTCAGAGAAGCATGCTTCGATTGCTGAAAGAGGCCTAGCCCTTATGCAAAATGTAAAGTTAGAAACTTTAGCATCCCCTTTCATTTTCTTGAGAGTCAACAACCAAATCAGCAGCCAGATTTTGTATGTGACCCTAAGGAGAGGTTGAGAACTGAGGGTGGTTAGGACCACAGCAGAGCAGAGGAAACCGTGCCCAGCTGGAATCATCCAGGAGCACTGTTTTCAAGAAGGAGGTAGCTTGAAGGAAGCTCTTCACGCTGCCATCCAGCCACATGCCACAAGTTTTAGCAGCTCACAGGAATAGAGTCTGAGCTACTGGAACAGAAGAGGACACAATGGGAAAATCTGGCGTGAACAGCCTGAAGAAAGCTCTGCAGTCTCCCCTGTGCAATTTCTAGAGCAGGCCAAGCGCGGCCATTTCCATGGCCTGTCTTACTTGTGTGTCCCCTCGGCTTGGCCCAGAGGACCTCTCGGCAAACAGGAACACAGGGATGTCGCGCAGGGTACCAGACAGCACTGTGGGCGGGGTGACGTGCAGACGCGGGGGGGAGGGGGGCCCTATAAAATGAATCTGTGCTCAGTTCAAAAGACAAATTACTGGCAAAAAGGTGTCTGTTTTTCCACACTTGGATCATGGAATTTATCATCTAATCTGGAAAGCAACGGTTACAAAAACGTCCGGGCCGAGAGGCACTCACCAAATAAGACAGCCAACAATCACCACACAGTGTTTATTTAAATGACATTAATCACGGTCTTCCCTCTCGCATGTCCTCTTTCTACCTTCAGGAAGGCTTCTGGAACTTGAGAAAAAGGAAACGTTTTTTCAATAACTGGCTGAATCTGTAAAACACGAGAAGAAATTGACCGGTGAGGAGGAAAGATGCAGGTTTTCAAGGCGGATCCGTTCCCTCCAGGCCAGCCTCGGGGTTCTGTCGTGTGCACGGAGGGGAGGCGCTGACCGCCACCCCACGCCTCTGCCCCCCTCACTGCACGCCAGTGAGGCGGCCCAACCGACCGGCCGTGGCTCAAGTCTGTCTTCTGTGCTGGTCACGTCACTCTGCTGCGCACGGCCCTTCCACAGCTCCCAGGCCAGGCATTCCAAGGCCGCCACCATCCCAACCTCGGCCCTCATGCCGACGCTGCGCTTTACCGCAACGGCCTACTTACCACTGCCCGACCGTGCTGTGCGTGCCGCTCTGCCAACCACCACCCTTCCAGGCCAGCTCTCACGCGACCCTGCCTGAGCTCTCTCGGGCCCGCTAGGGACCTGGCTGGCCCTCTGCACGGACGGCCTGCTCCAGCGGCACACGTCTCAGCCACCCTGTCGCGTACGGTAAATACCAAAGGGCGCATCCCCGGGTTTTGCTGGTTGGACCTCTGTGCGCCTCCCCCCATAGGCAGTGGACAGACTAAGGACAGATTCTTTTTTAGAGTTTGAGTACCTGTGGTCCAGGCCGCCTCTTCTGGACTCCCCCCTCCCCCCAACACTCAGCACAACCTGAGCACAGGACGGGGAACTTAACAGAGGTCACTTGGGTGAAAACAAGATAACTGGGAAGCAAGAGTCTTACGTGGGCTCTCTGGGTTTCAGGAGAACTGTCCCAGGGTGAAGCTGTCCTGGGAGGGTTTGCTAACCAGCCGAGCAGCTGGTTAGAATTTAACAAGACAGCCACATCGGCCAGCTCACAGATGCTGGAATGCTGTGGTTCTTGTTCCTGCATCCTCAGTGCTGCCTTTTGAACGCAGGTCCCAGTTAGCAGCACCCTCTCTCCCGATGCAAAAATCCAACTGAACTCCTCCTTTTCAAAACTACAAGTGAACATCTAACTGTCCCCTGGGTATTTCAATGGCCTGCCTCCTGCAGCTCCACGGACAGGGAGAAGTTGTCAGAAGGCCTAAGCCCATGCCTACATTTCACGACCCTTCTCATTTCACAAGAGACAGACACGTTCTTGCGGGGTTTGGAGGCCCCCCGATGTACCCTCCTCTTGTGTGAATTTCACAGCCCCATCACCAGAAGAGCGTCTCCGACTCCAAAAGTTCCCTTCTCCAGAGAGTTCAAAATTCTCTACCCACAAATCCCAGTAAGCTCCGAGGAAAAGTAACAGCCAGCACGCACTGTCCTATGTGCCAGGCCCTCTCCTGAGTGCTCGATATATTTCACCTCATTTCATCCCTGGGAGCAAGGTACTATTACTACTTCCATTGACAGAAAAGGAAATCAAGACCCCGAGTTAAAGAAGTCACCCAATTTCACACAATGGCTCAGTGGTAAGGAAGGACCCAGTCTGGTACCAGAGTGTGCTCTCCCCCCTCCCCCCGAGCCTGTCAGGCTGCTCTCTACATCCAATCCCAAGATCTAAAGAGGAGGAAAGGTGGCCAAGGCTTGTAATGATTTCTCGCATCGTGCATCTCTGCTGGCCTGCCCTGTGCTGAGACCATAGCGGCTGAGGACCCAGTCTCTAGGCCCTGTGTCCAGGCCCCCAAGACAGCAGGTGAGGCCCCCACTCCCATCTGCACCTGCAGATGACATCACTGATTAGTAACCACGGTCCTCCCCCCACAACCCCCAGCAAGCTAAGCATGTCCTCGGAATCTTCTTCCACACTGCAGCCACTAGGAACAGATCTGAGCTGACTTGTCAAATGAAACCTATCTGCCTTCTCTGGTAAATAAAAATGGAATGCACTAAAGTTGTTTCCTGCATGTCCCACAGGAAACTTCCTGAACCCATCACTCTCTTGAAAGCCCCTGGGGCATTGTTTTTTGGATGCTAATTACCTAAAAAGGAATCACCTGAATGCATGCTTCAAAAAATGCAGAGTCCCCGGTCTCTGCTTAGAACCACCAAATCAGAATCTCTAGGGGCTGGGGTGGAGACCACGCATGTTCAGGAAGCCTTCCAGGTGGGTTTACTGCACACTCGCGGGGGAATCACTGCGGCTCTTGCCTTAATCTTAGGGTCCCTGACTTGTAGCAGACACATATTTGTTCATCCCACAAGGACTGACCAGCTGTCTGCCTTCTAAGTGCTGGACACTGACCCCAGAGCAGATACACACCACAGGCCCCGGGGGAGGGGGCGGGTGGTAAATCAAGGAAAGAAAGGAGTCAATCACATCTACTTCTCACTGAGCTCTAACACGGGTAACGAAAGCACCTCAGCCCCGGTGTTACCAGAGGGTCAGGGAGGGGGAGCAGGGAAGCCACGGGCTCCGCTCGAAAACGAGCTGCCCAGGCTCGCCCAGCTCTGTCCACGCTAGAACTCTGACCGGAGCCACGGATCCCGAGCTGATGACACAGCCGGCCTGCGGTGACCGCACACTTTAATCTGGCTGGTCAGGCCTATTGTGGCGGATAACCCCAGAGGGCTGACTGGGCCAGAATGAGTCATTCAGCTCTTCCCAGAAGTGACAATGAAAAAAAAGGCTTTCGATTAACAAGCAGGCAGATGCCGCTGCTGGCTGAATAGGTGGCAGCAGATGGAGATTAACTGGATAATGAAGCCGAGCCTCACACGGGGCCTAGAATGCCTGTTTGTTACGGACCAAGAGAGCAGAGTAAAAATCCGGCGAGGGGAAAGAAAGGCTGCTCACAGTGAGGTGGGCACATTTATGTGATGACACTGCTCGAGTCCGGTGGCCACAGGGAGCCCCGGTATAAAGCAGGCGGGCTCCGCACGGCCCCGGCACTCGTTCCCGTCTGGGACCCAAGTCAGGCTCTCCTGGCGGCGCCTTACCTGCGTAGACAAAGGCTGTGTAACGCCAGGCCCCAGGACTTGGCGCCTGCTGCCCGACACCCCTCTTGTGAGGACACGGGGGCCACGGGCACGCGGCCTGAGGGAAGAGAAGCCCTCTGCGGGAGAGCTGACGGACGGAGGACGCCGTCCGTGCAGGCAGAACAGTAGGCAGAGAGGTTCTCCCGCACGGCCCCTGTGCCCAGCAAGGAGGACACAACGGCGAGCTTCACGGGGCCCGCCACCCCTGCGCGAGCCGCCCCCACGCCAGTGGCTGAGCGCTCGGTGCTCCGTGCAGGGTGAGAGCTGCTCGCAGAACAGCCGGAGCTCGGGCCGGGACTCCCGACCGCACTGCTGCGTGGCCGGGGGTGCAGTCTGGGACGGAAGCGTGGGTCACGGTCTGTCCCCCTCTTCCCTAGACCCTCTACCTCCGCCTCCACTGGGCACAGAAACTGCAGCTCCCAGAGGGTGAGGTGTGTGAAGGGAGATTAACAGATGACAAGACGCAAGGGAGACCTAAGGGCTCCTGGCAGAAGGCCAAGTCCACACACGTGTGCCGGGCACCAGGGACCCAGGGCCGGGGCGGCAGGGACGCAGCCGCGGCACTACCTCTGAGACGGGGGCAGTATTCCCAGGCACAAGGGGGCTTCGACCAAGGAGCTAGGAAGAAGACAAAGGGAAGAAGTGGGCTTTGCTTGGATTTGCTATTTCTGGAACTTTCTGGCCCCAGAAAATTCAAAGCTGGAAGAGGTGGTAAGAAGGGGTGGGGGAAAGGTAATGGAGGCTACACTCCAAGGGAGGAAATGCGCCCATTCTGGAAGGCATCCGGGACTTGTCCCTAAGCCCCCCTGAAAAAGGCACTCCTTCCAGCCAGAAGGTGAGAGGAGAAACTCGGCCTACCTTTCCCCACAGACCCAAGCAGCTGGCAAGATAGGCTCCTCTCGAAGCCCTAGGCCTTCCACCCCTGATCATTACATCCTTGCTGTGGAGGAAAAAAAGCCAGTTGCAAAGAAGGAGCTCAAAGTTTTAAAACGTAATTCATTGCTAAACGCAGGCCCCAGATCTCAAGAAGGGCCTGGGAAAACTGCCTGCCTCAGAACTCACTCGTTTCTCCAAAGCTGCAGAGTCCGGTATGTATGGTGACCTCTAGCTGCGTGTGGCCGTTTCCATTAATCAAAGGTAAACAAAATGGAAAATTCAGTCCCTCGGTTGGACTAGCCACATTTCAAGTGTTCGATTGCCATATGTGGCCACTGGCTACCATACTGGACAGTGTAGACAGAGAACACTTCAAGTACTGCACAAAGTTCTAGTGGACATCACTGCTCAGACAGTAACTCAGCGTGGCCAACCCATCTTTCCCCCTACTAGGCAAAGTTCATGGGCCCTCAGTAAATGTTTTAAATTAAATTCAAAAAAGTTACGTAGGAACTATTCTGATGCTGGCTAAAATAAAGAAACAAACTGAGGTCATCTCTATCATCGCTCAACCAAGAAGCTTGGCTGGTCACCTAGGATCTTAACACAGATCTGTGAACGTTAAGAACATGACATCAAAGGACTTTCATAATTACATAAAGAATATATGTGTACAGATAAACATACTTGAAAAGAGGAAAGGGTAGAAGGAAAAATCTCCCTCCCATACTTGAACCCCAGCCACCTAGTTCTCCTCTAGGACAACCAATATTTCAAGTTTTTTTCATCTTTTGAGATACTTTATGCATTGTGGGAGGCAGAAGAATGGCTCCCAGAGATGTCCACACTCTAATCCCCCAAACCTGCGAATATGGTAACTTACAGGGCAAAAAGGGCTTCACAGACGTGATTAAGTTCAGGATCTTGAGATGGGCAGGATTATCCGATGAGCCCAGTGTAATCACAAGAGTCATTAGAAGAAGGAGGCGGGACAGTTAGTTGGAGGGAGACAGGATGATGGCAGCTGAGGTCAAAGCGATTCAAGACTGAACCAAGAAATACAGGTAGTCCTAGAAGCTGGGGAAGGCCAGGGAACAGGTTCTCCCCTACAGCCCGCCCCCAGAAGAAGCACAGGCCTGCTGACCCATTTTAGACTTCTGGCCTCCAGAACCAGAAGATACTAAGTTTGTGTGGTTTCAAGCCACATTTATGGCCATTTGTTACAGAACCAATAGGAAATGAATACATGCATATACAAGCAAATATGCACATGTATTTTCCCTCGAAGCATAGTCATTCTTATCAGTAGCTGACTATAGTCTAAAAAATCTGCCTTCCCACCTCCTCTCAGGCCTGAGAGACACTGAAAAATATAGGATGATTTTGTAGATAGACTTCAAATCCCACCTATCTAAATGTTTAGATGGCTATTTAAGCAAGCAGAAAACAATGAAGGTTGTATGTATTACTGCCTCAATCTTAAAGACAGAAATGGTGGTCGAAGGAACTAGCCTAGAGGTCAAGAGCCTTGAGCCCTTGATCATGTCACTTAATGTCATGGGGCCTCTGTCTCTCCAAGGAGACAGAAAGGCAGGATGGGGGTGCAGGGAGGTGAGTAAACTAGACATGTGCTATGTTTTCCGGTTTCTAATCTTTTGAGTATGCTAACCCAAAAGTTTGCTATATAGTATGAAAATAAGAAATTTTTATTGTGATTAGGGAAAAAAAAAAGCAAAAATAACTGTAGGCATAAGGCACAGTTTCGGTAGCAGGCCGCTACACTCAGTGTGGTAATTACACGTCATCCTTTTCTATCACCCTACTGATACACAGAACATCTCCGGAATTCCCCAGAAACTGGTGACAGTGGTTGCGTCTGACAAGGACAAGCTCGGTGACTGAGGGCCAGGAGTCAAAGGAAAATTTCAGGAAATAACTTCAACTACCTTTTGGATTTTGAACCTTGTAAATATATTACGAATTCAAAAACTTAAAGTATTTCAGAAGAGTAGGTTCTTTTGGTTCATGGTTTCACACTTTCCAGAAATAACTACAGCTCCTCTATCAGATACCTGTTAGATTCACCAAGCACTCAGCCAAAGCTCAGAAGAATCTCAATGTCCTCGTCCAACTTAATAATCTCTACCAGCCACACACCAGAGAAGCAGATGTGCTGTTACCTGCTATAACTTCCCAGCGTGGACAGGCCCCCTCCCGCACCCACAAGGAGGCAGGACGAACATCAAGACAGCTGGCCTTATCACGGCACCCAATGTCACACAGCAACTTCCACAATCCCAGAGTCCTTCACTGTCAGAAAGGACTCCCGGGCCCAAATAACCCTGGTTAGGCCAAAAGAATATTTCCTCACTCACCCTCGTCTGAGGACACATCAAGGGCATCTTTATTTCTACCTTGTCCTCCTTTAGCCATTCTACCAGTTATCTGCCAAATTTAATAGTTACATATACACAAGTCTCTTCTCTTCTCTGTTGCATAAATAGTAATTTCCAGGCAGAGAAAGAGAGAGTCACAATATTTTGAATACAAAAGAGCAATGGTAAGCACGTGGACAGCCTAGAGCCGATACTGGGATCAGCACAAGTGTACAGTATGCTTCTGGAGGATGGGGACCTCTCTAATGACGGGGCTCCAATCACATGAAAGAGCACGTAAAACTATGGGCCACGTTATTTAACGATAGTTGACTTCCTTCTTCCTGGAAATAAAATAAGCATCCTACGGCAGGTGAGAAGAACCCTATAAAGAGGCACTTACGGACAGTCACACTAAGGCTGAGACTGTCTACCCAGTACTCATTAAGACTTAGAAGTCTAAGAAAAGGCACGCAAACTTGAAGCCACAAAATTTGGGAAACGGTAGCAGGCCATTTTCTATCATATATTTCCATGGCTGTAATAGGATAAAAAAAAAACAAAACTAAAAAAAACTAAAACGCACAAAAAGCAGCCAGTAGGTCCTAAAGACATTCCTTCCCAAAATCAGAGTGGAAATATGAAATGCGCCGGCAAGGGGCAGGTGCCAGCACGAGAAAGCCCATCTCAAGGGGCTCTTTCCAAGTGGCCCAGCATGGATCATGCAGTGGCAAAGCTGGCCCTACTCCATCCCCTTTCCCTGCCCACCGTAAAATGACACTGATGAGACAACTTAAGCTAAAGTCCCAGATCAGCCTCCAGAACTAAGGATGCAGCTGAATGATGGAGAGGGAAAAGCACAGGACTGGGAGTCAGGAAGCATGCATCCTGGTCCCACTAATGCAAACTTCAACATGTCCCTTTCTCTCTCTGAGCCTGTTTTCTTCTCTATAAAATGAAAATCATTTTATCTATGACCTCATGCAATCCTCTAGGGCATATAAGGGTCTCTACCCTATAATTTCATATAGTCTCTTAATAAAATCATAAATATCAGCAACAGAATAGGAATCTTCCTTCCAGGTTATTCTACCAGAGACAGAATGTCAGGGCTGTTAAGACCATGTAAAAACCGTAATAAAGAGTGGTCTGAAAGGCCTTTTGACGCCCAAAAAGGGATGATCCAACTACAAGCAACAGTCCTTTCACCATAGAGTCCTTGCAGGACGGACCTGAGCCATCAGAAACATCGACCAGTTGTCCCCACCAACGTCCCACCCACTAACCCTCTCAAACATACCATTATCTGCCCTCCAAGTGTGTTATACTAGCTGGGGAACAGGAAACCTGGGGACTGGAGTCCTGGCCCGGTCCTGTTAAGAGTTGAGAATCCACAGTATTTGTTCACCGGGCTAATCTGGCAATCTGCTTCCCTCCAGAGCAGCCTTGGACTCTAGATGCTCCAGAGCAGTTCTACTGTAAATTCACAAGTGTGTCCCGACCTCGGTGCAGAGATTACCTTTGCGGTGCTTTCTTTTCAGGATCATTACCAAAATATTAGCAGCCTAGCTGTAAATGCCAGCTCTGCTAGCCGTCTCAGTGTGTTTGAGAAAATCACATAACCTCTCTGGGCCTGCCCTTTGCCTATAGACTAAGAGGGCTGAACCAGATGGTGTCGGCTCTTTTTCAGATGTAGCAGTCTAGGTCTAGGACTCCCATGGAGACAGAACCAAACTACAGCACCTAAACTGGGCCGTGGAAAGCAGCATGGGTACTGACCACACCTGCCCCCAGAGAGCTCCCACTGACTAGGCTTGGTGGGTGGGTGGCCAAGATTCCTGGGGATGCTCCAGCAATCCAAGGGGCTGCACGTACCTTTCCCTCATCCACCAGTTTCGCAATGTCATCTAGATACACACCACTGGCTATGAAAAAGGCCCAGCGATAATGGACTCCTTGCCAGAAATGCTAAAAAGAAGAAAAGAAAACACATCAAATATAGGAAAGGATAAAATCTCACTGAATACAAATTGAGGGGAAAGTATTTTCTGGACGATTAAGACAGACAAACCGATTTCCTATCCATTATGAATCAATGAGCTGTATGCCCAAGACCTCAGCACAGTGACCGACAGAGAGCGGATGCTCCATAAATGTTTAATAAATTGATGAAGGAACAAAGATATATCCACGTGAACTCAGGCTTTTTTACCAAATTGTGAATGACAAGCAAGTAAGTACAGGAAAGCTGTCCTTAAAATGATAGTCTAAATAGTCTTACACATTCAATTTCTTCCCTAGGAGAAATTAGAGGCTGAGCCCTCTAGGCTTTCTCTCCTAGGGTTTAAATGAAGCTCAGAGGCACCAGAGAAGAGTTTTTAAACCTAATTCAAGAATGCTTAGGGGGCAGTAAGGCACCAAAATATGATCTTAGACAAGAAATCCAATTACAGATTTTTTTTTTTTTCTGGAATAGAGTCGCTTTAAGGGCAAAACAAAGTGTAAAGTTCCTTATGCATCATGGTTGGGTCTTCCCCCTACAGTTATAACAAGTCCCAAGCCATCAAATCTATTATGGGACAATACGTCCCCAGATAAAAATAAGCAAAAATCTTCTACCAAGAGGGTTCATGACCACTTTACTGCCATACCCACTTCCAGTTGTTAGTCTTTCTGTCAAAGGTAGGGTAGGCCACTGTCAAAAGAACAACTTAACTGACATTCTCTATGATACCTACCTCAATGACCTGCCCAACTAAACTTCATCAGATGGGAGCTATCCAGAGGTAGTATGGGATTAGCCAGTACCACGGGGCCTCCCTCCCTGCACCTTCCTGTCTCACAATCCCTCAGCATGCTTGTCAAGTGCATAAAGTGGTCAAGTGCAACGGAATTCCCCTGCTACTCTAGCTCAGGCACTTAATAGCTGTGTTATTTAGGTCAAGCTACCTCTTTCAGCCATTTTCCTGGCCTAAAGGATGGTGACACCACCACCTTGCTGACAGGCTTATTGGAAGGATTAAATGAGAAAGAATGCAAAGTGCCTGATAACACAGAAAGTATCATCCGTATAAATATTTATATTTATTATTCAATAGATACTTATCTAGTGCTGAAGGCAAACTTAAATACTGAGGAAAGGTTGGGGCAATACCAAACGGGAGTTTCAGACGAAACCACGCCGCTGTCTGGGCAGAGCTCTGCAATGGTGGTATGAGGAACGGCTTACTGGTTTGGATGAGTGACCCTGTAATTTCTTATCTAACCTGGAACAAGTCTGGGAGTTAGAGGAGTCATCATTAATAATTATGCTGCGACCACAGGTGCAAACAGAGCCCATCTCACCCTAGAATAGGTGTGAGGAGGTTGAGGGCCCTCAGCCCACAGGGTAGCAACGCAGAGCCTGGGCTGGTGTAAGTCTCCAGGTAATTTGCTCTTGGCCCAGAACAGCCTCACCATCTTTTCAAACACGAACAATTTTCTACGGGTGTCACAGCAAGAAAGAGGTTGGGGAGCACTGCTCTGGGCAAATGAAGTTAAAAAACAAAAGGAAAAAAAAAGTACCATCTGAAGGCACTGAGGCGTCCCAGGCTGCCCGCAGGCCCGTTTAATTACAATCACAAAAGACCTGTCCGTGTACTTCTCCCTAAGGCCCAGCCTCAGACAATTAAAACATTCTGGTAACTGTTTAGGGTTTTAAAGAAAAGAACAGCAATGGTCAAAAATGCCATGTCTGTAATTCTTTACAGCATGTTGCCCTGTAAAGTGAAACTTTTTGGTCGGCAACAGCAGAATTTTTATATTCTGCTCTAAGGGGCCTGTGTATTTTTTCCAGGCCATTACAGGACAAAGTAAACCAAAGCAGGCAGGAGTCTGGAGCATTACAATGAGGCTTTAACTGTGCACATTCTCAGAAAGACATCAGAAACTACTTAAAAGGTTTTCACATGAGATTACCACTATCCTCTTTCAAGTAGGAGGAAAGAGAAGATGCCTGTTTTACTCTCAGAGGACAACTCAGAAAGTTAACTTGTAAGAGGTCTCACTGAAGTACAAACTGTGAAATCGTAAAGAAAAGTTAAATTTATGTTTTGAAGCACTTGGAAAGCCTGGGTTTTCTGAAAAGAGAAAGAAGAGACAAAGGACAGCTAAGATTCCTTTCTCCACACCGAAGTGCCCTGTGGACACCGTTTCCGGTTGCCGCCTGAATCAGATGAAAATGAAGAACCTCGAGTACAGGGCCTGGTTTGTTCACCTCTAGTAACATACACACTTCCTAAGAATGGAGCAGTGGTCTCCACTGTCACGGCCCTCTAAGTATGTAGTTAGTTCATGGAATTCAAGAGGCCAAAGTCCTAAATTTCACCCTCAAAAAGGTCCCAAAGAGAATTTCTAGAAGCAGCAGCAGCTAATCACTGAGCCGTTCATTCCATATGTACGGGTCAGTGTTGGTCAGCTTGGCATAATGACTCACAACCTTTTTACTCACTGAGGAAACTTTTACTGTCTTTTGCCTGAATCTGAAGTATTTTGTCTAATTAAAAAAATAGACTTTATCTCCTTTTTTTTGGCCTATCACCTATACCATTTCAACATTAATACAGATTTCAAGCCAGTGATCTGAGTTACCAAGAGTGGATAACATGAAATGATCTAAGCCTGTCCCCACCGTGAGGACAACAGGCTCCGGTGTTAGGCAGGTAGAGAGCGACGCTCAGGCTCCGCCGTCAGCCCCGCGACCACGGCTGTTGTGCGCTCGTCCTCAAGGCCCACCACACGCTGCCTTTGTTCAGCTGAGTGATGTAGCTCCTTACGGCTCTGGTAACAGTGGCCCCAGGTAGCAGAGTCAGGCAGACTAAGTCTCAGAAACACCCAGAATGCCATCAACAGCTAGAGTATCTGACTCACATGGGATGTGCAGTGTTAGGACAAGTTGATATAATTCTAGAAAAAGCATGATGGTTCTATTTGCCTCTGTGGTCTTACTAAAGTAAGAACACAATTCCCTTCAGGTTTTCGAAATTCAAAAAAATGCCCATGGACCTCTACAGGTCTGAAGGCCCTGGTCTAGAAATCACTGGCATATCCCAATGCGGCTACCATGAAAACAACCAGCTCTATCCTGTCTTAATAAAGCCTCCGCCCTCACATACAAGAGCCTGTATGTGTTAAGGCTGGTGAAACAGAGAGAAGACCATCAGGTATAGGCAAGAAGGAAGATGGAATCAAGAAAGGTAATTGCTAATAATAAAGCTGAACATTTAATAAGTTTTATGTACTAGGCATTGTAACCAAATTCTTTATGTGGATTATCTCATTTAATCCTTACAACACGCAGTAAGGAAGATACCCTATTAGTTTCATCTTAGAGGTCAAGACATTGGGGCTTAGTGACATTAAGTAACTTGCAAGTTACACGGCTATTAAGCAGAGACCAGAATTGGAGTCTGGTCGGTGTGTGAGGGCAGAGTCCGTACTGCAGCCACTGCGCCATGCTGCGTCCAAGACGAAAGAGCCTGGCTAGGTGGGAACCCAGTTCCAGAAGCAGGAGGCACCTGCTTTCTCTCACCACCAACACCTCCCCCCTACCTTCAATGCCTTAGAGCCCACGGTGACTCCTGTCTGCAGCATGCCGTCCGCGACGCCCAGTCGGTCCATGTTCAGGAGAAAAGGGGTCACCAAAGTCACATATGTGGCTCCTGACCATTTCTTGAGAAAATTTAGAGCCCATGTTTCAGTGGATCCACCAACATTATCAAGAATGAAATCAAACCTGGAGAGAGAAAAAAAAGTCAAATCAAAACATCCTTGTCCGTCTTTACATAAGGTTCCAATCCCCCTTCCTTCCCATCGACAGTCAGCGATGGGGTTTATTTCAACAACCGCTCACTAGCCACGCGGCACCGTGCCATCCAGCAGAGGGGTGCTTGCTTTGACCAAGGGCAACAGGGCACTCCCACTCACGCACTCTGGCTTTTCTCCAAAATAGGTCAAATGTGACTCATTTTTTTGGTCATAAAATCATATCATTTTTCCAAGACTTTAAGAATGACTGAAACAAGTGGTTCTCAACCGAGGGCAATTTTGGTCCCCAGGGGACATATTAGGCAATGTCTAGAGACATTTTTAGTTGTCACAATTGGGGGAGGTGTTGGGAAGGAACTACTGGCACCTGGAGGCCAGGGATGATGTTTATACACAGAATGCACAGAACAGCCCCTCACAACAAAAAATTATCCAGTCCAAAATGTCCATATCGTTCAGAAACCAAGCTTGCCAAGGTTGAGACACCCTGACCTCAGCTTTATGGAAAACTGCAAAGCTTTCTTTTAGTCAAAGTATTCTTTAGTGCACTTGAATACTTGAAAGAAAAGTATAAAAGCTTTTCACCCATACAATGATTTGCTTTTATTCCCTCCATAACCAGAACTGCTTATAGAAGCATCCTCTTCATCTGGAATTTACTCCTACTTTTTGGCTTCACACAGCATCAGGACAATGTACAGAGAAATCAACAATCTGCTCTCAGTCTTCAATTCTGCTCTAACATGCCCTCAAAACCCAGTCCTATGAACTGAGGAACTAAGACACACAACTCCTTAAATCCAATCTAAACCTGCTGTAATCACTGCATTCCACTTACAGGGGATAAAACCCAAGAACGCTTTTAAATATTTTTGTAAACAAATATCTATTTAGAAAATGCATGCTTAGGGAGCCTGGGTGACTCAGTCGGTTGGCTCAGGTCATGATCCCAGGGTCCTGGGATGGAGCCCTGAGTTGGGCTCTCTGCTCAGCGGAAAGCCTGCGTCTCCCTCTGCCCCTCCCCCCACCCCCCTGCTTGTGCGCATGTGCTCTCTCTCAAATGGAAAGGAAAGGAAAAAGGAGAGTGGGGGGGGAGGGAGGAGAGGGGAGAGGAAAGGAAGAAAGAAAGAAAATGTGTGCTTATCAGTTAAGCAAGTTAATAAATGAATTCTGTTTTGGTAAATCCTTTTTCCCTTCTAAATTCATCAAACATCAGAACTTCTAAAATCAGCTTTGGCCAAATTTGTGGATCTTGAGCCTGCGTTTCATGGAACCAAACTGCAGAAGGACAAATAAAAACTGAAGGAAAGGAGAATGACCTTACTGGATGACTACTCTTCTCATTAGAAAAGAACAGAAAATTATTTTTATCAGTTTAAGTTTCTATTTCATTCCCAAGTTTTGAATAAACAAACAAGATGATACTTAACTGAAATAAAACTTACAGGCGGCTTGGTATTCTAGAACAGGCACGGCCTGAAAGAGAAGACAGGCTGTAGACTCAGCTCTTCCACTAATGCTTAAGTGGCCTGACCTTGAGCATGCAAAAACTCCTGAGTCCTCTGCCCCTTACTTTCTCAACGATAACATGACCAAGTTGGACCGAAGGATTTCAAAGCCCCTTCTTGCTGTAATATTCTAAGATTCAAATCGAAAAAGCTGCTATTGGAAAGGAGAAGTAAATGTATTCTTGGTGGATTCAGAGGCCAAACTCCAGGCAAAGGTTACAAAGATCAACTGTAACTGAAGTGGTCAAAAATAAATAAATAAAAGTAACAGCCTGGCATCTGCAAGCTAGAGAGATTACCCTACCAGAAAAGAGTGAGCAAAAGCAGCAAGACCACGGACCACAGCAAGAGAGGCAGAGGGGCAAACTGTAGCATACTTCTGGGGGCCAGCCTGAGTAGGTTTCAGCTTTCCATCAGTCAGGGTCTCTGTTCTCTGGTGACAAATTCCAGACATGCATAAAACTTAAGGTAGATAGAGAGGAATGGGTTGGCCTCGGCCTCAGTCTCATGCTGCTATTCCTAGAAGCAGCAGAAGACAGGAGATGAACTGAAACTCCACTATCTAGAAGCCAGCTGTCACAGGCCCAGAAAGATGGGGTCCTGATGCACAGGCAGGAAGTAGCTGACGACATTTCTGCAAGGGACAATGGGATTCCTCAATCCCTTCGGGTTCCTGCCACGGGGGTTTTATATTTGCTGTTATCTCGACCTGAACAAGTGCTCTTCTCCTAGATTCCCTCAATCATGCATCAAACAAATTTTTATCGAGCACCTACCATATGTTACTACACTGTTCCAGGTGGAGGGATACAGCAGGGAACCAAAAGAAAAAAAAAAATCCTATTCTCCTGGCTTGCTCTGTAAACCTTCTGCTTCAGTGTCCCAGAGGCCTTCTTAAACCAGCCCCCCCCTTTTAAAGATTTTATTTATTTGTGTGTGTGTGTGTGTATGTGAGAGAGAGAGAGGCAGGCAGAGGTAGAGGGAGAAGCAGGCTCCCCGCTGAGCAAGGAGCCCGATGCGGGGCTCGATCCCAGGACCCTGGGATCATGACCTGAGCCAAAGGCAGACACTTAACTGATTGAGGCACCCAGGCGTCCCTTAAACCCCCCTTTTTAAAACATCCTCCCCCCCATTTTTTTTCCTCTTTTCCCTATATCAGTGTTCTTGAGAGCACTTATCACTGACACACCCCTGACTAGAATGGAAGCCCCATGGAAGGAGCGGGGCTGGGGGGGTGGGGTCTGTCTTGTTCAGCACCATACCTGCAGGGCATGTTTGTAACCCTGCCTGGCAGGGCAGGTGCTGCAGAGTTGGAGGAATAGGGCTTTGCTGGCCCCCTTGGGGCTGCTCTGTCACACCGGTGTCGGGAGTGGGTACTACTGGCTAAGAAAGGCTACGTAGTGTCCAACGGGGGCTCCCTTCTGTTTTCTTTTGTTTGTTTAAACCCATGAAAATACAATCGACCCATTCACAGGTTCTAACTGCACAAGACCAGTTATACACAGATTTTTTTTCAATACACACAACACATATTGTAAATATATTTTCTCTTCCTTATGATTCTCTTAGTAACATTTTCTTTTCTCTAGTTTATTCTAAAAATGCAGTATATAATATATATAACACACAAAATATGTGTTAATGGACTGATTATGTTATTGGTAAGGCTTCTGGTCAACAGTAGGCTATTTAGTAATTAAGTGTTGGGAAAGTCAAAAGTCATACGCAGATTTTCGCCTACATGGTGGTCAGTGCCCCTAACCCCTACGCTGTTCAGGGGTCGAGTGTATACTTCTACTCAAAGTGGGCAAGAATAACTGACTTCTGAAAATGAACAGAAAAAGGGAAAAACCTTTGAAAAAGCAGCAAAACATCTTTCCAAACACTCCTCAGTTGTATTCTCAGCTGCAGTTCTGCCTTGGCTAGATGAAGACCAGATTAATAAGCACGCTATTTCTGCCCAAAGCGCAGTCAGGAGCAACAGAGTCTGAATGAATCACTGAGTCTGCTCCTGTTTGGTACATTAAACCAAACCACAGCCTGGCACTCAGATTCACTGAGAACATCCACAGCGCTCTGATTACCAATATTTCTACTGACTTTGTTTCTCTGATGCCCTTGTTAAGCCCAAACACTGAAAGCATGTTTAGTGCTAATCAAGTATTTTCATGCACTGCTCTATTTGTTCCTGTGGTGACAGATGCCACCAAATAGACCACACCTTCCAATTTTGTCTTCAGACCTCTTACAAATCAAGTTAACTTAAAAATTAACAAAAGACCATGTAAGCAAAATATTTTCCTCAGTACATACCACATCATGTCACTGTGCTGGATGAACATCTGGAATTCAAACAGAAACCACCCCAAATGACTCTTTATGGGGTATTTTTATAGTCTTTTTTAAGATTCCAACGTGATTACAAAGTCACCAAACCATTCAGACCTGCACGATCAATTGTCCTTGTTCCCACCTCCCAACGTGAACAATGTCCTAATACATACGGTTTTAAAGATTTCAACTGCTCTTCCACATTTCCAGATTTGTAATCAATTACATCATCTGCCCCAAGCTTCCTTACAAGTTCACTGGCATCCTGAGAGCAAACTGCTGTCACATTAGCACCCCATGCTTTCATTACCTGTCCAAAAAAAAAGAGGGGGAAAGTAGAAAAACCCACTGCGTGTTTTAAAAATAGTTGGCACCCATGTGTACATTTTTCAGACTCCTCTCGAGAGAACTCCAAGTGCTTCGTCTTAACAAGAACTGCAGGAAGCCACCTGTCAGAGACCTAGTAAAAATGATTAAACTTTGATTCACCAAGAATAAAAATAGGAGGTCTTTTAAGTCTCTCTTTACACGATAGGCTCCTCTTCTAGCCCTTCACTTTCTTATAATTTATTTGTGGAAGAATCCGGGCCTTGTGACCAGCACAGTCTCCCAGAGTCTGGGATTTCTGACTGCACACTCAGGGGGCAATTCTACAGGCTTCTTTGTCCAGTGATTTCTGTTTCAATCTCCTTACCAGACTATGGATAGTGTGTAGCAAAATCGCAGGAGGCACATGTTGTCTGGTCATTGTTCTTAAGATCTTAGCAGCTGTTTTAATGGCGGTTGCAAAACAGTGATATTCTAATTCTTTTTTTCATTTGTAGTTGAAATACTTATAAAGAAACACTTTTCCTCATATATTATTTTGCTTATTCAGGTGCACAATTCATATAGGAAAGGCAAGACGAATAACTGTTTCCCCTTTACCAGTTTATAAAATAAATTGGTTCCCTATCATTTTCCAAAAGTGACTTTTTTTAGGTTTTTACTTGTCAGAGAGAGAGACAGACAGAGAGAGAGAGAGAGAGAGAGAGAGCACATTCATGAGTAGGGGGAGGGACATCGGGAGAAACGGACTCCACGCTGAGCAAAGAGCCCAATGCAGGACTCGATCCCAGGATACTGGGATCATGACCTGAGCCAAAGGCAGATGCTTAACTGACTGAGCCACCCAGGCGTCCCCAAAAGTGACCATTTTTTAAAAAAATATATAGGAACTCATGGATTTAAATGTACTTGAAGGTTTTTAATCCATTGTATTACTATTATTGAAGCTCAAATTGTCACAGCTTTGAGAGTTTCTTCAAGTTGGCTCCTAAGTCTCCTTGATACGACTCAAGTAGTCTTTGAGGTTTTCTTGCTACTTAATATGTTCTAGGCTCATTCTTGTACATTTTGTGCCCTAGATCTAGAATCTGCCATTTCTCCAAGAAGTCCCACATTCTTTTAGTGAGCAATTATCTATCAAGAGATAGCTTTACATACACAAAGTATCTCTTGAGTTCATATTGATACTTCCAATTCGAATTTAAGACTACGAAGCTTTTACTTAACTTCTTTCCTGCTATCTCTGTATCTCCTTCCTTCCACACCTAAAATCCTGGCTGTCAGACACAGGGGGTGACAGAATTAAAATATGCTACAAATATCCATCTGTTTTATTGTATATAATACACAGAATAGCCTCTGAATAATACTAACACTATTAGTATTAATACTACAGAGCTGATTAATGAAAGCATTAGAATTTTAACTATGCTCTCCCAGTTTTCCCCCGCTTTTAATAAATAGTTGTGCTGTATTTACCTTGTCAGAGGATATGGCTGTTACACAATGTACTCTCTTTCTAAGCCCTTGGTTTTAGTTCTACAGATAAATTGACACTTAACATTTACCACCAGCCCTTAATGTGATGTCTCTCAGTCATTTTGGTTGTCAGAAGCTCATACTCTAGTACATTTCTCAGGAAAGGATAAGAACATATTCCCCGAGTTCTTACAAGTTATTAACAGTTCATACGTGACCTTATACATGAAGGCCAGTTTTGCTGTATATAAAATTAGTATAGTCTTAGTATATTCTTGCTGGAGTGTCTTAAATATGTTACTCCATTTTCCCCCCTGGCCTTAAAGCACTGCTGTCAAAAAGTCTGATGTTAATCTAATTTTACTTCTAAGTCACACAATTTTTTTTTAAGTGTCCCAAGGATTTTTTTTCTTTTTTTCAAGTAGGCTCCATGCCCAGTGTGGAGCCCAACATGGGGCTCCATCTCACGACCCTGAGATCAAAACCTGAGCTGAGATCACTCAACCGACTGAGCCACCCAGGAGCCCCTTTTTCTTTTTCTTTGAAAGCCGGTAATTTTACTAACTAGGGTTTTCCTTGATATTGCTCAATCTAGGTCCATGTTCTTAGATAAGCACTGTGGTCATCTAATATGTAGTTTCAAATCTTATAATTTCAAGAAAATAGGGAATTTTCTTGAATTACAGATTTTAGTATTTGTTCTGTTCCCTTGTTTTGGTTTTCCTCTTCAGAGCCTCTTACTACCTATATATCAATCTTCTTTCCTGACTTCAATATTTGGCATTTCCTCTTGAATCTGTTTTTCTTGGTTTCTTTTGTAATTTAAAATTTTTCCTATTTATACATTCTACTACTGTCTAGGGCAGCATTATGTGTTCTGTTTATTTGCTATTGAATTCCTTCTAGTTTAGTCTTCATTGATAAATAATTTTTTTGTTTACTTTAACATATTTTTGAGTATTCCCAATTCAGTTTTATTTTGTTTTGTTTTTCATGTCTTGTATACTTTTACTTTTTTAAACTTACTTTGAAATTGTAGGTACATTTGGGGATGCCTGGCTGGCACAGTCAGTAAAGCATGTGACTCTTAGTCTCAGGGTTGTGAGTTCAAAACCCATACTGGGTTAAAAAAAATTAGAAATTGTAAGTTACATTTGATCTGTCTTAGTGGGCATGTTTTTCTGATGTGTTATCGTCTGTAGATATGTTATTCTACTCTTTATTCTCATAATAACTTTGTATGAGATCTAACCTTGATACTTTTCTATTACTATTTTTATTTTATTAAAATGTTTTTGTTAAAGTATAACCCACAGATAAGTGCATGGAATATAAACGTATTACAAAGCAAACAGTATTATAAGCATCACTCTAGATTAAAAACTACAACATGCGCCATATTCCTGGGCATCCTTACTTTCCCCTTCCCAATCAAAGCTCCCTCACTCCTTTAGAAGTAACACCACCATCCGGACTATTACATGACCCTTTTTGCCACCACCCCCACTCCTTTGAAAAAATAAAATAAAATAAATAAAAGGTTTACTCTCTAGGTAGGCATCCTTAAACACTATTCTTTAGTTTCACCTGTTCTTGAATGTCATTAAATGGAATCATACAGTCTGACTTCTTTCACTAACATTCTGCCCATGACATTCATGTACCTTATTGTGTGCAACTAGTTTGTTTTCATGACTATATAATATTACAGCATAAGAATATACCACAATTTACTTGTCCATTTCATTGCTGACGAACATTTGAGTTGTTTCCACTGGTAGATGGTATCTCTAATCTGGTACATATCTTTTGGCAAACATGCATGTTAACTGTGCAAATAATTATAGGGTATATTCATAAAAGTGGAACTGTTGGGTTGCCACAGGGCAATTCATATTCAGATTTAGTAGATGGTACCAAATGATTTCTCTAAGTGCTTGTACCAATTTACACTCTAACCAACAGGATATGGTATTTTTCTTTTCCTCCCACCCTCCCTCCTTCTTTTCTTTTCCACTTAGTCATTCACTAACCTACATTTGCTCAGTATCTGGACTAGGCCCTGGGTGTCTTAGTCTGGGCCGCGCTAACAAAATACCAGACTGGGTAGCTTATAAACAGAAATCTGTTTCTCACAGTTCTAGAGGCTGGAAATCTGAGATCAAGGCATCAGCATGGTCACATTCTGTTGACAGCCCTCTTCCTGATTCGTAGCCAGTGCTGTGTCCTCAATATGGTGGAAAGGCTATGGAGCTCTGTTGGACCTCTTTTATAAGGGCATTAATATCATTCATGAGGGCAGAGCCCTCATGAGCTAATCATCTCCCAAAGGCCCTCCTCCCTAATATCACCACATTGGGCATTAGGACTTCAACACAGGAATTTAGGAGGGATACAAACATTTAGACCATAGCAGTATCAAATGATGAACTGAAAAGACATCAAGGTGTGTGTGCATCCCCTAGGAGTCCTCTCCCCTTTCCCCTAATTTAGTTAGCAGGTAGATGGAAAACTCCAGCACTATCTGGGTCCTCAAAGGATCCAAGATGGGGTCTGGATGGGAGATCATAGCACCCAAAGTCTCCCTCCTGGAAAGTGATGCGGCAGAGCCTCTGAGTCTGCTCACTAGGCCCATATTGCAGAAAGGGCCTCTCCCTGCATATTGAGGAGGCTTAATCAAGCCCCCTCCCCCAGAAGTCAGTTAAAAAACATTCAACCATAATGGGAACCACCACTAGTGCCATCCCGTTTCTGGACGCTAAGGGCACTGTTTTGTTTTCTTGTTTGAGGTAAAATTCATATAAAAACTTAAAATTCAACATTTCATCAATTTTAAAGTGTACAATTCATTATGTACATCACAATGTTGTGCAACCACCACCACCGTCTAATTCTAGAACATTTTCCTCACCTCAAAAATAAACCCCATGCCCATTAAGCAGTCATTCCCCTTTCTTTCTCCCCCAGCTCCTGGCAATCACCAATCTGCTTTCCAACTCTATGGATTTGCTTCTTCCGGACAGGATATAAATGGAATCGTTCAAGATGTGACCTTTGTGTCTGGATTCTTTCGCTTAGCATAATGTTTTGAAGGTTTCTCAATGTTGTATCACGCACCAGAACTTCATTCTTTTTCATGGCTGAATAAGATTTCACTAATGCATAAACCACATTTTGTTCATTCATCAGTTGACAGACATTAGGGTTGCTTGCACTCTTTGGCTACCAGGAATATGGATACTGCTATGAACATCTGTGTACCAGGTTTTTTTGTTTTTTTTTTAAAGATTTTATTTATTTATTTGAGAGAGAGAGCACATGAGAGGGGGGAGGGTCAGAGGGAGGAGCAGACTCCCTGCAGAGCAGGGAGCCCAATGCGGGACTCGATCCCGGGACTCCAGGAGCATGACCTGAGCTGAAGGCAGTCGCTTGCTTAACCAACTGAGCCACCCAGGCGCCCATGTGTACCAGTTTTTGTCTGAACATGTTTTCATTCTCTCAGGTATATACCTACGAATGAACGGAATTGCCCAGTCATATGGTAATCCTATGTTTAGCATTTTCAGGAACTGCCAGACTGTTTTCCACAGCAGCTGCAGCATTTTACATTCCCACTCGTGTGGACAAGGGTTTCAGTTTCTCTACATCCTGGTCAACATTGTTATTTTCCATTTTCTTTCTTTTTGCTTTTTTTTAATAGCCATCCTAGTAGGTGTGAATTGACATCTCACTAAGGTTTCGATTTGCATTTCTCTAATGACTAATGATGCTGAATATCTTTCTGTGGGCTTATTGGCCATTTGTACATTTTCTCTGAAAAAAAGTCTATTCAAGTCCTTTGCTAAATTTTTAATGGGGTTGTCTTTTGTTGAGTTGTAAGAATTCTTACATATTCTGGATGTTATACCCTTATTAGAGAAATGATTTGCAAAGATTTGCTCCCTGTGTGTCATCTTTTTCCTTCCTTGATGGTGTCTTTTGATGATGCACAAAAGCTTTTAATTTTGATGAAGTCCAATTTATCTTTTTTTTTTTTACTTCTGTTGCTTGTGCTTTTGATGTCATACCTAAAAATCTGTTGCCAAATCCAAGGTCATGAAGATTTACCCATGTTTTCTTCTAGAAGTTTGATAGTTTTAGCTCTTATATTTAGGTCTTTGACCCAGGTTTAGTTTTCACATATAATGTGAGGTAGGGGTCCAATGTCCAACTAGATATGGATATCTAGTTGTTTCAGCACCATTAATTAAATTAAAAAGACTACTCTTTTCCGTATTTAATGGTCTTGCCATCCTAGTCAAAAAAAAATCAACTGGCCATAGATGTATGGTTTTATTTCTGGATGCTCAATTCTATTTCATTGATCTATATGTTTATCTGTATGCCAGTATCACAATGTTTTGATTACTGTAGTTTTGTATTATGTTTTAAGATCGAGAAATATGCATCCTCCAACTTTGTTCTTTTTAAAGACTGTCAACTGGGGGTCTCCTGCAATTCCATACGCATTTTAGGATCAGCTTGTTCATTTATGCAAAAAAGGCAATTGTCATTTTGATAGGATTGCACTGAATCTGTAGATCACATTGGGGGAATAGTGCCATCTTTACCGTATTTTGGCCACTGCATTTCTATATACATTTTAGAATCAGCTTATTCATTTCTACCAAATTGCCATCTACCCACACTGTCCCCAGCCTTCCTCCCTAAAAGCTTTCCTACATTTGCTATAGAGGATATCCACAAACTAACTCATATATTAAACCACTGGAAAGTTTAATGCTTCCTTCTATGTTAGGAAGTTTCCTTCTTAGAAGAGCAAGCTGAAATTACAATGAATTTACTGAACCTAGCTTTCTCTCAGCTTTTAAGAAAAAATAATTTCTAATATGTGAATTTATAAATTCATGGACATACTCTTTCTAGTCAGAAGACTTTAAAAAAACTGTCTTACCTGTATAGCAAAAGTACCAACTCCACCTGAAGCACCCAGGATTAAAACACTGCAATGCAAAAGAAACTACAATTAATGAAAATATTAGGTCAACATAACTGGATACATAAATAAGAGGTTTTCAACATGAGCTGGCTCAAAGATAAATAATCCCAAAAGCAAATAATCATTCATCTTCCTAAGATTATATTACACAAGGATTTTCATCTTAGGTTCACCAAGAATCTATAAATGCTTAAACATTCTATGAACTCTTTACCAAGAATACCAAATACCAAAAATACCAACATATTTTTTTTTTTTTTTAAGTCACGCAGACGGTTCTTGGTAACATCTGCCTTACAATTTTTCCAGGCTAAAATTACCATAGCTTTCTCTATAGGAGGGAGCTTTGGGATCCTTTTTTAGTGTGTTACAGTAGATTCAGTAGCTCTCTAAGAAAAATCACATTCCCGACCACATTCCTGCCAAAGTGGAATAAATGTCTTTTGTTCAGACATGTCCCGACAAGCTCATCAACTTTCATAAATGGAAATCAATCTTATCCTCAATTTGGCTTCCTGTTAAAGCAGATGAATCTGTCCTATCAGCACAAACAACCTTGGGCTCCAGGTTTTTACTATGTCTGCTTACTGTAGCCTTCTTGTCCCTCTAGACCAAGGGTGTTCAGCTTGGAGTTTATGGATGAGCTGGGGTTGGGTGCATGGGGGTGTGAACCCTCTGAAATTGTGAACTGACTCTGGTAACACGCAAAATTTGGTGGGATTCTGCAGGCCTGCACTGGGGAGGAGAGGGATCTAGACTGATTTTCCCAAAAAACTATGTGACCCGAAAGAGAATCACTAGTCAAGAATCACTGCTTTACGTATTCTTACATTTTCTTCTTCAATGAAGCTGGAGCACCAGAGAATTGCCTATTTGAACTGTTCAGTTTCAGGGCCCTAGAAAATCGTTTGTATTGAACTGCACTTTGGTGTTATGCTACCCACCCAGAATGAGGGACATTATCAAAAGCGTTTAATGTTTGGTACCACATTAGCTAAGGAGATACTGTTGAGAGAATTCTTCATTTGCTTTCTAAGTATGCACAGAAAAACATTTTTCTAAAGACCACATGGTGGGAGTAGCTGAACTTCTATTTATCTGTTACTGTAAACTTCATAGCTGCTGGCTGTGGGTCCCCCTTTCCCCCCTTCCCTCCCTCTCTGCCCCCATCTCCTCAGCTCTGTACCTCAGTCACTCTACTCTAGCCACACCGGCCTCCCCTGCTGCTCCTGGAACGTACGAGACAAGTCTTCCACGTCAGGGCCTTTTCAGAGGGATTCCCTGCTCCTCACATCTCCTCAAGGCTCTCCCCTCACTCTGTCTGCACTCTTCATCTTACCTTCGGTCCCATTTTATTGCCACTGATACCCTCTAACAGCCTATATCGTTTTACTGTTTTGGGGGTTTGGATTCCATGCCTCTCCCACCACCCTTAACACGCCAGTCCTGGATTCCCATCAGCTCAGTCCCAACCCAAAATGACTTCCTCTCTCTCAGCTCCAGTTTCGCCAAATATGTGGGTCCCTCTTTGATTTGGTGGCTAGAAAGTGCAGAGAATTTTGCCACCTATCTCTAGCAAGTAAACAGAACCTCGGGACATGCATTCAGTCTACAATCCTAACCCTCATTTCATTTTGTGTTCTTCTCTCCTACCCAAATCACACAGAAGGCTGTTCTTCACCCTTTAGATCTTAAAAATTACTACTAAAATTTCTGAACCAGCTATTCCCTTTGAAATTAATACCACTAAATGTAATTAAAACAAGTCTCCTTGTAAATTGTGTTCCTTCCAGAAAAATTACTTTTAATTTTCGAAGAATTATAAATTGCACAGAATGGAAAAAATATAAAGATGAACTCCTCTAAAATCCTTCAATTCATACACTAATAGCTCGAGTACTTCTTAAGTGGGGAGGTAGAGGGTAGAAAGCATTAAAACTGCCTCACCCCCCATCTGGGTGGCTCAGTCGGTTAAGCATCTGCCTCCGGCTCAGGTCATGATCTCAGCGTCCTGGGATGGAGCCCTGTATAGGGCTCCACACTGAGTGGAGAGTCTACTGCTCCCTCTGCCGCTCCCTCTGCCCCTCCCCCTGTTCATGTTCTCTCTCTCTGCCTCCCTCCCTCCTCCCCCCTCCCTCAAATAAACAAAATCTTAAAAAAAAATTTAATTCATCCAGGAAATATTCTACTCTTATTCTGGCCCATTCCTATTTATAGAAATGTAACAAGTCAAGCACTCACTTAAATCCTTCACAATCTAATCTTTATCTCAACTCTGATGTCTCACCACTTTCTGAAAAGACCTCTCCATCTCAGTCACCCTAGCCCCCTCACTCTTATGCCCAAGTCTTGTGCACACTGGCCCATTCCTCAGACTCTCAGATGCCTTCGCTGCCTGCTGGATGTCTCTGGCCCTTGAAGCCAAGTCCCAGCTTTCCTGCACAACACCCCTAAGAGCACGCCAAACTGGGTATCAATGCCACACGTCTGGCATTTGCCAGGTTGTTAACTCTCATGCGTACACTTGCGTCCCAAGCTATTCTGGAAGGCTTCGAGGGCAGAGACCTTAGGCCCAGGACTAGGCACACTACCCTGGATGTAGCAGATGGCTGATGTTTCTTAACAGTCATCCGAATCAGCATCATATGCTGCAATCAAGACAACAACTGCTACTAGCTCAAGTGAGGGAATCAGCCGGCTATTTGGAAGACTCATTAAAATTTCCTCCAATGAAGAAACACTTGAAATTCATGTCTCCTTCTCTCCCTGGGAAGGCCAGGATGAAGAGGATACCAAATATAATGGCTGCTTAAGGATTCAACTGCCAGATACATCTCCAACCTTATTGTTGTCAGTTCCTCACTTCCCCATAACTCTTGATCCAAAGCAGTCTTATTCCTCCAAATAAAAAAGCAAAAATGTTTCACAGTAGTGCTTGGCAGAAGGAATGGTTCTACAACAGTAGCTTCAGTTCCTGATGGCGCCACTTGATGGCGCCCCCAAGTGCAAAAGGGGCAAGGAGCAGGCCCATTGAAGTACCACATACAGTCAGTCAGCTTGTAAAGACCTGGAGACCCGTCCTTCTCTGGTCCTGCAAACTCCATGTTTTGTGCAGATTCAACCAGGGCCTGCACTCGTCTTCAAAGAAAGTCCCCAAAAAAGGACAGCAGGCAAAATGAATTTTCAAGCCAGCAAAAGGTGGGTTAGTCCTCCATGGTCTGAAGTCCTGTGGCTGAACTAACTATTCTTGTACTCTTCAAAGCCCTTCCAATACAAAGGGAAAATAGCGGCTGTTGCTTACCCCCAGTGGCCCTTCACTGAAGTGCTATACAGCAGAAATGCTTTCTACCCAGCTTGCTATAATGGTCACACTGTATATTCAGGCCTCATTGAAGCAGAAGTCTATTTGCTAGAGTGAAGAATATTGCTTATTGTATAGAGCAAGTGCCCAGGAAATACTCTATTTGGAAAAAAAAAAAAAAATCACTGTAATTCAAAATTGCCAAGCTTTTTAATCACGTTCCGCCCTTACTTCCTAAGTTCACATGTGGAGCTCTTTTTGAAATCAGTGGGGTTTGGACAGTAGCAGATATAAAAAATATGGGAGAAAGTGTGAATAATTATTACACTGCTTATGCATTTTGAAGCCTTACAATTTGATTTTCTCTGTCACTTCTGCCCAATCTCTCAATTCTGCCTAAACATACGTTAAGGTACTAACTCAGTGGTGGCTTCTCTTCCATGACTGAGTCATTTTTCACTTAGTATTTGGGCACCTAAGTCCCTCTACAATCACACTGTCAGTATTCCAGCTGTAAGAGGCAAGGCATCAACACCCTGACTGCCTTGCAAAAAAAAAAAAAAATACATATGAAACCTACTACCAAACAGCTTGAGATCCAGAAGTGAGGAATAAGCTTTCAAATGTCTAGATCCTGGCCTAGCCCCAGAAAGCAGAATGCCAGGGCTGGATATCTAGAGACCTGGGTTCTAGTCCCAACTCTCTCACTAACTGAATCTGCAGACCTCATATTCATCTCCTATGAAATGAGGATCACCCTAGGAGTCAGTATAAAAGAAAACTTGGCATTTTCAATCTTATTTAAGCTTATACATACTTCCCGGTCTTTCTAACATAGAAGTATATGACCTTCATGATTCCCCCCAGACCATGTACTTGTGGGAGGAAAAAAGCCACATTGCAAGATTAGATTACCCTCTATTTAAAGTCCTAATGGAAGGGGCGCCTGGGGGGCTCAGTCGGTTAAGCATCTGCCTTTAGCTCAGGTCATGATCTCATGTCCTGAGATTGAACCGAGTCTGCTCCCTGCTCAGCCGGGAGTCTGCTTCTCCCTCTCCCTCTGTCTCTCCCCTGACTTGTGCACTCTCTCTCAAATAAATAAATAAAAATCTTAAAAAAAAAAAAAAAGTCCTAATGGCTCAGAAACAAAGATGAGTTAAATATGGCTAACTCTTCCATAAGTAGAAACAAATGGTCTTTAAAAACTAAGGATGATGCTGAAAATATATAATTTCATTTTTTAATTGCTCATACTACTTTTAAATTTGGAAAAAAAGGGGGGGGTGAAAGATAGCAAAATATAATATGCTAAGTTTACTCCCTAAAGTTGAGTGAGAAACTTAATCTGAACAAGTAGAAGAGAACTACAAAACAAATCAACTACACTCGGCCGAGATAGCCTGGATTTGTGTGTCCCCTTCTAAGCCTCTGTAATTCATGTAGACATTCCCCAATTTGCAGAAGAGTTCATGTGTGAATTAGTTGTTTGGAACTTTAAACACATTTTCCCATGAAAACAAAGCTATTTATATATGTTGGCTCACTGCCCAGGGTAGCCATTTACTAAGATTTAGTTAACCCATAATGGACCAAGAACCTCATACACAGTATAACAACGATGCTGTGGGAAACGAAATTCAGAATTTTAACCAGGAGTACTGGGAACACATCTCCCTGAACAGGACAAGCAGTGGGAACCATACCAAATCACCAGTTCCTTCAATCTGGTGTAGAACAGAGAGAAGAAAAGAAGACAGAAGGAAGGAATGTTTATGATGGCAATAACAGGAGGGATAAGAGAGAGAAGGAGCATAGTCAGATTTACCATGGAGCTGACAGGGTTCAGGACACACCACCCCAAAATATGGCACCTTGGCATACTGAATATTTTAAGCTAAAGGACGTTAAACAGCATGTACAGGAAGGACTCCCTGACCACCTTCCCTGAAGCAGGTCATAAGACCCTCAGGTGAGAGGTGTGCTCCTATACCTAGAGGACAGGGACATCCGTATCTCCAAGACAGAAGGGTACAGCCAGGAATCCGAACGAACAGGCCTTGCTAAATTTCCCAGTTGACTATGCTTAGCTCATACCTTCTGATCACTTTTTTTTTTTTTTTTTGGAAGACTCTTCACTCTTCATCAAAAATAGCATAAAAACACTCAGGCTTAACCACTTCTTTACATCCTCATTTCCTCATGAGGGTCTCCCATCACATAAAACTCGTATTAAGGGAGTGGGGTGGCTCAGTCCTTAAGCGCCTGCCTTCAGCTCAGGTCATGGTCCCAGGGTCCTGGGATCGAGCCCCGCATCGGGCTCCCTGCTCCACGGGAAGCCTGCTTTTCCCTCTCCCACTCTCCCTGCTTGGGTTCCCTCTCTCTTGTGTGTCTCTCTCTGTCAAATAAATAAATAAAATCTTAAAAAAAAAAAAAAACTCGTATTAAGTAAATTTGTGTGCTTTTGCCTTTTTAATCTGTCTTTTGTTACAGGGGATCCAGGCAAGAACTTAGAAGAGTAGAGGAAAACCATATTTTCCTTCCAATGAAGCATAAGCTCCAAGCCCTTTACTTACACAAGACCCTGAGACGAGCCCTAGCAAAATACTTGTGTGAACATAGATTTTTGTAAAATTTGCAAAAGATATGCTAATGAAGGATGGCAGAATATGCTGCCCCAAAATATACCACTTTGGCATAAGGATTATTTTAAACTGAAGGCAGCTAAGAAGAAGCAGATACAAGAAAGCGCTCTGCCCTTCCTCTGTAGCCTAAAGCAGGACATAAATTGATAAAGGTGTACCTCCTCTCCTAGCTACCAAGAAGGACAAAGGTTAATCCCCAGAGATAACATTAGACCCTTATCAGTGGAAAGGACACCAACTTAAATCTGTATAACAAATTTTACCATGCATTTCCTGGTAACCTCTTCACAACTGGCCTTCCCTACCTGTTTCTCCTCTTTTGTCTTTAGCTAAAGATTTTAGCCTGAACTCTACGCTACCCATATGAGTGCATTTTCCCCAGGTATCTCATATACCTGATGTATTCATGTTAATAAACTTCCGTTTGTTTTTCTCGTTAATCTTTTATTACAGAGGTCTCGGTGGAGAATTCAGAAAGGGAAAATGATTTTTCCTTCTCTATTAACCACAATCAGTTAAAATTTCTGTCTCTTTCCATTTCTACACCCTCCATTATGCTTCCCCTCACGACAAGTAACACCCGATTTGGTGGGAGGGAAGCAGATTTGGAAATACAAATGCTTTGGGTTTAGTGGATAATACTGATGGGGTTCATAGTCCTTTCTGAGTAGAGTTAAGTTATTGCAGGCTGTCCTGGCTTAAGATTCCAGGAATATTCCTACTTCCCACTAAGTTGACACAACAAAGCATCAAGAAATTATTGTCTTACTAGGATAAGACCAAGTATCATGGTACCTAGCACTAGATTATACAAGTAGTGAAGGAGGAAAATGGTTAAACAAGGTTTGAGATATACAGAACCAGAAGCTCGTCTGTAGAAAATTCTTCCAATTATGAGGCCTGTAAAAACTTACAATATGCCACTAATAAAGTTAATTCGTAGATCAGGACCCACAAAATGGAGGCCACCGCAGTGGCCTGGCCCACGCCATAAATCTAAACCCAAGTCGGTCTACATTTACAAAGAATGCATCACTGTCAAGGAAACCTAACACCAATCACAATCCTCCAGCTCAGCTTTAGCTAGCTTGCCTTACCCTAGAAAACACGCCCTGCTAGCCTTATAAGGAAATCACTGACCTCCTAGGCAATCATGCCATTTCTGTGCTGCCTCTTCTAACGCCCTATAAAACTCACTCTTGTCCCAACTCCCTCAGGAAGGGTGTTTCATGCCTGTGAGGTACTGTGCTCTGCAATCTATGCATGCTTTTCCCTCAAGTAAAGGATAAATGCGTCAGTATGTATTATTTTTGTCATCTGACACCACCACAGGGAAGACCTCAACCACAAACTAGTAAATGAGGGTTGTCAATTAAAATGCAAAAGTATTTTAGGCCTATTCACTGCAGAAGAAAACCTGAAATGCCTTGAAATCTTATAGCCCCCATATTAAAGGAACTTGGAAGACATTTTCCCCCCTGTTTGACAGCCTTCCTAAATTTTACGGGACACGAACAAGGACTTGCGCTGCGGAGGGGCAGGCAGCAGAGTTTGGAAACAGTGTCAGGTTTTGGCTGAAGGGAAATGCCAGTTAATGGATGTTAGCAATCCAGAGGAGGACTCGGCGTGGCAGGCAGGCAGTCTTGTCTTGCACCAGTAGAGTTTAAAATACAAAGGGGACGTCTAACTGAAACTCAGCAGAGAGGCTAGGGTAAGAAACAGATCTGCGAACTACCATAATAGGAACAGAAGCTGGGAGCAGGTGAGAGACCTCTGGGAGACAGAGCCGTGATGGAGTGGACACAGGGGGAATGCAACAGTTAAGGGTTGGAGAAAGAGAGGGTCCTCGAAAAATTAGAAGAGGTGTTCAAAAAGGCAGGAAAACTAAAGGAGTCTGGTATCCTGAAACCATGGAAAAAGTGAGTCTTAAGTAAGTGGCCAGCAGTGCCATATACTTCAGAGAGGTGAAATGCTAAGAAGAACTGAAAAAGATCACAAGGTTGGCCACTTAGTCAGCTATGATTGGGGGGGGGGGGGACACGACACGACACAGCTGCGGCTCACTGGCAAGGCTGGAGGCTAAGTTACAGCGCCCCGAAGAGCAGAGGGCTTTTGAGCTTCACAAGATGGTACCCTAGTCACCCAGAAAGCGCATCTGTAAACCACAAAGTGCCAGGAAAGAGTTTCCTACTATTCCTACTGAGCCCTCCTGGGGCCCCAGCAAAATAGGTCCAGAAGCGGAGGCAAGACTCATTTGCATCACACTGGCCAGAGCCTCCACCCTCCCTCTCCTCTTCCTCCTGGCCACACGATTTTCTCCCAGCAAGTAAACTCCTGAGGCTTCTTTCTTCTTCCCCTTACCCCTCTAACCGTAAGTCAAGTGCAAACGAAAACCTGAAGTCCACAGGGGCGGTGGGAGCGGAGAGTGCGGGGAAACAGGTGGGTGGTGGGGTGCAGAACAGGCAGAAGGCATCTGAAGGAAGGAAGCTGTATTATAATTACCATGTAAGCACAGTGGTTGGGGGAGGGCGGTAAACCCAATAGTTTCAAGTTGGAGCCTGTCTAATTCTTTAACAGAATTAATCAGACACCCAATTTATAATTACGTGACAAAATTTTACTGTCATAAAGGCTAACCTCAAATAAGAAACAGTAAAAAGCATTTCTAAATTCACTGCATTGAGTTTCAAGTATACACAATTTAAAAGTGAAATTTATTTTGTGGAAGAGGAATGGTTCAATTTCTAACACCTTCTAATACTTCTGTCAAACAGAGTAAAGTACAACTTTCCCAGTAAAAGATGAATTTCAGGTAGATCATGAAATATTCAAGATGTACCATGACACTACCAATAAATATAACCATCAGACTAAACTGCTTTCAAAAAATATCTGGTGTAACCAATTTTTAAAAACATCTCTATCATCTTGAGAGCCCTAGGTTATCTATGTTTTCCAACTTAATAAATCATGAAGAAACTATGGATGGGCTGGTAAGAAAACAATCATTGCATCTGACATTTTCTAGTAATATCAAAGTGTGGGCACAAATGACATATTATGTGACATCAATATTAAACTATCACCTTGGTTAATGGATGCTCAGTTATTGCAGAAATACAATTATATAACAAAAAGGGAAAAAGTAAACACACTGAACCCTTACCTTAGAAAGCTTTGTTTTAATTTGAAAAAGCTGTTTGTTATAGAGAAATCCTGTAAAATCTTCCACGGTGCTGATGGGTGTTTTTGTTTTGTTTTGTTTTGTTTGAAATAACTAGTTAGAAAAATAGACTATTAGCCCTTGTTAACAAACACTGACCTGCTTTATTGCAGACTAAAACATGCCTTAATGTCAACAGCTGATAGAAAGAAAATAATTATGTCTTAGAGAAACCAAAATACGCTCCACCATTCACCATGAATAGTCAAACTGAAAAAAGCCACTTTGGACACTGGAACCTCTGAGTTTATGTATAATAAAATCCCACTTTAGTCATAATTTCTTCATGTAAAAATTTTTTTATAGTAGTTTAAGGTGCTCACACCTCTCATTTGATTCCCACAAATAAGGAATTGGGAGAGGTAGACCATTATTACCACTCGTGTGTAATAACCTCAGGAAACAGATTTCCTAGAGCACTGCGGGCCAAAGCTCTCGCTTCCACTTGGAACAAAGGCATCCTACAGGTCAGGTGAGAATGCAGGAGCCTCAGGATCCGAGCTAGTGAGGCTCTTTACAATGGATTTCACTCCAGTTTGGTTAATATGTGGCTAAATCAATGAACACCCCCAACTCAATACACCATGTAATCACCTTATAGAGTAGAAGCTTTCCAATTCTCAAAGCTCCCCTAACAACCGCCACTATCTTCCACGCAGTACCCTGGAGGAAACTGCACGGAGACCAGAAATGACACGCCCAAGTCACCTGATGAGTCAGCAGCAGAGTAGAGAATAGGACCGCGGGTTCTATTTCCTCAGTTCTAAGCATTTATTGCTTAAACAGAAGATAACACAGTACCAAAGAATTACCCACAAGACCAACAGTAAAATGGGGGCACAGATTCATGTATCTGAGAAAAGACAACTAGGGTGATTTCTAAATTGTTTTCTTCTAGGTACTAAAAACAAATATGCCTGGAGAGCCCTGCCTGGCAAAAGGAATGAGAGTTCTCTAACCATAGCACATGGATGGTCATGCAGGCATGAAAAGTCTAATGTTTTGGGGTTTTTTTTTAAGATTTTATTTATTTGACAGAGAGAGACTCAGAGAGAGAGGGAACACAAGCAGAGGGAGTGGGAGAGGGAGAAGCAGGCTTCCTGCCGAGCAGGGAGCCTGATGTGGGGCTCGATCCCAGGACCCTGGGACCATGACCTGAGCCTGTACACCTTTCAAGGCAGACGCTTAACGACTGAGCCACCCAGGTGCCCCGAAAAGTCTAATGTTTTTAAGGAAAAAAAACAATAAAGCATCAATGTCAATGCAGAGCCTACAGTAATAATAAAGGCCTAAAACCCTGAATTTTGCAAGGTTATTAACGAAGACAGACCATTAGAAAAAGCTATGTGGCCAGACTAATTTAATTTAAACAAAGTAGTTGACCTAAACCATAACTTCAAAAGCTTAAAAAATAAACAGGGTTGACCTTTAGAATAAATATTTGCCTTGAATTCTACAATAAAGGGTAGCAGCTCATTAGATGAATCATCTTCACACTGCTTTCAGAAATACAGCTATTAAGCTTTCATTAAATTCAAGCCTTTATAGCCCAACACATTAAATGTAAAGTGTAAGGTTTCACAACAGTATAGTTATTTGACCTGCGCTAATCCATAGTAATCAAAAAACTCGTTTTATTAAAAGTTGACCTATAGATCGCTCTCCTTTATCACAATCATTAAGGGGTTCTTAGTACCTTGCCAAAAAATAAAATCAGTTTTCCCTATCATACCAACTTTCTAAAACACGAAGAATACAGTCTCACTGTTAATAAGAGTAGCCACCGTTGATAGAGTGCTTCCATGGGCCACAGCCTGTGCCACTAGTTTTACTTGTGTTTTCTCATTTCACCCTTAAAACTCAGAGAAGTGACTGAGGTGGGCCCCCCAGCTAGAGAGCAGCAGAATCTGGATATGGACTCAAGCACACCTAGGACATTCCTACTCCCTGTGCTGTTGCTAACTCAAACAGTAAAGACCTTGAAGCACAAGAACTGACCTAAAGGATGCCAAGCATTAAGCCTAAGAGAACTCCAGAATATTCATCAGTGTTTTGCAGTCCCTTTATATCTGGTCTTCACAGAAATCTGCAAGTCAGAGAGCAAATCCTAGCAGAGGTAGGGGGGAAAAAAAGAAAAAACACCTGTACCTTGACATCATTCCTTAGCAAATGTATAAGGTGATGCTTAAACCTTTTCAAGAATCTAATCAAAGCGAGGCGCCTGGGTGGCTTAGTTGGTTAAGCGACTGCCTTAGGCTCAGGTCATGATCCTGGAGTCCCGGGATCGAGTCCCGCATCGGGCTCCCTGCTCAGTGGGGGGTCTGCTTCTCCCTCTGACCCTCTTCCCTCTCATGCTCTCTGTCTCTCATTCTCTCTCTCAAATAAATAAATAAAATCTTTAAAAAAAAAAAAAGAATCTAATCAAAGCTATGGATCTTCTTTGTAGAAATTTACATAAAAATTTGCATTATTTTACGAAGTTCAGATTCCCGAAGTTCACCTACATGTTTCCATTTAAAAATTCCCATTTGCTGGGCGCCTGGGTGGCTCAGTTGGTTAAGCGACTGCCTTCGGCTCAGGTCATGGTCCTGGAGTCCCGGGATCGAGTCCCACATCAGGCTCCCTGCTCAGCAGGGAGTCTGCTTCTCCCTCTGACCCTCCTCCCTCTCATGCTGTCTCTCATTCTCTCTCTCTCAAATAAATAAATAAAATCTTTAAAAATAAAATAAAAAATAAATAAATAAATAAATAAAAATTCCCATTTGCTTGGGCTAAGAATCAACACAATGAGGTTAAGAAAGTACAAACTGGGGGCATTTGGATGGCTCAGCTGGTTAAGCATCCGACCCTTGGTTTCGGCTCAGGTCATGATCTCCAGGTTGTGAGATCGAGCCCCACATCAGGCTCCATGCTCAGTGTACAGTCTGCTTGAAAATGCTCTCTCCCCCTCTTCCTCTGCTCCGCGCCCCCCCCAACCGCCAGCTCAGGCACTCTCTCTAAGATAAATAAATCTTTAAAAAGAAAAAAAAGAAGTACAAACTGACACAAATAAGAGTTTTTTTGGAGATTGTTTTAAACGTTACCACAACTCTGCTCATGCAAGTGATCTGATCTGAATTTTAATACTCTTCTCACAAATCTGCTGCAAAGAAAGACCTTACAACAGAAGGAAAGAAGGGAGGTTTAGATGACACAGTTGATACTTACCGTTTTCCTGGGCAATTCTTGTCATTCAGGCCGCCAACCTTGTTTATGGCAGACCAGGTTGTTAGAGCCACATAAGGCAGAGAGGCAGCTTGAGTATGAGTGAGTGATTTAGGCTTGAGAGAGACCTAAATTTGAAGACAACAGTTAAAATAAGCAATGACGTGCAAACCTATGAACACAATTAAGTATATTTATCTGCATTGGAATCCAACTACTTTCATAGATATGTCTATAACATTCTGCCAGGTTCACTGTTTACTGCATACCCTACTCCAGGATTATCCCTAAGGAATATTCTCCTAATGACTCAACCTGCCTCAAAGAGGTTCAGTAATATTTTATAGGCTACATTATCAGATAAAGCTGCTTAATTCTTCATAAGAAGACCACATTTGATAATCCCATTAGTTCTGACTATACCCAGAAATAAATCCAAGTAAACCTTGAGCCCTCATAAACACATCCTAATTTGTTTTTGAGATCAGCTGCTTCCTTTACTCCCATTTAGTGGAAGATAATCTTTCCAGATTTTCTCTAATCTCAATAATACCCCTTTTTCCCTTCCTGCCCTCCCCTCTATAGCCAATTTCCTCAATGTTAACCCCTTTCTCTTTATTCAAATTGTCAGGCCACCTGACTGTATTTGATTAGACTGTTTTTAAAGTTATTTGAAAAAGCCTGATACTCCCATGCTTCTGTTGATGATTAACCGGTATGCTCCATTTGGTATATTTGGTTTCAACTGCTTATTCTGGGTAAAACTGAGAAACACAGCAGGGTTTCTAGATCTCACTCCAAATCCCTGCTCCGTGAGACAAAGAGCCGCTTTGGCAGGCAGTGTTACTAAAGGACATCAAATACTTTTTTTACTCTTTCAAAAGTTCCTATTCTGTATCTTAGTTCTTTCAAAACTACCCATAAAACACAAACCTGATGTGAAAAGCAACCAGTTATTTCAGAGATATTTGTCAGTCTTTGTTTATACTTTCTAATGGCATTTCAGCACGGAGCTGGGGAGTTACCTCATTCCCGCTGACTACAACAAACTCTGACAGGGTGCCTTGTTTCCAGGGAGGAACTGCAGCCCAGACCTGAAACACACAGCTTCGTTAGAAACATTTTCTGACCAAAGCTCAGCATGAGGGCTTTCCCCGATACAGACCCCACCCTGTGAAAAAGCACAAGTCAGCAACAGGCCAAGCAAGAGTTATTTTCACATAACATAAATGTAGTACTTAGTATGATTCTGAATTTATCAAGTCAAACCACACTGGAAGCAGATGCTAATAAATCCTACGGTATTTAAGGACTACTTAAGAGTACCAGTAAGAGCACAGTCTCTGGGGCTTGAATACTGGCTCTAGCACTTCCTTTACAGCTGGGCTTCCTCATCTTGTAAACTGTGCCTAACTGTACTTACTTCGTTAAGGATTAAATGTGTTATTTTATGAAAAGCAACTAGAACAGTGTTAACTATTATTATGAGCTCAACTTTAATTTCTTGGTATAAAAGTTCAAAGTGACAAGTGACAGGTGATTATACCAAACTTTAGCTATTTTAAAACCATCTAACCCAAAAGGTAGAAATTGTCATTTAAAGACTTCAAGGAGAAAAAAAAAAAAAGTTGTTCCAATCCTACATATTTTAAAGTCTTCCAGTTCTTAAGCACTGGATTTAGAAAGCTCAAGTACAGTCAAGCTCTTTTGGAATTGTTTGTGAAAAATGTAACAACAGAACCCAGAAAATGAGGGTTCTACCCAAAGCTCAGTCAGTATACTTGTTGAAGAAAAAAAAAGGTCAAGGATACAGAAATACTTCCAAAAGAAGCAAAATGAAATCCACATATTTAGAAAAGGAGTTAACTCACCTCATCTCCCGGCTTGAAGTACCTCACATCGAGTCCACATTCCATCACCACACCAGAGACATCCCGACCCAGAGTCAGGGGAAATTCTTCTCCTTTGGTTTTAATATGTAAAGGATCACGTTTCATATTTAAAGCCGTAGCTCCATAACCACCTGTGAAATACAATTTATCGGTTTCCTCCAAAAGAATGAAATGATTTAAAAACCACTAGAGTTACATGCCAGATTCTAGATCCTCAAGATGTAGATTATAAAATAATCAACCTCACAATTTTTATCATCGCACTCGAAGGCACAAAAACAAGGAATGTTGTTCTTTCCAAAGAAAATTACTTGCAAAGTTATAACCACTCGTTCATCTAAAGCTACCATTGCGCAAATGGCCTTCAGAACTTTTGGTATTTCCTTTTATAGTTTTACTTTATTCTCTGAAAATGGTTTCCTTTATTAATTCATGAACTTGTTAAACAACAAAATCATTTGGTGCCAAGTCTAGTGAAGAAGATAAATGTTTGAGAGGGAGATACACCATAAGGTTTGTCTTAATGTCAGGAAACAAACTGAGGGTTGCTGGAGTGGTGGGGGGGTGGGGGGGATGGGTGGCTGGGTGATGGACATTGGGGAGGGTACGTGCTATGGTGAGCGCTGTGAATTGTGTAAGACTGATGAATCACAGACCTGTACCCCTGAAACACATAATACATTATATGTTAATTTAAAAAATTTTTAAAAAAAAGATAAATGTTAAAACTGTTTGAAGTTAACAAATAGTATCAAATACTGTATCCATGCCTAACCTTGGTCTAGGGATAATGTTCCCCACATCCCCAAAAATGTTTTTGGGGGGCACCTCTGAAATAAGTGCATAGATTCGTGAGTGAGGGGAAAAAAAAAGTTTGACTACCTCTATTCTGATGGATAATAAAGCAGTTAATTTGACTTATATCTTTATTTTTTAAATTTTACATAAATATCAGCTAAATAGAGCTGAAAACATTCTAATCATAACTTTTGTTTCAAATAAACTGGCTATCTACAATAACCTAGTTTATTATAAGCTTCAACATATAAAATGACTTTTCTAAGACACAAAATTATCTGTTATACCCTCTTCCGCTTGACATTTCTCTGAGAACAGAGAAATGAGCTAGGTGAGGCTCTCCAAGATAAGCACTCTTTCCACTTTTTCCACCTTTCTTGTGTCATGTACCACAATTTATGCTCCGAAGTCACTAACCCACTCTGTGAGTTTCCCCTTTCCCCCCACCCACCCGCAGAGGTGGCACATTAGATCATAAGGATGAGGAGAAACCAGCAAAGGAGACTGAGAAGGCCTGACCAGTGCAGAGGGGTGCTGAAGGCCATGGGAAGAGGGTCATTTCAAGAAGTCAAATGCTGAGGAGGCTGGGTGGCTCAGTCCGTGGCTCTTGGTTTCCACTCATCCTGATCTCAGGGTGGTGAGATCAAGCCCGCCCTGGTCTCTGCACTCAGCAGGGAGTCTGCGTGAGATTCTCTCCCCCTCTCCCTCTGCCCCCTACACCTGCTCATGGGCTCTCTAAAAATAAATAAACCTTAAAAAAAAAAAAAGTCAAATGCTGAGAGGTAAAACAGTTTTTCAGATAAAGTCAAAAGATGCCATACATTTTTTAAAAAACCAAACCAAACAGCTGATCCAGCAACACAGAGGTCTTCGGTGACCTTGACGGCAGTTGCTGTGGCCTAGAGTGCTCGAAAGAGAACGGGGAAGGGAGGAACTGGAGACCCGAGACGATTCAACTTTCTTAAGTAGATTTTCCTATGAAGGGGAGCACGGAAATGAAACAGTGACTGGAGGGGCACAGGTGAGAGGGAGAGAGGATTTTTGAGTGTTTTTTTTTCCTCCTCTTTAAGAGGGGAGAAATAACATCAAGTTTGTGTGCTAATCAGAATGATCCCGTAGAAAGGGAAAGACTGATGATACAGTAAAGAATTTCTGAAACAGTGCTTCTGAGTTGATTAAAGGGGATGGAATCAGGAACCCACGTGGAGGGTTGGCCTTAGACAGGAACAAGGAGGTTAATCCATATAGCAGGAGGGAAAGGTAGAGGATACAGGGAGAGAGGACAGGTGGGTGGCTTGCAGTTGTTGTTTTTCTAATTAAAAAAAAAAAATCAAGATGCGTAGGAGAGAGTGTTTGAAAAGTTGGGATAGTCCCAGAAAAATCTAAGCTGATGGCCATCATGCCAATATTACATATTTGCCATCTGGCTAGTTAGGAGTGCACCCCCCCATCAGGGGAAAAAACAACTTCACATGTAATACTCACGGAAGTCACGTTTCACTTTTCCTGTCTTACATTCCTTTTCCATAACTAAAACACAATTAAACAATTACTCACTGAAATTCCTATGTGGTATGAGCAACAAAAGCGGGTATTTAGCCATGTCAGAGTGTAGCTACGGCTTCAGAGCTACAAAAAAGGCTTCAGTCCTTTCTGAGGTACAGAGCCTGCAGGACAAGGTTGCTCAAGTTTTCTTGGTCAACAGAGTAGCCCTGCCTCACTCACCTTTGGTACTAGCCCAACAAGCCGCAAATCCAGAACGCAGCTGGTAGTGAGCGAGAACCTGCTTGGGGACACAAATAAATGGGGGCCCTTAGGAGCTTCATCCCATTGTTAGAGGTTGCCAGTTTAACTGACTCAGAGTTGGGATGATTTGGAAAATCCTAAGGTCATCAATTTCAGACTTTAATCCCATCTAAAGAAATCAGTGATTGTTGGTATGATGCTGTTGGCTATATATTTTTTTTCTATTTTAAGATTATTCATTTAGCCATTTACATGATTTATGATTTTATGTCCAATAACAGTGGCTATCTCCAGAAAAACAGCCTGGCTTCATAGGTCCTTGCATTCTTGTTAAGGGAAATAACGGCTCCCCACAGTTTATAAACTTCTACTCATTATTTTATTTCTGCAAGCTACCATTTCAGGTATCTCCTGCAACAACAATCACACATTCTCAAAAACAAAACAAAACTAAACTAAACAAAAGGATCCATGAGCAGGAAATATAACTTACAAATAATATTACTCAGTTAAGTTATAAAAAACTAGTAAGAGGTCTCAAGAATACCATATAAAAGTAAAACGTGTCACGGTATTACATTGTTAAATAGCAGCAAAGAAAGTCGAGACCCAGGCACCCTACTGAAATTAAAATGTACACAAAACAAATTGTGCATATGCATTCAAAGAAATTAAAAGTTAACAGATCTAAAAGAAGACAAATGTACAAATTACTCAGGGTTAGAACACCACTAATTTTAGTTTGCAATCTTAAGTTAAAATGAAAATAAAAAATGACACAAAAATAAAGACTGAATGATAACCACATATGTGAAGTGCTGAAACAGTTAGTGGTTGGTAGAACATGGGATCTACCTCCAAAGGATTTACAGTCAAGGGAGATGAAAAAACATACTGATCATTGGGTATAAACCCACCACTTAAAAGACATAGCCTATAAAAAATAAATTATCTTCATACCCAATGTAAATGAATAAAGTAAAACACTATAGCCAACAAGCAGTAGCACCTCTTACTTCAGAGCAAATAAAAAGAATATAAATGTGGATTTCATGGGACAATCATAGTAAAGACATTTCAATTCATCCTTAATAGGGAGCTTTCTAGCTATAAGCACTTTAAGAGTCCAAGTCTTTCCTCAAACCCCTGCCCCACAAAGACGTGTGTAATAGCTATTCCTCACACTGCCTAGATTGGCACGGTCCAATAGAAATATAATGCAAGCCACATATGTCATTTTAAGTTTCCTAGTAGCCACTAAAAAATAATGATTAATCTTAGTATTTTATTTAATATATTCAAAATAGTATCAGGTCAATGTGTAATCAATATAAATTAATGATATTTTACATTCTTTTCTTACTGTTTGAAATCCAGTGTGTATTTTCCACTAACATCTCATTGCAAACTAGCCACATTTCAGTAGCTCAACACTCACCTGTGACTAGTGGCTACTATATTGGACAGCCCAGGTCCAGATATAGTCACTAAGTTAAAAATAGCAACATTAAAAATTGGAGCCAAAAGACCTACAGACCAAGGGGTGCCTGGCTGGCTCAGTTGGTAGAGCGTGCAACCCTTGATCTCAGGGTTGTGAGTTCAAGCCCTGTGTTGGGTATAGAGATTACTTAAAAATAAAATCTTAAAAAAATAAACAAACCTAAAGACCGAGACACTGGACTTTATTTCCCTAATCCAGCAGTTCTCTAAGTTTTTACATCCCCAAGATCTTTTTGAGGAGCCTAAGAGGTTTTTTTTTTTTTTTAAGATTTTATTTACTTGAGCGAGAGTAAGAGTTAGAAGCAGAGAGCACAAAGGGAGAGGGAGAAGCAGACTCTCCCCTGAGCAGGGAGCCCGATGCAGGGCTTGATCCCAGGACCATGAGATCATGTCCTGAGCTGAAATCAAGAGCTGGCCGCCTAACCGGCTGAGCCACCCAGGTGTCCCTTTATATCATTTTATACTTCTAACCTGATTTAATTTTGTACTGTTAACACCAAAGGAGTTTACTGCATTTTTAAATGAATAAAAATTTTAAATTTGCTCTTCTAATTTCTAATAAGGTAAATACTGATAGCTATAACTCACACAAACAAAAGCCCATTGTAATTATCAAGAGGGTAAAGAGATCTTAAGACCAAAACACTTGAGAACTGACACCCTAATCATCACACAGCTCCTGGAAAATAGGAGGAAAAATGTGAAAATTTCAGCCTCAACACTTTCAAACTTCTCCATAAATTTTGCAAAATGATTCATTTTATCATTAATTCTAATTTTATAATTGGTTCATATAAACCAAGAAATTTAATTAATCACACATAGTTCACATACAGTAACTATTACAAGGCAATCTGATAAGAACTCTAAGTTACATACAGGCCTTCAAAACACATACCTACAGTTAAATTAAACTGCATATGGCAGCTTATTTATAACAAGGAAGTTAACTAACCAATCATCCCAAGAGATTTTTAAAAATTTTTTCAGAAGACGTGGGTGAGGAATATTTTTGTCATTTTTCTCCCCAAAGTTAAATTCTCAAGTAGTAATCAGTCTTTTCAGCATTATACTAACTGCATGGTGTATATATTCTTAAGGAATATAGTGCTCTTCAAGCTTTGTCAATATTCCCCAGCAGAAATTAAGATGGTAACATTCCCATTTAGGATGAAGCATACAGGAAAGGGTATTTTAAGTGCAGAGGGCAAAATTCAACAGCAGAAATGAGGAAAGTACTGTGACTGTGTATCGGGCACCTGTCCTGCTTCGCCCACTGCACCAATAAAGATGTGAATAGTGGGAGAGCAAAGAATTATTATAAAAATGCAAATTCTGAACTGATGTGAAAACATAATCATACCTCCAAAACCTGCAACAGCCCTCAGAATACCACCAAGTTCCCAGGAGAAGAGAACAAAAAGTTAGCTGTGGAACCCAAATTAACTCAAATTCCAATTTACATTTTAAGGAAGCATGGAAACATTTCAAAAGGTATATTTGCTTATATTTTGCAAAAGACTAAAGTAAACCATGAACACGGCAATTTCAAAAACTTAACAAATAATATCTGAGATACTGGCAAATACCTAAACTATTCCTTCGTGTTAACCAAAGAAGTGTAGTCAAATAACAAGTGAATTTTTAAAACTGATCCCTGATGAAATTTTGAATTTTAAAAAAAGAAAGGTAAGGAGGAATGTCTTTCGAAAACTTACTTCTCATGTTAACATCTATAGGATTTACACTTGCAGCGTGAACTTTGATAATAACTTCATTTGGATAGTGTATGACAGGTATCATCATATTCTGAGTAAATCGAAGCACTTCATTCTTCCCGTATTTATCTATCACCCAGGCGGGCATGACAGTGCTCCTTGAAGAGGTAGTACTAATCTTTCCAACTAAAACTTTTTGTACGGCGTGGCTTCTCCAGAAGCAAACCGCAGTACATGCATTTCTTCTAAGTACACACGTCTTCAGAAATTCCATCGTAAACATCAGTTGAACTGCGTGCCCTAATTAAAATGCATTTAAATGGGATCGAACTCCAACCCGTGAATCAAACACACTGGCCGATTTCAAAGTTGAGAATTCAAAAATGAAGTCAGCCTAACTAATGGAGCAAATGAAGGAGAAGAATATGGAATTATTCTGCTCTTCCCATCTGAAAAGCCCCAATTAACGTTCCAGTCAATATTCTGTCCATTCTCCTCCTTCCTCACACCCCCTCCCCTTTGAAAAGCAAAAACAAAACCCCTAGAATCCAGCCCTGTCCCGGGAGCCCCCGGCAGGATAAGCTAACTCCGCTCGCGACCCAGACGCCACAGAGAATCAGAGTCTCCCCGACTCCCTCCGAGACCCTAGCCCGAGTCTCCTTACGGCCCGCTCTCCTTCGCCGCAGGAGTTGCTTTGCGGCGCCAACCAATCGCGTGCAAAGATCATTTCCCCGAGCTGCAATTCGACCAATCTAAGTAGTCGGTGTTGAAAGGTGCAATGACGATCAAAGATGGCTGCGCCCGTGTGACCCCGGCGCGGGTGTTGACCTCTCTTATTCCTCCTTGTCACCTGGGCCTTATGGTGGCAGGCTGGGCACGAGGACCATGCTGGGCCGGACCCTCCGAGAAGTGAGTGGAACTGGCTGCTGAGGGCCCAGGGAGGTCAGAAAGATTCGCGGATTCCGTGGACAAGGAGCCCCCGGGTCTGACTCGCATCTTAGTCAGCCTCGCCGTCTCCTTTCCTGGAACTGGGTGGGTGCTTCAGACCTTTGGGGCCTTCAGCTGTACTCTCTGTACCCCATTCTGGAGTTAAGACCTCAGCAAGGGAGACTTAGCGCGGAGCTGTGCGGTGGAAGTATACGGCGGCTTCTCAATTAGATGTTGCTAAGGCTTGGGTCAGACCCAAGACCCACTCTGGCCTCTTAGAGTGCGCTCCGCCAGTCCACTTCAGTCTCCTTCTGTCCCCGACACTCATCTGATGCAGTTCTCGCTAAGAGGCTCAGCAGATCTGTACTTTGCAAAATACAAACGAGTAATTTTTAGTCCCCCCGCCCCGCCCCGCCTTGACATATTCTCTAGACTTCATCTACCACTAAGATACTAATGATTCTCTCACCTGTGTCTTCATGTCCTAGCCATCATTTTTAAACTCTAGTCTAATATTTGTAAGTGCCCCCTGGACATCTCTTCCAAATGCCCCATAACCACCTCCACTTAATTTAACCAAAGTTGACTTCAGCATTGTAATAGGACCACTTCTTATTTCTCAATTTCCACCTTAAAAAACAAAAACCTGATTTCTGAATTCTTAATATTCTCTTTTTAATGGCACAACTTTTAATCCCAGTTGCCCTTACATTCTTTCTCATCTGTCATATCCAATAAATCACTAAGCCCTGTTAATTCTGTTTTGGAATTTATGTCTGGAAATTGTTTTCTTCACTTACTCTCTGCTGTTAAGGCTTCAGTTCATGTCTCCTTGCTTTCTGGCCCATATCTCTCAACCTTGAGAACTGTCTGCAGGCCCACTCTTACAAGAATCACATCAGGTTCTTGTTAAAACCACAGCTGTGTCCCACTTTGGCAGCTGTGTGATTTGAGGACCAGATTATATGGTTTAACCAAAGCTCCAGGTGATTCTGCTGGTAAGTAGGTGTTGAGGACCTATCCTGCCTTCCATCTTCCTGTTGTATCTTCACCTGGGAAATCTTCCACCCCCCCATATGGTAGCCTTTTAGAAAGCTATAAATTATCATAACTTAAAATTGACAGGCATTTAATAATATAGTCCTTTCCCAAAATACATTAGTATTTTACCATTTTATATGGCTTCTGGCCTCTACTGCATATTTCTGTACAGTAAATTCCTCTACTAAAGAATCCAATTTGTTCTTAAAAAAAAAAACGAAACACCAAAAACTAGTTTTAAAATGAAATGCAACCTATAAAAATACAGTATTTCCTTTCTCTGCCCTTTCCCCTTTCAGCACCCCGTCTTTTGTGCCACCCCTTTCTGGTGGTGTTGAATGAGCCCCTGTGAGAAACAACTTTTGCCTCCAGGGGGAAAAAAAACAGGAGAGCTGACCTAAGGTACACAAGAGGTTGCCTGAACAGGATTACTTTCACTTAATTACTTCTTTCACAAATATTTGTTGATGCCTACTGTGCACAAAACATTATTTGGTAGTCATTTTCCCAGCCCAAAAAATATCTTCTCTCCGCTTTGTATTTTTTCTCAGATCATTATACATCCCAAATTCTACCAATTAGAGATTAATTATTTTAGTACATGTTCTCTTTTAAATACATAAAGATGCCTTGCAGGGTCGAATGATTTATTCACCCATTGTTGTGAGTTATAATAGTTTAATAAAATTTCTCTCCATCCCACGCTAGTTGATATAATCAATTGAAGAAAGGGAAAATTTGCTGGGGAGGAAATTTGGGAGAGGAGCTGGAAACTAGAGTTTTGAGGCAATGTTGGGGACCTAAGTGAGGCTTAGAGTAACAGAGGGGGCCTGGAAGGAAGCACTAAAAGGAGGTAACGTGCCAGATGGGAGGTAAAAGTCCTATTTCTCAAGTTTTATGCAGGTACATTCAGGAAAGAGGAGGAGTCTCACTTTCACCTTCCTCTTTTGTGGTATCTTCCCAGTGTTTCTAGGAGCCAGACATCAGGCTAATATTAATCCTAAAGTTATTAATTATATATTGAATAGGCTTGTTGGGGGTCTACCTAAGAACACTTAATTATTGTTCTATGGGAAAACAGATTCCAAATTTTAAATAACTCGGGTATTCATTCATTCAACTAACATTTAGTGAGCACCTCTGTGTTCCAGACATGGAATTAACATTGAAGACAAACAGAAGTTCCTGCCTTCATGAAGCCTGCATTTTTGTGGGGAAACAGGCATTAAAGAAGTTGTTTTTTTTTTAAGTAAATAATATAATCACAGGTAGTATAAGTACTATGAAGAAAGACTAGGCAGGCCACAGTGTGAGAACTCGTGGGGGGAGCCAGATGTGTTGGGAGTGGTCAGGAAAGGTTTCTCTTAAGAGATCTAAAGGATATGAAGGGGAAGCCCCGGGAAGGCCTGGGAGAATAGTATTCCAGGCAGAGGGAACAGTAAGTGCAAAGGGTCTGAAGCAAGAGCAAGGTTGACACATTCAGGAGTTGCAAGAAGGCCAGCATGCCTAGATAAATGTGAATGAAGAGGAGAATAGTGGGAGATGAGGTTAGAGAGATAAACAGGAGCCAGATCATGGAAAACTTTAGGCCGTGCTAAGGAGTGTGGATTTTATTCTAAGTGTAATGAGAAGCCTCTGGAAATTTGTGAGTATGTGGATATGATTTGATTTAAAATTTAAAAAGCTCCTTCAGGTTATTCCTAAAGACATGGTCTGTAGGAAAGCAAGCGAGGAAGCAGGAAGATCAGTTAGAAGGCAAGAGATGATGGCAGCATAGATGGGGTGGCCATAGAGATAATGTGAAATGGGATTGTTTTTTAAGTTAGGGCTTGCTGATGGACTGGATACAGAGTTTGAGGGAAAGAGAAGAATGAAGGAGGATGGTTAGATTTTTGACCTGGGCAGTTGGGAAAGTGGTAACATCAAGATGAGGAAGAGGTTTTTTTTCCCCCCATTTTTTTTTTAATTGAGGTGTAATTGATATAGAACATTATATTAGTTGCAGGTGTACAACATAATGATTTGGTATTTGTATACACTGCAAAATGATCACAATAAGTCTAGTTTTTCCCGATCACCATATAAAGTTACATAATGTACAATATTGTTGACTATAATCACCATGTTGTACATTATATCCCCATGACATTTATTTTATGACGGAAGTTTGTACCTCTTGTACCTTCTCCCATTTTGCCCATCCCCTAACCTCCTTCCCTACTGGCATCCATCAGTCTGTTCTCTGCTTCTATGAGTTTTGTTTTGTTTTTTAGATTCCACATGTAAGTGAAATCATAACGTTGTCTTTTTCTGACTTGTTCCACTTAGCATAATACTCTCAAGGTCCATCCATGTTGTCACAAATGGCAAGATTTCATTCTTTTTTAATGGCTAATATTCCACCGTACATATACCACATCTTCTTTATCCATTCGTCCATCAATGGACAGGTTGTTTCCACATTTTGGCTATTGTGAATAATGTTGTAATGAACAAAAGGGTGCATGTATCTTTTCGAATTAGTGTTTTCATTTCTTCGACTAAATACCCAGAATTGGAATTGCTGGATCATATGATAGTTCTGTTTTTAGTTTTTTGAGGACCCCCATTCAGGAAGGACTCTTAGGAAGCATATTTGGAAGGAGGAAAGTTATCAAGACTTCTGTTCTGGGCATGTTAATGTGGAGATGTCTGCTAGCTATCCAGGTGAAGAAGTCATTTAAGCAGGTGGCTATCTAGGAGTTTGGAGATCAGAAAGGCAGCTAGGTATGAGGATATAAAGTGGCCAGAGTATAGAAGATAATAAAAGTGTGTGGCCAGATAAGAACACCCGGGGAATTGAGTACAAAAATAGAAGAAGGCCTAAAACTTTCCAACATTTAGAGTCAGCAATAGGAAGCAGAGCCAGCAAAAGAGACGTTGAAGGAATGGTCAGTAAGGCAAGAGGAAAACCAGGTCTTGGTGTCCTGAAACACAAGTGAAAAAGCTTCAGGAGGAGAGTGTTCTCTTAAGTTGAATGCTGCTGAAAAGTACTTGTAAGATGAGGACTGAGCATTGACTGCTGGATTTAGGAATGTGAGGTTGCTAGTGATCCTGATGCAATTTCTTGAAACATTGGAGACAAAAGCGTGAATGGAGTGTGTTAATGGGTTCCAGTCAACTGGACACTCAGGCCTCAAGGGCTCTCCTATACCTTCAGCATTTATCAAGACAATTCTTTTTAAAAGGTGGTTCTTTTCCTAAGTGAACTTCTGATGCTCTCTGTAAAGTTAATAGTATAGTGGTCCAGAGCATGGGATTTGGAAACAAGAACAGGCCTTGGTTGAATCCCAGCAGCTCGGCTACTTTATAGCTTTGTGACCTCAAGCAAGAATGTTAGTTTTTTTATCTGTAAAAAGAAAATAAGAATATCAGCCCCTCATAGTGGATATAAAGATTAAATGAAATGTAAAGCATTGCTGGGTGGAGGGATGGATGAAATAGATGATGGGGATTAAGGAGGGCACTTACTGTGATGAGCACCGGGTGTTGTATGGAATTGTTGAATCATTATATGGTACACCTGAAACTAATAGAACACTGCTAACTATACTGGAATTAAAATAAAATTTTAAAAATCTTGAAAAGAAATATAAAGCATCTAGGATAATGCCTAGAACTAAGTGCTATTATTGACATTAATTTTGTTATAGGGACAAATTTACTAAATTATATGTATTTACAGTGATCTCTTCCCCTAGTTGCTAAGAAGAGTGGCTCCTGAGGAAGATTTCTTAATTTTTCTAAGAAAGTGTATTATTTTTCTCTTGCTGCCTAACAAATTAATATAAACTTTTTGGCTTAAGATAATCCTATTATCATCTTACAGTTTTGTGGGTCAGGAGTCCAGAAATGGAGTAGTTGGGTTCTCTGCTCACAAGAGTCTCACAAGGCTGAAATCAAGGGGTCAGCCAAGGCTGTGGTTTCATCTGAAGCTCAGGGTCCTCTTTCAACCTCATTGGTTGTTGGAAGGCTCTGTTTCTTTGCAGTTGTAGGACTGAGGTCCCCATGTTTTTCTTGACCATGTGGATGGTTGAGCAAATAAGCTGAGTGGACAGGAGGTGTGGGATAACTAAAATTGAGGTTTTGGAGGTTCTAGAGATACTGGTAATGATGTAGTCTGAGCTGAGTTGGTAACTGGGGCAAGGTGAAGGAAAAGTTTGCCTGAAATGAGGTCAAGAACTGAGAGGCCAGGTGTCAGTGTACGTTACTTGAAGTCTGAAGTCAACCAGAATAACAGCAGGAGCCATGGTAAAGATTAAAGGGAGCTAAGTGCGAGAATCTTCAATGAATGAAAAGGAGTACTCGGGAGACGGTGGATTCACACCCCAAGGAGAGTGATATAAGCTCCCCCAAGGCCTGTACTTCACCTGAGCTGGGACTTTTGAACAAAGAGGGAAGAGGAAGGCATTGAGGAATGAGGAGGATGCCTGCCTGCACATTCTCCCTTCCCCCACTGGACTCTGGTCTATGGTGGGTAGAAGCTAAAGCAGTCATCTCTTGAGAAAGCTGCAGGACCAGCAGGGGTCTCAAGGAAAAGCCTACTTTCCATTAGAGAAAAGTCAGGGAGAACGAATTTGGTTTAACAAAAACTCTTATAGTTGATTTCATCTTATATTCAGCTACGCCACCTTCAGTTTTGCCCCAGGGAAGCTGCACTGTTCTATTTCACACTCCTTATACTCAGGCCATTCTAGCTAGTTACCATCTTTGTTTTCATTTCCCTTCTCCAATTCTCTTACTGACTTTCTCAAATCTGGATTTCCTAAGAATGGTCCTAATGAAGATCAGCACCATTTAAAATGAGTGCTCCTGGACAGTCTCATTTCTTGCCCTTGTAACCACCACCGTAACTCATTTCCCTTGTATTCTTATACCAGCTGGCAAGTCAGGAAGCAGCCTGAGGATAGTAGGCATTAGGAGACTTGAGGGGAGGCAAAGAAAGACAGGCATAATTTTCTTCATTACCAGTTTGGCCATGGCATAGCCCAGTTGCCCTGCCCCTTGCAGGGCCCCTCCCCCAGCCGCCCCTTGGCGACGCTTTCCTCCTCTTGTGCATCAGCCTGAGGGGACCTCTCCGTGGCCTATTGCCACTGCTTTGCTCCCCTAAAACCCTCAGCCCTAAGAATACCGCCGCTTTGATGATTTAATCAACAGCTGAGAGCAGATGATATGCAGATTTTCTCCTCAAATGCAAACTCCTGTTGCTTGGTGGATGTCGGACACCTGAAGGTGCAGTCAGCTCAGAGGACAGACTAAGCTTGCTGTAGCGCAGAGAGAGATAGTGGAAGAGCACGTGTTTATGACCTTCCCTCTACCCTGTACTGCTGTGTGCCTTCGGACAAATCACTAACCTCTCTGAGCTTCAGTTTCTGCATCTGTAAAATGAGGTTAATAAGATATAACTTACATGGTTGTGTTAAGGTGAAGGGAGGTAGTAATGCACGTAAAGCAACAGTATCCGGCTCTTGGTAAATACTCAATAAACATTACTCCACCCATCCACCTTCTCCCCAAGCCCCCATCTCATCCAACTCTGTTCAGATAATCTGCAAAGCTTTGGTGTCATCTTTGACTTATTGTTCATTGCTTTTATCTAATTAGTAAGTACTTACTATTACTTCCTCCGGGAAGTATTAAATAGTCATCACTTCAAGCTTCGCTTACTATAAACATATAGATTCTGGTCACTTGTGGTGCAGTTTATCTTAACACTTTGTTTACTAGCCTTTCTAATGCCTCCAAGACAGGATTGCGGAGAAGTTTGGTTTTAGTTTGCTTTTGAACCCGTATTTTATAAGCATTTCTCTCAACTTGTAGTGGCTCTTACTCGAATTCTGCAGTAAAACATAAAGATCTCACTTCGAGTCATAAGGCCCTGCAGGGCCTTGTCCAGCTGTTGCTCTCACTCTGCATTGCCTGTGTTCCCGGCTTGCCCCCCCCATGCCCCACCCACGCCAAGCCTCCCCCCACCCCGTTCACCCCTACTCAGGCTGATGGGTGCATCACCCTCATTCACTATACTCCCGAGGTATAGAGTTCTCTTCACTTCAACATTTTACACTTCAGCACTCTATCTGCCCACTCAGTATAATACTTGTATCTTCTGCAGCCTCAGTAAAAGTTTTTTTTTATTTTATTATGTTATGTTAATCACCATACATTCCATCCTTAGTTTTTGCTGATTCATTGTTTGCCTGTAACCCCCAGTGCTCCATGCAGTATGTGCTCTCTTTAATACCCATCCCCGGGCTAACCTATGCCCCCACCCCTCAGTAAAAGGTTTTTGAATTGTATATATTACAGGTTTCTACAGCACTGAAACAAGGCCACATTACTCCAACAGAGCTCTGTCAAAAATGTCTCTCCCTTATCAAGAAGACCAAATTTCTAAATGCTTACATTACTGTATCAGAAGAGGTGGCCTTAAAGCAAGCTGAAGAATCGGAGAAAAGATACAAGAAAGGTAAATTACTGTGAATTTTACTTAATTGGCATATCCCTAGAGAAAGAATTTAATTGGATGTAGCAGTCTCCATTTGTCAAGTGAGGCTTTTTAACATAAAACATAGCCTTATTTAAAGAACTTGCCATGAGGTACAATAAAAATAAGGCTAATGGGTATGTGATGCTTTCTAATGCCCAACTGTAATAATTTCTAACATCAACTTGATTTATGAAGAAGTATCTTTACCAAAAACTAATAGTTATTGTAATAACTAGTATTAATGTGTCTTTATATTCTGGATGTAGCTCCTATTCTTTTGGCTTTTTAACGCAGGTCACTCACTTGGGGATTTAGATGGAATTCCCGTTGCAGTAAAAGACAACTTTAGCACGTCTGGCATTGAGACAACATGTGCATCAAACATGCTGAAAGGTAAAGTTTAATCAACCAGAGCATTAATAGTTTTATGAAACTATTTTTTCAGCTTAAATTAAAGATAAGATACTAAAGCACCAAAGTATTCTCAGACTAATTATATCTGCAAAAGAAGTACTTAGGCTGGAATATTTTTACTATTGGCTCTTTCGGAATTCAAAATTATCCCTTAGAGGTAGGCCAGCTTAATGGATATATCCTATTTAGGATGTTTTAGAAATCCTACTTAGGGAGATTTACTGACTGACCACCACACACACACTCAGCGCCCTCTGACTCCCACTCATCGATACCACGGGACTAGGGAGGAAGGGGCTGTCATCACCCCTCTCGTGAGGGTGGTCTGAGGATTCACTTTTATTGTCTAGTTGTTTTTTCTTTCCCAACTCCTCCATCTCTTATATCACTATATTTATCTGAGTATATAGTGATGCTTAGTTTTATTCTTTACAGTTTAGTAGGTCAAAAGGAAACCTGTTTCTCAAGATTTCTGGATCCTAGAAGGAAAAAGACATGGCAGAATCTTGTTCAGAGTGCTACACACTAAAAGAAAGTCTATGAGGAATATGCCCCAGGTTCCTCTGATAGTTAGATTGTTGATATTGTCTTGGAGTACACACTAGATGAAATTTCAGTTGAGAATAAAGATCTATTTCTGACTGGAAATAGATAAAAAATTACTATGGGATATAGCATTTCAAGTACAATGAGCAAATTAATGATGTGCTATTAGTTTCAAATGAATTGGGTACATCTGTATCATTCAGTATTGTGTAGCAGTAACTGTTAATGTTTTTAGATGATAAAAATAGTGAATATACCATTGCCTTCGGAAAATGGAGCAATTAGCAGTAGCAAGATTAAAATTAACTAGCTTTTGGAAGAAAGTATGACCTGCTACTCAAATTAGGAATAATTAATACATGTCAATATCAATAGCTTAGTTGTAGTTTAAAATCTTGTTTCTTGCGTGTGATTTACATGTTCACTCTTTTCTCTCCTACAATAAAAATAACTTAATTTTTTCAGGTTATGTACCACCTTACAATGCTACAGTTGTTCAGAAGTTGTTGGATAAGGGAGCTGTCCTGCTGGGAAAAACAAATTTAGATGAGTTTGCAATGGGGTAAGTAAAATTAAAATTCTCTTCCCTTGTTTTTCTTTCATCTTTGTCTTTAATTTCATTAAATGTAGGTACCCAAAAGCCCTGAGGTGATTTCTTGAGGACTCTAATGCCAGTTTCTCAGTCCCTCTGTGAGATTATGTTTTATTGTTTAATAGGTATATGGTCAGATCTCATTTTGGTTTTAGTTTGCATTGCCCTGATGACTAATGATGTTAAACATCATGTGTTTATTTTGCTACCCATGTTTCTTCTTTGGTGAAGTATTTATTCAAATCTTTTACCCTTTTTTTTTTAATTGGGCTGTTTGTCCTACTGAGTTCTAAGAGTTCTTTTATATATTATATATTCTGGATTCAGGTCCATTGTTAGATAGGTAATTTGCAGATAATTTCTCCAAGTCTCTGGCTTGTCTTTTCGTTCTCTGAACATTCCTTTCAAAGAGTGAAAGTTCCTAATTTTGATGAAGTCCACTTCATCTTTTTTTTTCTTTTATGATTAATGCATTTTGTATCTTAACTAAGAAATTTTTACCTGACCCACAGTCACAAAGATTTTTCTCCTAGAAGTTTTAGTTTTTACCTTTAGACTCATAATCCATTTGAGTTAATTTTCTTGTATGTGGTGTGAATAAAGCCAAGGTTCATTTATTTGCACAGGTGTCCAATAGTTCTGGCCCTATTTGTAAAAAAAAAGATTATCCTTTCCTCATTAAATTACCTTGGTTTCTTTGTCAAAAATCAGTTGGAGCATATATACATATATAGATCTATTTCTGGATTCTGTTCTGTTGATCTCTCTACTTACTTTAATATCATGCTATCTTGATTCCTGTAGCTTTATTTTTTTTTTTTTAAGATTTTATTTATTTACTTGAGAGAGCAAGAGAGAGTGAGAGAGCACGAGTGGGCTGGGGGAAGGGCAGAAGAAGAGGGAAGAGCAGGCTCCCCACTGAGGAGGGAGCCTGACGTGGGGCTCGATCCCAGGACCCTGGGCCAAAGGCAGATGCTTAACCTACTGAGCCACCCAGGTGCCCCAATTCCTGTAGCTTTATAGTAAGCCTTGAAATTAGGTAGCGAGAGTCCATTAACAGTTTTTCTTTTTCAAAATTATTTTACATATGCTAGGTCCTTTGCATTTCCATAGAAGTTTTAGAATCAGCTTGCTGATTTCTACAAAGAAGCTTGATGAGATTTTGATTATGATTGTGAATTTATAGATCGATTGGGGAGATTTGACATCTTAATATGTATCTTATGATCCATGAACACTTTATATCTATCCATTTATTTAGATTTTAATTTTTCTCAGCAGTATTTTTATGATTTTTTGCATATAAATCTTGTATGTAATTTGTTTGATTTATTCCCAAGTATTTCAACTTTTTTTTAGATTTTATCTATGTATTTGAGAGAGAGTGAGCATGAGTCTGTGGGAGGGGCAGAGAGAGAGGGAAAAGCAGACTCCCCGCTGAGCAGGGAGCCTGACAACGCAGGGTTCTATCCCAGGACCCTGAGATCATGACCTGAGCCAAAGGCAGATGCTTAACTGACTGAGCCACCCAGGCACCCCCCAAGTATTTCAGTTTTTTAATGATAAAATGGTATTTTTTTTAATGTCTAATTGTTTGTTAGTATATAGAAATATAATTGATTTTTCTATATTGACCTTGTATGCCATGACCTTGCTAAGCTCTCTTTTTAGTTCTAGTTGATCTTTGTAGATTCTTTGGTATATTGTATGTAGATGATCATGTAGCCTAAAAATAGAGGCAGTTTTATTTCTTCTTATTTCTCTTTCTTATTGTGTTGGTTAGGACTTTAGTACAACACTGAGTAGAAGTAATAAGAGCAGATATCCTTGCCTTGTTCCTGATTTAGGAGAGAAAGCATTCAGTGTGTCACCAAAAGTGCTTTCTATTTTCCCTTTTATAACACTTGTCACATTTGTAATATTTGTTTGGTCTGTGCTCCCTGTTTCATAGAAGCAGAATCTTTGACTCTCTTATTTACAGTGGTATCTCTTGGCACTCAGCAAATATATGTTGAATGAATTAATCCATGAGAGTAACTTGAACATTGGTTATTAGGACATTGCCTTGAACAGCTGATCAAAATGAACATAATCAGTGAGGGTAAGTGGACATCGTGTAACACTAGATGTGATTCCCTAAGGACACACCATCATCTATGCAGTATTCCAGCTGAGAATGTTAAACCTGAAACTAATAACAAGGAAATAAAAGATAAGTCTGAAATGAGAAACATTCTGTTAAAATATGAATATCATAAAAAATGAAGAAAGGCTACGAAAATATTCCCAGATTAAAAGAGCCTAAGGAAAGTATAACTTAAAACTTATAGAAGAAAATGTAGGAGAAAATCTTTGTGACCTTGAGTTAGGCAAAGATTTTTTAAATGAGACACATGAAGTACAATCCATAAAATAAAAAACTGATAGATTGGACTTCACTAGAATTAAGAGCTTCTCTACTTTAAAATACACTACTAAAAAATGAAGAAACAAGCCACAGCCTGGGAGAAGATCTTTGCAAAACATATATCTGAGAAAGAACTGGCATCCAGTATATTATAGAACCTTACCCAACTCAAAAATAAGAAAACAGCCCAATTAAAAAAAAAATGGATAAAATATGTAAGCAGACATTTCATCAAAGAAGATATGTAGTTGGCAATAAACACATGAAAAAAAAGCTGAGCATGGTTAGTCATTCAGGAAATGCAAATTAAAACCACAAGGAGATACATACACCTGTTAGAATGGCTTATAAATGACAGTATCTAGTGCTAACAAGGATGCAGAGCAATTGAGTATCTCATACAGTGTTGGTAGGAAATGCAAAATGGTATAGCCGTTTTGGAAAATAGTTTGCCAGTTTCTTATAAAGTAAACATCATATAATCCAACATTCTCAGTCCTACATATTTACCCAAGAAATGAAGACTCATATTTACACAAAAGCAATGGCTAGGGTCTTTCAGTACAATATTTATTGTGGCTTTATTCATAATTGCCAAAAACTGGAAATAACTCAATGTCCATTGGCTGGTGAATGATTTAAAATGTACAAAAAGAAGCTAAAGAGATGATGATAACTAAATGCAATACCTGACTCGAGACTGTACTGGGAGGGGGTAAAATGCTGTAAAGGACATTATTGGATCAGCTGACCAAACTGGATTACATACAATGGATTAGATAAAAATATTGTATGGATGTTAAGTCTACTGAGATTGATAACTGTACTGTGACTGCATAAGGGAAAACCCTTACTGTTAGGAAATGCACACTGAATACATACTAAAATATTTAGGGGTAAAGGGCCATGATACACCTAATTTACCCTTACATGGTTCAGAAACAAAAAGTATTTGTATATGTTGCAGACACACATAAAGCACACAAATGGTAAAACAAATTGGGTGATTTGTTAATAATAGGTGAATCTGGGTAAAGGGTATAAAGTCCTTTTCATATTTGATTTTTGCAATTTACCTGTAAGATTGAAATTAATTCAAAACTTTTAAAATAAGTTATTATTTAACTTACGCTTGTCTTAAAACATCTGGTTAATAGAGGGAATCCTTCAGAGGACTTCTTGTTAACTCTTTGAGTGTTTATGACACTCTTCAACTGCAAGACCTTGATTTACAAGGGAAATCATCATAAGCTGAATTGGATGATCAACTGGGGTAAAAATCCTCTTTTCTTAGCAGACTAGTTTTCTCTACTTTCTCCCACATGCTCTTACTTCCCATCCTCCACCTCCTCAACCATCTAATTAATGAAGACTACATCTAAGCAGGCTTCTTGCCTTTTCCAATTCAAGTTCCAGTGGATTATACAGTGTTAGGAGCAAATAATATAATCAGGAAGTGAAATTCTCATATAAAGTGAAAGTTTCGTTAAAGATATCTTACTTCACTTCATCTCAGATCTGGAAGCACAGATGGTGTATTTGGACCAGTTAAAAACCCCTGGAGTTACTCAAAACAATATAGAGAAAAGAGGAAGCAGAAGGCCCATGGTGAGAATGAGGATTCAAATTGGCTTATAACTGGAGGAAGCTCAGGAGGGAGTGCGGCGGCGGTAGCAGCGTTCACATGCTTTGCGTAAGGTGCTTTCTTCTGTTTGTACTGTAAAGCCCGACCAAATACAAATAGTCATAAACCATCCTCAGAATCCAACAATAGAGTAGTTCATATGTGCTATTTTTATTTCTTTCAGTGAGTTATTTGTGCTTGATGGTATATAAAAATTGTATCTTATAAATATGCTCAACTGTACAGTATATGTAATGTGTATTTTATACATTTAACTTTAATTGAAGATAATATTTAAACTCTTCCTCTATAGTATCTGGTTTTCTTAAAAAACATGATTTTATGGATCTTGCAGAATAAACCAGTTAGCATAATTGAATTTCATTTTTAAAATAATTTATTTGGGTTTCTGTTCACTGATGGTACAAATATTTAGGGACTAAGATACCATGGCTTTAGTTGAATGCTGCTGAGCTATTAATTATGGTTTATCCTTCAGCTAAATCAGGCTTGTCTAAAAAAAGGGGGGGGGGGAAGAAAAAATGTTCCTGATATGTATCAGTAGGATATTTAAAATAGTGTTTTCATAAATCTGCAACTAAAAATGTATATCATGGAGTATAGTTTTTTTCATGTTTGTTAGGAGCTGATTTGTTCAACTCTCCTATTTTTGTATTTGGGAAGAATCCATCCATCATGCTTTATGTTTTAAGTCCCATTTGTAAAGCATTTCTTAACCACCTAAAGAAGAGTAAATAAATACCACTGTTATTTACATTCTCAGTTTCAGTATAAAATTGAGTGTGTTTCTTTAGTAGTACTGTATGTATTTCATTTCTCCTTAATTACCCGCTGAAACTAAGCTCTGTCACAGACATTGCAACCAATAAATTATTTATATTTTGAGATTTAGATTCTTGAGGGGTTTTTTTTGTTTTTTTTTTTAGTTTCTCTGAAATCTTATTTACAAGTAAAACCATTTCATTTTCTCTCTGTGGAATTTTGTAGCATTGCATTAATATTAATGAGAGTTCTGACAAGTTAGGACTGCAAGATTAGGTGCTTTTTTCTCTTCTCATCATGCTACTTAATGTTCATCTTTCTGAATGTGCTCAGAGAAGATACGGCATTTTGACACATAATTCCTATGGAAATGTAGGTTTTACTTTTATACAGCCGTCAGTGAATCCTAATAAGAAAATGTGTCCTTTTAGAAATTGTGAAAGCAACAGCCTGATTTCATAGCTTACGTGGACTTGGTAAGAAAGACAATCTAATTTGCATTTTCTGTAGAGCTCAAGGGCCATGTGACTGGTAGGAGCCTTATTCAGTCCAAAGCTTTATTCTGGGTATAGTCAAGAGAGGCACAGACCCAAAGTAACTTCAGATTGAATGGGTCCCAAATTATCAGGTGTTCTGCTTTGTTTCCCCACCCCCCTTTTGATTTGCTTCTTTTATAATAGTTTTAAAAACAGGAAGGTTGTTTACCCACTAAAAGGAATGAGCGAGAGTGCTTTGTAGTGTTGGAAAGATATCAAAGATACACTGTTACGTGGAAAATAAGTTGCAGAATACTACATACAGTATGACCTTCTTTCTCTTAAAAGTAATAATTACATACGTATATATGTTAGTTGCATGGAAGTGTCTGGATGAGTATATCAAAACTGATAATGGGATTGTTAGGGAGGCAGTGATTATAAGAGAAATTTCACTTTATACACTATATACTTACACAATATTTTAAATTTTGTAGTTGGCACATATACTTTCCTAATCAGAAAAACCTTTTTTCTCTGAAATAAAGTTTAAAAAAATTTTTAATTATGGTAAAATGTACATAACCTAAAATTTACCATCTTAACCATTTTTAAGTGTACAGTTCAGTGTTAAATACATTCACATTGTTGTGCAACCAATCTCCAGACTTGGTTCATTTGCGGAACTGAAACTTGGTACCCTTTAAACAACAGCTTCCCATTTGCCTGTCCCCCCAACCCCTGGCAGTCACTCTTTTACTTTCTGTCTCTATGAACTTGAAGACTCTAGGTACCTAGAGTGAAAATTATTTAGTATTTGTGCTTTTATAACTGACCTATTTCACTTAACAAAATGTCCTCAAGATTAGTTTTTGGTTTTGTTTTTAATAAGAAAAACATATACTCTATAGGTAACTGAGCAAAGAAATGAGCACTTCATAGTTGGGTAATGCAAATACAAATAAATGTGAAAAATTATTCAAAAATGCACATTAACAAAGCTTTTTGGTTATTCAGATAACCAACTTTTCAGAACTGCTAGTACTCAGTGATGATAATAAAACATAAGGCCAAATCTGATTCACTGCAGTTGGAAGTATAAATTGGCAGGGCCTCTCTGACAGGTCATTTGACAATACAGATTAGGAACTTAGAATAACAGGCAGACCCTATGGCTCATTAACTCTACTTCTTGGAAGCCAGCCTAAAAAATAATCAGGCATATGGGCAAAGATTTATGTTTACAGGTGTTTATTACAAAGTAATTTATTATGTAGTTATTATCCTTCTTGGCAACAACATAAATGTTTAAATAAAGTACATTTCTATCCATGATTCTAAGTGAGGTAGCAGAAGGTTCTGTGTATGAATTTCTGGGAGAAGTGTGTTTAGTTTATAAAAGCATACTGTAAAACTGCCATTAAAGGAAGGTATAAGGTATCTGTATGTATACTGATAGGAGAATGGGCTTTAAAATCCTGGGAATCACTAATTGATATGATGGAATACTATACATATTTTAAATTTTCAGTGATTTTAATGAGCTAGCAAAAGGCTCATGATAAGAAAAAAAGAGATGGGAAGTTATAATTACAGAATGACCTGAGCCATGAAAGAAAACTGCATTTTAAAAAAGTCTTGGAGTTAATATGCCAAAATGTTAACAGTGTTTGCCTCAGGCGGTAGAATATTTTGTTACCTCTTTACACTTTTTCTATATTTTAGGAGTTCTCTGAGACAAGCATGTCTTACTTTTGTATAACCGGGGGAAATAAAATTTAAAAGTATACACTTAAAAATAGATTCCAGATATAATGGGAGATATGTCATTCTTCTAAAGAAAATTCCGTTTAAATTCCAGGGCTTTAGGATCAGATACAGGAGGATCGACCAGAAATCCAGCTGCCCACTGTGGGGTTGTTGGTTTCAAACCAAGCTATGGCTTAGTTTCTCGTCATGGCCTCATTCCCCTGGTGAATTCAATGGATGTGCCAGGAATCTTAACCAGATGTGTGGATGATGCAGCAATTGTGTTAGGTATTTATATGATTCCATAGAGTTTCAAAACATTGTAAGTTTCACTGTAAAACAATATGTCTGTCATTCCTAAGTATTTTTCTTTACAGGTATGCTGGCTGGGCATGACCCCAAAGATTCTACCACAATACAAGATCCTGTTAAACCATTTACACTTCCCACTTTGGCAGATGTGAACAAACTATGTATAGGAATTCCAAAGGTAACTCTTCCCTTTTATTACTTTACAGAAATACTTTCAAGTCAACCACAGAGCAACAGACTTGGGAAATAGACTGGTTGGGTTTGAATCCTGCTCTGCCACTTTTATTAGCTGTGCAACCTGAGCACATGACTTATTCTAAGCTCAATTTCCCAGTCTACAAAATGGGGATAATAACAGTGTCGATCTCAGAGAGTAGTAAGGTTTAAATTTGGCAATCATCGTGGGGATATAATATACAACATGGTGACTGTAGTTAATAATACCGTGTTGCATATTTGAAAGTTACTAAGAGAGTAGATCTTAAAAGTTCTTATCATGAGGGAAAAAAAACTCTTGTCACTGTGTATGGTGATGGATATTAACTTAGACTTATTGTGGTGATCATTTCTTAATATATACAAATATTGAATCGTATGTTGAAACTATCATAGTGTTGTATGTCAGTTATACCTCAATAAAAAAAATTAATCATGTTAAGCAGGAGTCTGTAAACATTTTCTGTAAAGGGTCAGTTGGTAAATATTTTAGGCTTTGTGGGCCATACAGTCTTTATTGTCACTATTTAACTCTGCCACTGTCGTGTGAAAGCAGCCAGGGACCATACGTAAATGAAAGAGTGTGGCTGTGCTCTAGTAAAACTTTATTTCCAAAAATAACTGGCAAGTTATATCTGGCTGGTAGGCCATAATCTGCTAATCCCGTATGTAAACAACATAGCCCAGAGCCATACCTTGCATAGTAAAGGCTTAATACATGTTACCGTCTTTACTACCATTATTAGTATTACTACTACTTTTATTACAGTAGCAACTGAGTAATTCATATGTGAAAGTAAATATGTTAAATTACTGACCTTTAAAAAGCTTTTTAAATTTTAAACTTAGCAGTAATTTTTTGGATAATTTTTTGTTGTGGGACACTGTCCTATGCATTGTAAGACGTTTAGCAGCATAACTGGCCTTTACCCTCAGAAGTAGCACCCCCACCACAGCACAACCCCACAAACAAAAAATGTTTGCAGACATTACCAATGTCCCCTGGTTGAGAGAAAGAGGATAAAATTGCCCCCATGTGAGACCACCACTGTAGAGAGATACTTTCTTTATAATTTTCAGTTAAGATAATAGCTGTGCCTTCCTTTAAGGATTTAGAGAAAGCATAGGTTGTAGAAAGAGACCAGTTTAGAATCCTAGATCCTCTACTTTCCTGCTGTGTAACTTTAGGAAAGTTACTTAACTTGTCCAGTCTCAGTATTTTTCATTAATAAAATGAAGGATGATAATACCTACATCATGGGATTGTTAAAAGCATTAAGTGAGGGGGCACCTGGGTGGCTCAGTTGGTTAAGCATCTAACTCTTAATCTCAGCCCAGGTCTTGATCTTGAGTTCAAGCCCCATGTTGGGCTCCAGTGTGGAGCCCACTTGAAAAAAAAAAAATGTTCAATCTGAGACTCCTTATCCAAAAGTTTCTGCAAAAGCATTAAGTGAGAGGACCTTTGAAAAGCATCTAGCAGAGTATCTGATAATACTCTGTTAAATACTCTGATAATACTCTGATAGTATCTGTTAAATGTTTAACAAATATGGGTTCTCTGGCCATTTCTCTCATCTTTAATATTGTTATATCCAGCTTATAAATAATGAGTACAGTGCTTGTCATGCCATCAACACTCTAAAATTAGTTCAATTTTTCTAGCTACCTACTAGCAATTTAATCAGATTTTCTAATGTATTGCCAAAGTTCCTAAAGTACATATTTTTATAAAACCATCTATACAGATGTTCTAATTTCTGTATCTTGGCTTTTTCCAATAAGGAATATCTTGCGCCAGAATTATCAAGTGAAGTGCGATCTTTTTGGTCCAAAGCTGCTAATCTCTTTGAGTCTGAGGGGGCCAAAGTAATCGAAGTGTCCCTGCCTCACACCAGTTACTCAATTATCTGCTACCATGTATTGTGTACATCGGAAGTGGCATCAAATATGGCAAGATTTGATGGGCTAGAATATGGTAAGATGGCTGTGTTTGGGATTTTTAAGGTAGTTGTCTCCAACATTTGGAAGTTTTACTTATCCGTGATAAAAAAAATTATCCCCGGAGTTAATGTTAATGATTTAGACAAGTAAACCAGTGAATCCTCTTACCTTTGTCATTTAGCCTTCTGCTTACACTGTTCATCATAAATATCTCTGTATGTTCGGCTCCCCTCTCTGAACTGTGAATATTTTACAGGAATAGTGTCTTATCTTCGTATTCTCAGTCTATCAAATGTGGTGCCTGGCACATGGTAGGAGTTCAGTAGATATTTGGATGGATGGAGGGAGGAGGGTGGGAGGGAGGGATGGATGGATGAATGGATGGAGGGATGGATGGATAGATGAGGAGGTGAACAAATGAAGTTTCCCTATTGGTTATTTTCTCCTCTCTCCTTGATTCTTGGCAGATAAAGAAGAGGAGCCACTTAAGGACAGTCTCCCAAAATTTTAGTATTGGTCAGAAATGTGAATCTACACTTGCTTTTCAAAAGTCAAAACTTTATTTCCTTTTCAAATTTTTTGTTTTTAGGTCACAGATGTGACATCAACGTGTCTACTGAAGCCATGTATGCTGCAACCAGGCGGGAAGGGTTTAATGATGTGGTGAGAGGAAGAATTCTCTCAGGAAATTTTTTCTTATTAAAAGAGTAAGTAATGGGGCACCTGGGTGGCTCAGTCGGTTAAGCGTCTGCCTTCGGCTCAGATCATGATCCTGGGGTCCTGGGATGGAGCCCTGCATCGGGCTCCCTGCTCAGTGGAGAGTCTTCTTCTCCCTCTCCCTCTGCCCCTGCTTGTGCTCTCGCTCTCTCTTAAGTAAATAAAGCAATCTTAAAAAAATAAATAAAAAAAATAAAAGAGTAAGTAATTAGGAATTTTCTCCATTCTTGAGCACTCAAGAGTACATTAGTAGCATGTCTACCAGGTCTTACAAGTTGAGATATTTGCTAAAGAAGCAAAATCCTTATGATTTGAATTAGAAATTATAATTAAAAGCCTGTTTATAGTATTTTTAGTTTCTGGTTATTCAAATGCAAAAAAACATTCACACTCTAGCTAAATGATTAGTACAAAACTAAGTAGGAAGCCCTGAAGAATTTTAACCTCATTAAATGTCCCCTGTTTTTGCCACATTGGCTTATTGTTGTTAGAGACTTAAGCAGGAAGTTACATTGGTGTATCTTGAAAAATTTAGCAGATTAACTTAGTCTTCCCCTACATTATGTATCTGTTTGCTCCAAGAAAGAATTCTAAATTACTAGGGCTCCTACTTAGATTGTCTTCAATATAAATTTATTCATCTTGCGAATAGGATTCATCTTGCATACCACCAAGTCTGTCTAAGAGGACATGAGAAGTGTGAAAAGGCAAGAATGATTGTTGTAATGAAAAACTCCTGGAGTTTTTCTACATTCCCTCAAGGACAGAAAGCATTTTGTTCATCTGTGTATCCCTTCAGGGCAGATATTTAGGATTACTTTTTCCAAAAATATTATTTGAACAACCATGATGAAAAACAGCATGGAGGTTCCTGAAAAAATTAAAAATAGAACTACCATATATGATCCAGCAATCCTACTTCTGAGTATATATCCAAAGGAAATGAAATCATTATCTCAGAGCATTATTCACAATAGCTAAGACATGAAAACAACCTAAGTATCCAATGGCGGTTGCCTGAGTCTGTGGTCTAGGGGAAATAGGGAGATATTGGTCAAAGGATACAAACTTGTAGTGATACGATGAATAAGTTCTGGGGGTGCCTGGGTGGCTCAGTCGGTTAAGCATCTGCCTTCAGCTCAGGTCATGATCTCAGAGTCCTGGGATTAAGCCCCACGGAGCCTGCTTCTCCCTCTGCCCCTCACCCCGCTCATGTTCTCTCTCTCCCTCTCTCAAATAAATAAAATCTTAAAAAAAAAAGATGAATGTTACTATTAAACTCCTGATACACAAATTTTTAGAAATAACAGCACAGTTGAACAAAAATCATTTATATGTGTTGTTAGGAATCTTAGTGGTGCCTGCTTATAAAGGTCAAGAATCCAGTCATTCTTCTTTCACAAGCCTTATGTGTGAAAATTGATTCAAAGAAATTAAAAAATCCTTAAAATATCACCTATTTTCCCACAGAAACTATGAGAATTATTTCATTAAGGCACACACAAAATTGTAATTCTATAAGGTGACAAATGTGTTAACCCTATTGTGGTAATCATCTCACAATATATACATTATCCAATTATATTGTACACCTTAAAATTACACAATTTTATATGTCAGTTGTATTTTGGTAAAGCTTGAAAACAAAAAGCCTAAAAATATTTGATTATGTTCCATATTAAAAGACTCTTTTCTTGCAAATCAAAACTGTGATATTACCTCACACCTGTGAGAATTGCTAAAATCAAAAACACAAGAAACAACAGGTGTTGGTGAGGATGTGGACAAAAAGAAACCCTCCTGCGCTGTTGGTGGGAATGCAAACTGGTGCAGCCACTGTGGAAAACAGTATGGAGGTTCCTCAAAAAGTTAAAAATAGGACTATCCAGGGGCGCCTGGGTGGCTCAGTTAAGCGTCTGCCTTCAGCTCAGGTCATGATCCCAGGGTCCTGGGATCGAGCCCCGCATCGGGCTCCATGCTCGGCAGGAAGCCTGCTTCTCCCTTTCCCACTCCCCCTGCTTGTGTTCCCTCTCTCACTGTGTCTCTCTCTGTCAAATAAATAAATAAAATCTTAAAAAAAAAAAAAAAATAGGACTATCCAGCAGTCACACTACTGGGTATTTACCTAAAGAATACAAAAACACTAATTCAAAAGGATACATGCATCCCTGTATTTGTGGCAGCATTATTTACAGTAGCCAAGATATGGAAGGAGCTCAAGGGTCCATCAATTGATGAATGGATAAGGAAGATGTGGTATATATATACACAATGGAATATTATTCAGCCATAAAAAAAGAATGAAATCTTGCCATTTGCAATGACATGAATGGAGCTAGAGAGTATTATGCTGTGTGAAAGAAGTCAGTCAGAGAAAGACAAATACCATATGATTTCACTCATGTGGAATTTAAGAAACAAAACAAATGAGCAAGGGGTGGGGCAGGGGCAGAGAGAGGCAAACCAAGAAACAGGCTCTTAACTATAGAGAACAAACTGATAGTTACCAGAGGGGAGGTAGTTGGGGGGATGGGTTAAATAGGTGATGGGGATTAAGGAGTGCACTTATGATGAGCACCTGAGCACCGGGTGATGTATGGAATTGTTGAATCACTATATTGTACACTGTATGGTAATTAACTGGAATTAAAATAAAAACTTTAAAAAAATAAAAGACTTCTATTTTGACCGATGATTGTAATGATTTTGGAGTAGGAAAAGAAAATGAAATGTTGCTGAGAGGTTTTCTAAGCAAAGACTTTCATTAAGTGGAAAATGTTACATTTGCCAAATATAACTGATCAGAATCAAATTGTGTATCTCAGGGCACAAGTTGATAGACTGTCTAGGTCACTGTAACAGCATATAAAGAAACTGAAGGAGAGGAGTCTGAAAGCTTCTCCATGGTCACCGGTTGGAGGTATAGACAAAAGGAAGTGAGAATTTCTGCTGGCCTCCCTATCTCTGAGTCGGGGAACTTAAGTCAGCTTTTTTGTTTTGAGGGGTTTTTTTTGCTTGTTCATTTGTTTTGTGAGGGGAGGATAGACATGAGTGATAGGAAAAATGGAATTTGGGTATGCTTTTTTTTTAGTCTTACAAAGTCAATTTATGTGCCAGGAACTATAACAACTCCTAACATTTTTTTTTTCTTCATGTGGTACCTCAGTTTACAATTTTGTCATTCTTCTACTACCTTTTGTTCAAAAAACACAAATTAATTGAATTAGGAATCCACAGTTTATTTTTAATGAACATAATTACTTACATTTGAGCCACATTTAAATCTGATTTTTACTGTTTGTCTTCAATTTGTCCTATCTGTTCTTTCTTTTAACCTCTTTTCCTGCCTTCTTTTATTTTTTCTTTAAATAATAACTTTTCTCTTAAAGAGATTTAAAACAAGAAAAAAAAGTCATTTATATATGTCCAGATATTTGCTATTTCTGGTGCTTTTTATTCCTTTGTATAGATCCAAATATCCATCTGGTGTAATTTTCTTTCTCCCTAAAGAACTTTAATATTTCTTGTAGTACAATCCTGCTGGCAATGAATTCTTTCAGCTTTTGTTTATATGTAAAAGTCTTTATTTTACCTTTAATTTTGATATTTTCTCTGGGTATCAAATTCTAGATTGATGGTTTTTCTTTCAATACCTTAAAGATCTTGTTCTGTTGCCTCCTGACTTGCATAGTTTCTGAGAAGTCTATTGTCATTCTTGTCTTTGTTCCTCTGTGTATAACATGTCTTCCCCCCCCCCCCAGCTGATTTTAAGACTTTATCATTGGTTTTCAGGAATTTGACTGTGATGTGTCTTGGTGTGGTTTTCTGCATATTTCTTCTTGCTTAGGGGTTTGTTGAGCTTCTTGTATCTGTGGGTTTATCATTTTAATCATATTGCCTAAAGTAGAGTTAAATTAGCCTAGACGAAAAGCCATTTTAGACACATCCTTGCAAAGCTTTTTAAAAAGGAAGCTTGTAAGGATCCAACAGATTCTAAGTAGCTTAACTACATCCCAGAACTAAGCCCAGTACCGTTTAAAGGAATACAACAAAAATGCAGCAAATGACAATGTAAAAGTTGCCACGCCCATTTTAATCAAATTTGGAAAAGTTTTGGCCACTGTTTCTTAAAATATTTTTTCTGACCTCCCACTTCTGGGACTCCATTCATATGTACGTTAATCTGCTTGATGTTGTCCCACAGTGCACTGATGGCTCCATCCTGTTTTTTTTTTTTTTTCCTTTTTTAGTCCTTCTCTCTGCACTTCCTTTTGGATAGTTTCTGTTACTATCTTCAGAATCACTGATCTGCTGTGTCACCTGCTGTCAGTCGCATCCAGTGTCATTTTTATTTCCTATTTTGTATTTTTCATTCCTAGAACTTCCAAGTAGGTCTTCTTATCTCTTCAATTTCTTCATGATACCATGTTTTCTTACTTTCTTGAACATATGGAACATATTTATAGGAGTAAATACATGTTTTAATGTTCTTATCTGCTAATTCTGCTAATTTCTCTTGTTTCTGGATCTCTTTATATTGATTGCTCTTTTTACCCCCTAGTTATGGGTTATATTTTCTGCTTTTTTGCATGGCTGGGCGTGGCAACTTTTACATTGTCATTAGCTGCATTTTTGTTGTATTCCTTTAAACAGTGCTGGGCTTTGTTCTGGGATGCCGTTAAGTTACTTAGAATCCGTTGGATCCTTTCAAGGCTTCCTTTTTATTTTATTTTTTTAAGATTTTATTTATTTGACAAAGAGAGTGCGCACAAGCAGAAGGAGAAGCGGGCTCCCTGCTGAGCAAGGAGCCCGATGTGGGGCTTGATCCTGACTGAGCCACCCAGGCGCCCCTCAAGTCTCCTTTTTAAAAAGCTTTGCTTTTTAGGCAATTATTTTTTTAGGCAATACCCTTGAAGAATTCTGCCGGATGCCTCATGTATTATGAAGACTTTCCCTCTTTGGCCATTAGGAACACACACTATTTCTAGCCCTGTATCAGCTCTTGCAGTTTTTTGACTTTTCAGTGATTCTTTCCCCAGCCTTGAGAATGTCTTCTCCCTACGTGCACACGTCAGTACTCAGCCAAAGACTTGAGGGATCACTGCAGATCTCTTGAGCTCTGTGTGCTATTTTCTCCTCTCCGGTACTCGGCGAGCAAATTCCAGTTGTCTTTGCCTCCCTGCACTTCCATTCTCCTTCTCTAACTTCCTGAAAACTCTGTTTAGGTTCCTCCTGTCTGGGCTGAGGCCTGGAAAGTGCCTCCAGGCATTACGCTGGGGAAATTAAAGGGCTCACTTATTTCCTTTCCTTCTCTCAGAACTCTCTCTCTTGAATGCCTGTTGTAATATCTGAAAATGGTTGCTTTATTTTGCCTAGCTTTCTGGGCAAAATAAAGCAGGGAAAATTACTATGGGTAAATACTAGGGTATGTTACTATTTACTATGGCAGGGTAAATTCCATCCCTCTATCATTAATGGAAGCAAAAGTTGTGTTTTTGAACCATATTTAAAGTAGGAAGAAATTTAATAGAAAACAAATTTTTGCTTGTGTTTGAATAAAATTGAGGTTTGGGAAATGCTGTTAATGACATTATTTAAGCCATCAACTGTTATTGTTGTATAAATTATAGGTGATACCTGCATTTCTCTCTCTGTCGACCCTGTGGTCAAATGATAGTAAAGACATTTGATATTTCTATAGGATTCTTTTAGAGTAAAAAAGATAGCACATTTTTATCTTTATTATATTTGGTCCTCAATAAGACTGTAGTAGTTATATCCATTTTTACAGGTGAGGAAACTGAAGTTTAAAACAGTACTTTTGCCAGCCTTTGTATCCACTTCAGAAGGATCTAAAGAGTGCCTTCTTTTTCCCTTTCTTTGCATCATTGACTTGTAATCACTTTTATAAGTGGCTAATTCCTTAATCTCTTCAGTAAAGTAAGCCTCTTTCCTTGAATTTCACATTTTCATTCTTGGGGTATGCCTATCCATAAAATACAAAATTGCAAACACTGTATACTTTCTCCAGTTTCTGTTTCCAGAGCCTGTTTCCTAGTGTCTAATTATGGCATATTAGAATTTTGCAAAACTTCAGAATCCTTATAATAATGAGTTATCATTATATTACAGATGAAGTAAGACATTATAATAGAAGAAGGATTAGAATAAGCCTTCAAAGACCTAAGTTCTAGTCTTTCCTTTACCACTGCCCGTCTTTGTAACCTTTGGAAAGTCATTTAATTGCTATGCACTTGATTTTTTTTCACCTGAAAATAAATGTTCTGGTTTAATGATATCCCTGGATGTGGATGATATCCACTTATTTAATGATATCACTATTTTGTGATTACATGTGTAGAATTGTATCTAGCAGTGAATTCTGATTAAACTCCTGATACACAAATTTTTAGAAATAACAGCACAGTTGAACAAAAATCATTTATATGTGTTGTTAGGAATCTTAGTGGTGCCTGCTTATAAAGGTCAAGAATCCAGTCATTCTTTCACAAGCCTTATGTGTGAAAATTGATTCAAAGAAATTAAAAAATCCTTAAAATATCACCTATTTTTCCACAGAAACTATGAGAAATATTTCATTAAGGCACAGAAAGTGAGACGACTCATTGCTAATGATTTTGTGAATGTTTTTAACTCCGGAGTGGATGTCTTGCTGACTCCCACCACCTTGAGTGAGGCGGTACCATACCTGGAGTTCATTAAAGAAGACAACAGGACACGAAGCGCCCAGGATGATATTTTTACACAGGCTGTAAATATGGCAGGTAAGGATCCCTTGGGAATGTTCTGGATTTCTTCAAATATTTAGACAGGCACCCTGGTCTTCAACTTAGGTTCTAGCTAAATTGTTCCCTGAAGGCAACAGCTTGTCCTTCTGGAATGCTTAGGAATGTGTGTACGTGTGTGCGTGTGTAGTATGTGCACATGCTTAGGCCTGCGTGCACTTACAGTCACCATGCACATGCATACTCAGAGTCATTCTACTAATAGCGTAATTTTAACTTTTATTTTGGAAATTTTCAAACCTACAGAAAAGTTGAAAGAATGGTATAATGAATACTGATACGCATTTGCCTGGATTCATTCATTTTGCCTAATCTGCTTTCTCCTTTCTCTCTTTCTCTCTGTATACACACACACACACACACACACACACACACACGTTTTTTTAGCTGAATAATTTGAAAGTTTCAATGTCGTGATACTTCACCCCTAAATACTTTAGCATAAATCTTCTAAAAATGATGACATTCTCCCGCATAACCACAATTCTGTTATCACACCTAGGAAGACTAACATGAATATAATAATATTCCAAATATAGTCCATACTTAAATTTTCTCAATTTTACCAAAAATGTCTTTTATAAAATTGTTTTCCCCCCATAGATATATTACATTTGTTTACGATCTTTTTAAAATTTAGAACAATACCTCAGTTTTCTGCTTTGGGTTTTTGGTTTTTGTTTTGTTTTTTTTTTCTTGGAATACATCAGACTGTTTATAATTCATGTTTCAATCATCAAACTAAATGTAGAAAACTCAAGAGAAGGAAAGCCTATTGTATTTCCCTGTACTTTTGTTTACTATGTTCATTTCTTCCTGGTTTAAATTCCTTCAGCCATTCTTTTAGGGTAGGTCAGCTGTTAACTAGTTCTCTTAACTTTCTTTCTAAGAATGCTTGATTTCTTTTCATGTTTAAAGGTTATGTTCACTGGATACAGGATCTGTGCTTGACATTTCTTTTCTCTAGCACTTAAAAAATGTTATGCCACTTTCTTCTGGCCTGCATAGTTTCTGATTAGAAATGCCCCACCTTTTAAAATTTTTGTTTTAATTGACATTGACTTTTTTGAAGAGCCTAGTGCAGTTGCCCTATAGGATGTCCCATCCATAATCTGGGTTTGTTAGATTGCTTCCTCATGACTGGGTTGAGTCAAACATTTTGGCAGAAATACTACATGGTCTTCATGTCAGGAAACAGTTAATGTCAGTTTGTTCCACTTTCGGAGACTAAGTTGATTTCTTAGTTAAGGAAGTAAGTGCCAGGTGTTTTCCATGTAAAGGTATATTTTTCCTTTTATCAATTATAACCAATTGGTGAGGTGATACTTTGAGATTGTGTGAATATCCTATTCCCCAAAATTCTTTTTTTTTTTTTTTTTTTTTTTTTTTTAAAGATTTTATTTATTTATTTGAGAGAGAGAGAATGAGAGACAGAGAGCATGAGAGGGAGGAGGGTCAGAGGGAGAAGCAGACTCCCTGCCGAGCAGGGAGCCCGATGCGGGACTCGATCCCGGGACTCCAGGATCATGACCTGAGCCGAAGGCAGTTGCTTAACCAACTGAGCCACCCAGGCGCCCCCTATTCCCCAAAATTCTTGAACCCAGTTTTAGATCTCTTGATGATCCTTGCCTGAATTATTTCCTGGAGAATTACAAAATGCTGATTTTTCTGTCATTCTTTCTACATATATTAGCTAGCAGTCTTCTCTAAAGACAGCTTTGCTTTTTTAAAAACTCAGTGTATTATAAACAATTACTGTCATTATTGGTTTTGATGCTCAAATTGGCCAATAAGAGCCCTTTCAAGTTACATGTAATCTTTAGACCTATCCCCATTAATTTCTAAAAACTTACTTACTTTATGGCATAACAAGATATCCCAGGATCTTGTGCTTTCTTTGCCCCAAATCTGGAATTAAAACTGAGTTACTATTTCTTACCTGTCAAATTGGCAAACATTCAAAAGCTCAACAACATATTCATATGGTAATGCTATAGTGAAAAAGCATTTTGCTGATAGGAGTTCAAAATAGTACAACTTTTTTGGAGAGGAATTTGGCAATATCTAGTTACATATGCATTTATCTTTTGATGAAGCAATCTCTATTCATCTGAGAGACTTTCAAAAATACCAAAAAACATGGGGCACCTGGGTTGCTCAGTCAGTTAAGCATCCGACTCCTGATTTTGGCTCAGGTCATGATCTCATGGGTGGTGTGATCGAGCCCTGCATCATCGGGCTCCACGCTCAGTGGGGAGTCTGCTTGAGATTCTCTCCCTCTTCCCTTCCCGTGCTCTCTCTCTCTCAAATAAATAAATAAATCTTTAAAAAAAAAAAAAGAATACCAAAAAACATGTACACAAGGTAATTCACCCAAGCATGGTGTGAAATAGCTCAATACTGAAAACTACCTAAATGCCCAAAGCCCAACCATAGAAGAATGGGTGAACAAATTATGGTACAAACCACATAATGGAGTGCTATGCAGCTATAAAAAAGGAATGAAGAAAGTCTCTGAGTTGATACACAGTGATTTCCAAGATATATTGTTAAGTGAGCAAAGGAAGGTACAGCATATCATATGTCTTTTGTCATTTTTTAAACCTTATCTGTCTTGTACCTACTAGCACTGGAAAGGAGGATAAGTCTCCCCTTCTTAGGATGGAAAATTAATCAGCTAATAGGGTTTCTTTCTTGTCTTCAGGATTGCCAGCAGTGAGTGTCCCTGTAGCCCTCTCAAACCAAGGTTTGCCAATAGGACTTCAGTTTATTGGACGTGCATTTTGTGACCAGCAGCTTCTTACAGTTGCCAGTTGGTTTGAAAAACAAGTACAGTTTCCTGTTATTCAGCTTCAAGAACTAATGGATGATTTTTCATCAGACTTTGAAATCGAAAAGTTATCTTCTGTTTCTCTAAAACAATAGTGATAAATATAGCATGCAAATTAAAATAACTTGATTTTATATTCAAGAGAAGTCGGATGATCTTGCTAAAGTCCTATAATTTGGTTCATTGTCAACACAATCATTCCTTGGAATCACTTTTTAAAAACTCCTGTGATGGGCATCTGGGTGGCTCAGTCGTTAAGCGTCTGCCTTCGGCTCAGGTCATGATCCCAGGGTCCTGGGATCGAGCCCTGCATCAGGCTCCCTGCTTCTTCCTCTCCCACTCCCTCTGCTTGTGTTCCCTCTCTCGCTGTGTCTCTCCCTGCCAAATAAATAAAAATATTAAAAAAAAAAAACTGTGATATAGTTAATTAATTGTAAGTCATCTGTCAGCATTTATGAAGTATCCACTAAATATTAAGTACAGGATTTTTACATTAACACAGACACATGTTCCTGGAAAATGATGCATTCTGCAAAAATGTTCATTAATAAGAGCTTAGAGTAAAGGTAAGCTTAGGGATAAGCCTCTCAGAACTTGTACATCTTTGTAACCAAAGTGCTAATAAAGGCTATAATTTGTACCTCCAGAGAGAACCTCAACAGCCAGGCAGATGGGCAATTCAAACGTAGTGGAGGCTGCCTCGGGGGATGTTAAAAATGCACAAAAACAATAAAATGGGAATATTTGCTTCTGAGTGCAGAACAAAGGAGGTAGAAGAGGAGCTCTGAGCACTGGAGGAAGTGCAACCTGCTGGGTCCCAGAGTCATGCAAGACGGGGGGTATACCTCTCTGGGGAAGAGTCCAGGTGCAGACGCTCTTGATTTCTCTAAAAATAGAGCTGCAATGACTGAAAACTTTCTCCTGTTTTGCTAAAGGTGAAAATTTGACTTCTGCCATCCCAGAACCCCATGCAAAGGAACCAGAACAACTCCATGTGACTTCATTTTCCTATTTACCAATCACAAATGAACTCGCTGGTATCATAGAAACATTTGTTGTAACCTAAGAGACCATATTGGACTTGAAACTTGGGAGGCAGGGCGCCTGGGTGGCTCAGTCGTTAAGTGTCTGCCTTCGGCTCAGGTCATGATCCCAGGGTCCTGGGATCGAGTCCCACATTGGGCTCCCTGCTTGGCAGGAAGCCTGCTTCTTCCTCTCCCACTCCCCCTGCTTGTGTTCCTGCTCTCGCTATCTCTCTGTCAAATAAATAAATAAAATCTTAAAAAAAAAAAAAAATGGGGGAGGCAGTGGAGCATGATTTTAGTGAGAAAGTTTCAAGATACAACTATATTCAATATGAAAAACTGGTAGATAATTTGGTGAGGATGCCAAAGATAGGAGGCCCATAGCCTCCTCCCTTACCCCAGATTCTCTATTCCTTATGGTTTCCTTACCCCCTTAGCTTTCTTTACAAGTGCTCTCTGTGTCCCTTGAGCCCAAAGAGACATTAACACGAATCTGTATTCAATTTGAAAGAAAATTTTATGAAAATCATAGATTTACCTAACACTATAAAGTTTCATCATTGGATTTGTCTTTGCCAGAATACCACTGTCATCTCGTGTTGATCAGGTTCTAATTTGGCACTTACATATTACTGATAAGAATACGGAAGCTGAATTATTATTTAGTACATTCACTTTGTTTAGTAAAGAAAAAGTCTTTTCTAAATATGAAGTACCTGAGGGAAAAAATCTAAGTGGCAGAACCTTCTGCAGAGCCACTGGAATGTTGCATGGTAGGAAGTTAGCCTGCCTGTTACTTTCTCATTAATAGTTTTCTCTCCTCCCAGGATCCTTCCACTCTCAAATAGTCTGACAAGCTTTATATAAAATCTTTTTGTGCCAGGCCCACTAGTTTTCTTAAAATCATGACTCTGAATCTGTGAATGAGGAAGAAATTCACAAGAGAGAAGTGCATTTTTTTTTGACAAGGGAAAACCATCTTCATTGAAGGAGCTAATATGATGTAAAAATCAAAGAATAAATCTTTGCCCCAGTCTTTTTTTAATGTGTGTATAATTTGAAGTGAATTTTTTTCAAAGGATATTTATGTCATTTCTCTTATTCCTGTATCTGCTTGAGCTGCACTGATGATTTGAATCTGGAACTAGGGAAGTGAAACATTGACTATTCTCACATAATACCCAACTAGCATGAAATAATACCTAATTTGTTTCTCTTTCTTCTCCATCTTTACCCTAAATCTAGTAGATCTCATTTTACCAAATCATTGTCTGGGAATTTAAGTGGGAAATGGTTTCTGTATCTCTGCTAATTAAGTCCTGAAATTGTTAGCAATTCTGAAAGGCAAAGGTGGGTGCAAGTGTAACATGAGTTCCCTGATAAGACACAGCAAAACAAAAAGAAGTTAGATTCAACCACAAAAACATCAGTAGAGTGAAAGAATGTGATGAGATCACAAAACCTGGCACCCCAACACCACCTAGAGCCCAGGGAGCAAGTGGGAAAGTCAGCGTTCTGTGTTGGCCCCCAGCGTTACCAAGAAAATCACTTGAAACCAGGGAGGCATAGTGTTCTCTTTGGCTCTTTGCTACCAGGTCATCAGGAACACAGAGGACCTTGAGCAGGCTAGAAAAGACAGCCTGGTACCAAAAAGGAGCTTCTAAAAATGACAAGGAACAGTGACTCCTATTAGGAAATCACCTCTACCTTCTAACGTAGACAAGAAATACCTTTAGGATTTTATTTTTTATTTATTTATTTATTAAGATTTTATCCATTTATTTGAGAGAGAGAGAAAGAGCCAGCATGAGCGGTGGGGAGGGGCAGAGGGAAAAAAAGCAGACTCCCCACTGAGCAGGAAGCCCAACGCAGGAGGGCTTGATCCCAGGACCCCAGGATCACAACCTGAGCTGAAGGCAGACACCCAACCAACTGAGCCACCCAGGCTGCTCCCTTTAGGATTTTAGACTGAAGGACTGTGAAGAGAACCATTACGGGGCACCAGTAGGTAGAGCTCAGGGATGCTGCAAACTGTGTCATACCCTGTTCCAGTCAAGGAAGGGGAGCAAGCTAATGGAATTTTCACAATAGCTTCTGTTACGAATTTTCATTCATTAACTACTTTTGATCTCCCTTTCCTCAAGCATCTGATTATCTATACCAAGGTTAAATGTGCATTGACTGTGCAAGCCTGGGGTAAGATGTGTTCTAGAAGCACCAGAGGACACTTAGAGTAGAAGGTCTTGCTCAGTTATTTCGTGACTTAAGCAGTGTGTACACTAGAACATAAACCTGAAGTTTTAATAAAGGCAAATAATATGAGAAAAACCCAGCCAACGTTAAATAAAATTATTAGAGGATTTCAGAGGTTTTTTTTTCTTCTTCCATTTCTTTTTCTTTACACCTCAATGGAATATAAATCCAGAAGGATTTGAGGCAATTTATTAAAAACATATTATTGCAATGGTATAAAAGTAAATAGTTGAGGAAATCAGTAAAGTGATAAAAGTAACAAGAAAGGATAAAACCAGGAATAAAGTTTAAAATAAAAAAGCTTCTCAAGGTATTTATATAGATACTTAAACCTGTATAGTATGACACAGTGGGAAATTTTCCAGTAGCTTACCTAGTGAGGTAGGTAAGGCCACCAGATTTAAAAATCAAATAAACTTGGGTTTGAGCCCTATTATTGCCATTTACAAGCTGCGTAACCTGTCCAAGCTTCAGTATCCTGACTGAATATAGAGATAATATTTACTCCAAGGGATGGTTGGGAGGATTAAATTTAAATGATGCACTGAAAGCACCTAGCATGATGCCTGCTAGACCAAGCGCTTAATAATTTGTAGCTGTAAGTAAGTGCATACAATTATAAACTTAAGTCATTTTCCTATACAGTTGACCCTTGAACAACCACAGGTTTGAACTGCATGGGTTCACTTACATGTGAATTTTTTTATAAGTACAGTACTGTAAATGTATTTTCTCTTCCTTATGGTTTTCTTAATAAAATTTTCTCTAGCTTATTTTATTGTTAAGAGTACAGTATATAATGCATATAGCTACCCAATGCTCTGGCTTCCCCTGAGGATGAAGTTTAAAATATCAGGAAGAACTGATGGCCTGCCTATTTCTAAAGCAATTTCCATGAGCTTTTCTTTTAAATAAAGAATTGGATAACACAGTGTTCAAAGACCTGAAGGTCTTCCAAAGGCCTCTGTGCTCTGCCAATCAAATGAAGAGCAAGACCAACATGCTCTTTTAAGAATGAAGCCTCCCAACTTCCCTAATTTGGGGAAGGAAACAGGCATCAAAATCCAGGAGGCACAGAAAATCCCCCTCAAAATCAATAAAAATAGGTCAACACCCCCAACATCTAATAGTAAAACTTAGGAGTCTCAGAGACAAAGAGAAAATCCTGAAAGCAGCTCGGGACAAGAGGTCTGTAACCTACAACAGTAGAAACATTAGATTGGCAGCAGACCTATCCACAGAGACCTGGCAGGCCAGAAAGGACTGGCATGATATATTCAGGGCACTAAACGAGAAAAATATGAAACCCAGCTAGGCTGTCACTGAAAATAGAAGGAGAGAGAAAAAGCTTCCAGGACAAACTAAAACTAAAAGAATTTGCAAACACAGGGCGCCTGGGTGGCTCAGTTGGTTAAGCGACTGCCTTCAGCTCAGGTCGTGATCCTGGAGTCCCGGGATCGAATCCCACATCGGGCTCCCTGCTCAGCAGGGGGTCTGCTTCTCCCTCTGACCCTCTTCCCTCTCGTGCTCTCTGTCTCTCATTCTCTCTCAAATAAATAAATAAAAAATCTTTATAAAAAAAAAAAAAAAAAAAAAAAAGAATTTGCAAACACGAAACCAGCCCTACAAGAAATATTGAAAGGGGTCCTCTAAGCAAAGAGACAGCCTAAAAGTAACATAAACCAGAAAGGAACAGAGACAATATACAGTAACAGTCACCTGACAGGCAATACAATGGCACTAAATTCTTATCTTTCAATAGTTACCCTGAATGTAAATGGGCTAAATGCCCCAATCATAAGACACAGGGTATCAGATTGGATAAAAAAAACAAGACCCATTGATATGCTGTCTGCAAGAGACTCATTTTAGACCCAAAGACACCTCCAGATTTAAAGTGGGGGGTGGGGTGGAAAACCATTTACCATGCTAACAGACAGCAAAAGAAACCTGGGGTGGCAATCCTTATATCAGACAAATTAGATTTTAAGCCAAAGACTATAATAAGAGATGAGGAAGGACATTACATCATACTTGAAGGGTCTATCCAACAAGAAGATCTAACAATTGTAAATATTTATGCCCCTAACATGGGAGCAGCCAAATATATAAGCCAATTATTAACAAAATCAAAGAAACACATCGACAATAATACAATAATAGTAGGGGACTTTAACACCCCCCTCACTGAAATGGACAGATCATCTAAGCAAAAGATTAACAAGGAAATAAAGGCTTTAAATGACACACTGGACCAGATGGACTTCACAGATATTATTCAGAACATTCCATCCCAAAGCAACAGAATACACATTCTTCTCTAGTGCACATGGAACATTCTCCAGAATAGATCACATCCTAGGTCACAAATCAGGTCTCAACTGGTACCAAAAGATTGGGATAATTTCCTGCATATTTTTGGACCACAATGCTTTGAAACTCGAACTCAATCACAAGAGGAAAGTTGGAAAGAACTCAAATACGTGGAGGCTAAAGAACTACTAAAGAATGAATGGGTCAACCAGGAAATTAAAGAAGAATTTTAAAAAAATTCATGGAAACAAATGAAAATGAAAACAAAACTGTTCAAAATCTTTGGGATGCAGCAAAGGTGGTCCTAAGAGGAAAGTATATAGCAATACAAGCCTTTCTCAAGAAACAAGAAAGGTCTCAAATACACAACCTAACCCCACACCTAAAGGAGCTGGAGAAAGAACAGCAAATAAAACCTAAACCCAGCAGGAGAAGAGCAATAATAACGATCAGAGCAGAAATCAATGAAATAGAAACCAAAAGAACAGTAGAACAGATCAACAAACGGAGCTGGTTCTTTGAAAGAATTAATAAGATTGATAAACCCCTGGCCAGACTTATCAAAAAGAAAAGAGAAAGGATCCAAATAAATAAAATCATGAATGAAAGAGGAGAGATCACAACCAACACTAAAGAAATACAAACAATTATAAGAACATATTATGAACAACTATATGCCAGCAAATTAGACAACCTGTAAGAAATGGATGCATTCCTAGAGAAGTATAAACTACCAAAACTGAACCAGGAAGAAATAGAAAACATGAACACACCCATAACCGTTAAGGAAATTGAAGCAGTCATCAAAAATCTCCCAACAAACAAGAACCCAGGGCCAGATGGTTTCCCAGGGGAATTCTACCAAACATTTAAAGAAGAATTAATACCTATTCTTCTGAAACTGTTCCAAAAAATAGAAATGGAAGGAAAACTTCCAAACTCATTTTATGAGGCCAGCATTACCTTGATCCCAAAATCAGACAAAGACCCCATCGAAAAGGAGAATTACAGACCAATATCCCTGATGAACATGGATGCAAAAATTCTCACCAAAATACTAGCCAATAGGATCCAACAGTACATTAAAAGGATTATCCACCACGACCAAGTGGGATTTATTCCTGGGCTACAAGGTTGGTTCAACATGCGCAAATCAATCAATGTGATATAATACATTAATAAAAGAAGAACAAGAACCATATGATCCTCTCAATAGATGCAGAAAAAGCATTTGACAAAGTACAGCATACTTTCTTGATTAAAACTCTTCAGAGTGTAGGGATAGAGGGTACATACCTCAATATCATAAAAGCCATCTATAAAAAACCCACAGTGAATATCATACTCAATGGGGAAAAACTGAGAGCTTCTCCCCCAAGGTCAGGAACACGGCAGGGATGTCCACTATCACCACTGCTATTCAACATAGTACTAGAAGTCCTAGCCACAGCAATCACACAACAAAAAGAAGTAAAAGGCATATGAATCGGCAGAGAAGAAGTCAAACTCTCACTCTTTGCAGATGACATGATACTTTATGTGGAAAACCCAAAAGACTCCACCCCAAAACTGCTAGAATTCATACAGGAATTCAGCAAAGTGGCAGGATGTAAAATCAATGCACAGAAGTCAGTTGCATTTTTATACACCAACAACAAGACAGAAGAAAGAGAAATTAAGGAGTCGATCCCATATACAATTGCACCCAAAACCATAAGATACCTAGGAATAAATCTAACCAAAGAGGCAAAGAATCTGTACTCAGAAAACTATAGAATACTCATGAAAGAAATTGAGGAAGACACAAAGAAATGGAAAAACGTTCCATGCTCATGGATTTGAAGAACAAATATTGTGAAAATGTCTATGCTACCTAGAGCAATCTACATATTTAACGCAATCCCTGTCAAAATACCATCAACTTTTTTTCAAAGAAATGGAACAAATAATCCTAAAATTTGTATGGAACCAGAAAAGACCCTGAATAGCCAGAGAAATATTGAAGAAGGAAAGCAAAGCTGGTGGCATCACAATTCTGGACTTCAAGCTCTATTACAAAGCTATAATCATCAGGACAGTATGGTACTGGCACAAAAACAGACACATAGATCAATGGAACAGAATAGAGAGCCCAGAAATGGACCCTCAACTCTATGGTCAACTAATCTTCGACAAAGCAGGAAAGAATGTCCAGTGGAAAAAAAGACAGTCTCTTCAACAAATGGTGTTGGGAAAATTGGATAGCCACATGCAGAAGAATGAAACTGGACCATTTCCTTACACCACACACAAAAATAGACTCAAAATGGATGAAAGACCTAAATGTGAGACAGGAGTCCATCAAAATCCTAAAAGAGAACACAGGCAGCAACCTTTTCGACCTCAGCCGCAGCAACTTCTTCCTAGAAACATCGCCAAAGGCAAGGGAAGCAAAGGAAAAAATGAACTATTGGGACTTCATGAAGATAAAAAGCTTTTGTACAGCAAAGGAAACAATCAACAAAACCAAAAGACAGTTGACAGAATGGGAGAAGATATTTGCAAATGACATATCAGATAAAGGGTTAGTATCCAAAATCTATAAAGAACTTATCAAACTCAACACCCAAAGAACAAATAATCCAATCAAGAAATGGGCAGAAGACATGAACAGACATTTCTGCAAAGAAGACATCCAAATGGCCAACAGACACATGAAAAAGTGTTCAACATCACTCGGCATCAAGGAAATCCAAATCAAAACCTCAATCAGATACCACCTCACACCAGTCAGAATGGCCAATATTAGCAAGTCAGGAAACGACAGATGTTGGCAGGGATGCGGAGAAAGGGGAACCTTCCTACAGTGTTGGTGGGAGTGCAAGCTTTTGCAGCCACTCTGGAAAACAGTATGAGGTTCCTCAAAAAGTTGAAAATAGAGCTGCCCTATGACCCAGCAATTACACTACTGGGTATTTACCCCAAAGATACAAATGTAGTGATCCGAATGGGCATGTGCACCCCAATGTTTATAGCAGCAGTGTCCACAATAGCCAAACTATGGAAAGAGCCTAGATGTCCATCAACAGATGAATGGATAAAGAAGAGGTGGTATATATATACAATGGAATGTTAGGCAGCCATCAAAAAAAGGAAGTCTTGCCATTTGCAACAACATGGATGGAACTAGAGGGTATTATGCCAAGTGAAATAAGTCAATCAGAGAAAGATAATTATTATATGATCTCACTGATATGTGGGATTTGAGAAACAAAGCAGAGGATCATAGGGGAAGGGAGGGGAAAATGAAACAAGACGAAACCAGAGAGGGAGACAAACCATAAGAGACTCTTAATCTCAGGAAACAAACTGAGGGTTGCTAGAGTGGAAGGGGGTGCGAGGGTTGGGGTGGCTGGGTGATGGACACTGGGGAGGGTATGTGCTATGGTGAGTGCTGTGAATTATGTAAGACTGATGAATCACAGACCTGTAACCCTGAAGCAAATAGTACATTATATGTTAAGGAAAAAAAAAAGAATTACTGCGCCAAAAAAAAAAAAAAAAAATGAATGCAGCCTCCCAAAATATGGCTATCCCATATGCCTGGTGGGGAGGGTGGGAATGCTTTTGACAGAGCCAAGTTCTTCCTCATAAAACTCCGTTCCGTTCCAATATATAGATAAATACACAGATAACTAAAGCCCAAAATTACAACATCTTCACTGCAATTATTTTAACATAGGAAAATTTTAAGGTCGATGTTACCAATGACCTGCTAGTATAGCCATCAGGGGGGAAAAAAAAGTTAATAAAATACCCATAGGGCATCTAATGGTAACTATTTTCCAAGATAAATTTTTTTGCAAAATGGACCTGTAGAATAACATGATAGAATTGGTGTCAGATATCTGCCAAGATGGTAATTGACAATTTTAGCAGAGTTCATTTAGCAGGACCAGTTGTCTATAGAGGCCAATCATAGTATAGAATCCTTATTTCTCTGATTTCTGTGATACGGGTGAGGGATGTAAGCATCTAAATCATCCCAAACTGGTTTCAAGTCATTAACATACAAACTAAAAGGAAGCAAGGCTGGAATTCAGAGTTTTAAGACTTATAATAGCAAAGTAAATTATAATACAGTATTCTCAGAACCATCTTATAGCATGCATGTAAAAATACAGAGAGCATCAAATTACGCGCAAATTATTTTTCTTAGCTATACCAGTCTATTTCTTCATGGAAATGGCAGGTAATTGGTGCAGAATTAAGGTGGTGCTAATGGGAAAAGAAGTGAGATATCATAAAGTGAAAATCAGAATTTAGAGCTTAACTGGATTAGAGGGTATGAGAGAAAGGAGAGAAAGAAACGATTTTTATCTGGAGAAATGCTCACAACTAGAAGAATGATGCCATTCTTATTAAAAACAAGGGGAAGTAACATGATTTGTAGGGGCTGAAGTTGAATTCCATAATCAAGTGGAAATACCTAATGTTGGGAGAAGAGGAAAGTAAAATGGAGTTTGGGGAGTCAAAAGGATAATAAATAGTCAAATCTTTATATTGAGTCTCTTCTTCCCCCATGTTTTATGATGAAAATTTTCAAATATAAAACACATCCACCACCTATATTCTACCATTGCAATTTTACTATATTTCCTTTATCACATATCTGTCCCTCTATTATCTCTATTCATCCATTAATCTACCTTATTTTTAAAATATATATCTCAAAGCACATTTTGCCCTAAATATTTAAGCATACCTAACATTGACTTGAGTTCAATATTTGTTTATGGATTTTTTTAATGTAAAACTTATATATAATGAAATGCACAAATCTTACCTATACATTCCTTGAGTTTTGACAAATACATATACCTGTGTAACCCAACCTTATCAACACAGAGACCACAGTACTATAATTTCTGTCACTCCAGAAAATTATCTCATGTCCTCCATCAGTCCCTGCTCCCACCCCTCCAGAGCCAACCATTCTTCAGATTTTCCCCAACACAATTGAGTTTTGTTTATTCTAGAATTTCATATGAATGTAATCTGCATTGGGTTACTTAGAAGATTATTAGGGGAATGCAAGATCTCAGCTTTTGAATCTGATTTGAACAGACTTTAAGAGGTTTGCATTTTTAAGTTACAAAGGTAATGTATGTTCTCTGTGGTGGGGGTGAGAGAGAAAACAGAAAAACACAAAAAAAGAATAAAAATCACTTGTTACCTCACCATCTAGACGCATGTATATGTAAATACAGATGTAGATGTATGTATTTTATTAACAAAATTGGTGTCCTCTTTCACACAGCTGTGTAACCATCACCACTAGGTTCCAGAACTTTTTCATCAACCCCATGTCCATAAGCAGTCCTATCCCATTCCACTCTCTTCTTAGCTCTTGGCAACCACTAATTTATTTTCTGTCTCTTTGAATTTGTCTTTTCTGGACATTTTGTATTGATGCCATCATACAGTATGTGACCTTTTGTGTCTGGCTTCTTTTACTTAGCAAAATGTTTTCAAGGTTTATGAATGTATCAATATCTTACTGCTTTTTAGGCCTAAATAATATTCCAATGTGTAGACATATCACATTTTGTCTATTTATTCATCAGTTGATGGACTTTTGGATTATTTTCATTTTGGGAATGAAAAATGTTGCTATAAACATTCATATACAAGTATGTGTGTGAACGTGTTTTCATTTTGCTTGAATATATACCCTAGAGCTAATGGGTCATACGGTAACTCTGTATTTAATTTTTTTTCTGTATTTAACTTTTGAGGAACTGTCAAACTGTTTTCCAAAGTGGCTGCATCAGTTCATATTCCCACCAGCAATATACAAGGGTTCTAATTTACATCCTTGTCAACACTTGGTATTGTCTATCTTTCTTATTATAGCCATCCCAGTGAGTGTGAAGTGATATCTCACTGTAGTTTTGATTTGCATTTCTCTACTGACGAATGATATTGAGTATCTTTTCATGTGCTTACTTTATATATAAAACTTTTTTGGAGAAATGTCTATTCATATCTTTTGCTCATTTTAAAATTGGGTTTTCTTTTTATTGCTGAATTTGAGGGTTTTTTAAATTATTTTGGATAGACATCCCTTATCAGACATATGATTTGTCAATAACTTTTCCCATTCTGTAAGTTACCTTTTCTTGTTCCTGATGGTTTTCTTATAAGCGGTAACGTTTTTTATTTTGATAAAGTCTAATTTATCTATTTTTGCTTTTGTGGTTTTTGCCTTTGGTGTCATTTGTCAAATGTATCTAATGTATTTTAGTAAATGGTATGAAGAAGGCATCTAACTTAAAAAAAAATACCAATTAACTCAGTACCTGTTCATACTATTATTATAGTCTAAAAGTTTATATATAGTTTGGTCTGATTTTGGCTTGTTGTCAGAGCCTTGTTAGTTTTTCTCAAGGCGACCCCCAGAGTAGCCTGAGTGTAGCATTCAAAAAGTAGTGAGACCTACAGTTTTGCTTCTGCCCACTTTTGTATAGCCAGGTATTTCACACTCTAAGGCATTTATTAAATGTTTATTGAATTGAACCTAATTGAGTTGAAGTGAATTGAATTAGAAAATGTTTTGAGGAAGGAGAAGTATGAACAATCATGGAATAGCCAACACTGTGTCCCAGCACTGTTCACACTGTTTTTCCATTTCTGCTGAGGTCATCTCTGCTCTTGCCAAAACTGCTCTTTCAACACTTTTTTTTTTTTAAGTTTTTATTTAAATTCCAGTTAGCCAACATGCAGTGCAATATTAGCTTCCAGCGCACAACTAAGTGATTCAACACCTTCTCAATACAATGTGGCAATCGCTAATGTTGTTTGCCACATATTTCCAGTTCTCTCTACTCTCAGACCCTCCTGTGGTGAGGTGTACTCATGTGCCTAATTCCAGTCAATGCACTGTGAGTGGAAGTATCATGTGTTTGGGCCAGAGTTTGCTAGGTGGGTACTCTCCAGACTTCTCTTTTCTCTCCAGCAATGTTCAAAATGGTGGCTGCTCTATCAGCTTGAGTCCCTGAGTGACTAAGATTAGTAGAATTCCTCTGTCAACCCAGTGGATGATTAGCATGAGCAAAAAATAAAACTTTTTAAAACTTTTGTTGTTTTAAGCCATTAAAATTTGGGGTAGAAAGTTCATGAAGCATAACAGCTTATCTCAACAAATACCCCAGTCATTGTCCTCCTACTCTTGAGTCACTGGTCTACTTTTTTGAATGGGAGCTAAAGAGCTTCATGTAGCACATGAAGAAATTGGGCCTGAAGTGATTTCACATTTTTGTCCTCATTTACTCTTCTCAGATGCATAACAGCTTCAACTACATTTTAGGGTAAGCCCACCATTTGTATATAGAAGCTGAGTGTTCCAGAACTGTTCCAGTCCAAAAAATGAAACGCCTGGTAAATTAGCATTTCCATAAAAAAGTAAAAGAAACATTAATAGGTAATAATTTACAGAGGAAAGGGGCACCTGGGTGGCTCAGTCATTAAGCATCTGCCTTTGGCTCAGGCATGATTCCAGGGTCCTGGGATCGAGCCCTGCATTGGGCTCCCTGCTCTGCGGGAAGCCTGCTTCTCCCTCTCCCACTCCCTCTGCTGTGTTCCCTCTCTCGCTGTGTCTCTGTCAAATAAATAAATAAAATCTTTAAGAAAAAAAAATAATTTACAGAGGAAAAAAACCTAGTTTTCAGTAAGGGCAAAACGTTCAACATGGCGCAGAAAGATCACTATTAAGAAACGTGAGATTAACTCACCAAATTTGATACTTATTTACCATTTTTCAATCTATTCCATGGCCTTTTATGCTTCTATTTAGTGGACATTTACAAAACTCTTAATATTGATGTTGTGCCCATTATCCAAATGCATTAAACAGTGAGGTCTCAGCAAAATATAAACTGGTATAAACTATGAGCATTAGTATAAACAAAATGGATGTATATAACTTGATAAATTGATCATTTGGCAACTTGCTGTCTTGACCTAGAGCTTATATAATACTGGAGCTTTTATAATCATAATCCAGGTAATATAATCATAATCCAGAAAGAAGTAGCATTTTTGTATCAAAGAGTTTCAACATACTTTTTTTCCCCCCATGACAGTGATTAATTAGAATTTCAACATTTCTAGAAGAAACAGTTTAACTAAGACTTTCAAAGGGAATTTAAACTTATCCCGTTGGCTCTGTATGGGACATAAAAGCCTTGGTATAGGAGCACTTCCACTAGGAAAGGATTATACATTTTGAAGCTCAATGAACTGCCAGTATGAAATAATTACTAGCAAAGAAACTAGGACTACTACAGAATTAACCTGAAATTGGAATTAACTTTGGAATTAGTCTAACAGCTGAATTGTATGGCCACCATTATAGGCAGGCAACTTAAACATCAGTCGAAAATAACATTTTTATTTTTATCACGCATTATTTTTATGAAAACCCTCACACTCTCCAAACACAAATGAAGTTTCAAAATATGCTTGATCAATAAGTTATATACATATTGGAGCAAATGCCTATAGCCTTTTTAATAAGTCAAAAGAAAAACAATATTAAAATATTTACTTTATAGATAAGTTACTGTCTCATTCTGAAATCGTATCTCCTCTTCTTTTTTAATTGAAATATAGTTGACACACAATGTTACATTAGTTTCAGGTGTATAACACAGCCATTCAACAAGTTCACATGTTAGGCTATGCTCACTACAAGTGGAGCTTTGGTCTGCTACCATGCAACCCTATTTCAATACCACTGACTATATCCCTGTGCTGTACCTTTCATCCCCGGGACTTATTCATTTCATAACTGCAGGCCTGTATCTCCTATTCTCATTCACTCATTTGGCCCATCTTCCACCCCCCTCCCCTCTGGAACCATCATTTGTTCTCTGAATTTATGGGTCTGTTTCTGCTTTTAGTTTATTTTGATTTTTAGATTCCACATATAAGTGAACTCATATGGTATTTGTCTTTGACTTATTTCACTTAGCATAATGCCTTCTAAGTTGATCCATGTTGTTGCAAATGGCAAGATCTCATTCTTTTTTTTATGGCCAAGTAATATTCCTCTGTGGTGTGTGTGTGTGTGTGTGTGTGTGTCTATATACCACATCTTCTTTATCCATTCATTTATGGATAATCACTTAGGTTGCTTCCATATCCTGGCTACTGTAAATAATGCTGCAATAAACATAGGGGTACATATATTTTTTTAGAATTCGTGTTTTCATTTTCTTTGGGTAAATACCCAGTAGTGGAATTATTGGATTGTACGATATTTCCATTTTTAATTTCTTTTTTTTAAAGATTTTATTTGTTTATTTGAGACACAGAGAGAGAGAGAGAGCACAAGTGGTGAGGAGGGTTGGAGGGAGAGGGAGAATCAGACTCCCAACTGAGCAGGGAGCCCAATGCAAGACTCCATCCCAGGACCCTGAGATCATGACCTGAACCAAAGGCAGATGCTTAACTGACTGAGCCACCCAGGCGACCCCCCATTTTTAATTTCTTGAGGAACCTCCATATTGTTTTCCACAGTGGCTGTACCAATTTACATTCCCACCAACAGTGTATGAGTCTTCCTTTTTCTCCACATCCTCACTAACACTTGTTATTTCTTGTCTTTTTTATTGTAGCCATTCTAACTAGTGTGAGGTGATCTCTCATTGTAGTTTTGATTTGCATTAGTGATGATGAGTGATGTTGAGCATCTTTTCATGTGTCTGCCATCTGGATGTCTTCTTCGGATCCTCTTCCACCTCTCATCTGATTAATTCCAACTCATTCTTTAAGACGTGACCTAGGCATGCTCTTTCCAAAAGTCTTCTCTTGCTTATATGCACACACACACACACACACACACACACACACACACACTTAAGGTACTTTCATGCCATTGTGCCAGTCAAAACTCTTGCATATCTATATCATAAGTTTTATTATACTGTATTATACTTCCCTATGAGATAGTCCTATCACCACACTACAAATTCTTGAAGGTAACAAATATGTCTCAATTATTTTGTGTTCTGCAGTATCTAATATTTAGAAGACAATTAATATTTGTTGAATTAATTAATTAATATCATGAAGTTGTCAATGTACCACTGTTTCCAGAAACCTAAAAGACAAAAATAAGTAAAAGTTGTATTAACTGGAAGGAAAGAGTTAAAATGATCACTTTCAGATTATATAATTGCATTCCTTGGAAGACCCAAGAGAATCAACCAAGAAATAATTCTAAATAATAGAAGAACTGGGTGCAGCCAACATGGAAAACGATATGGCAATTCCTCAAAAAATTAAAAATAGAAATACCACACAATCCAGTAATCCCTCTACTGGGTACTTACCCGAAGAAAAAGAAAACTCTAATTTGAAGAGATATATGCAGCCCTGTGTTTATTGCATCATTATTTACAATAGCCAAGATATGGAAGCAACCCAAGTGTCTACTGATAGATGAATGGATAAAGATGAAGTATATATACACAATGGACTGTTACAAATGATGGTTTCCAGAGGGGAGGAAAACAGGGGGATGGGCAAAATGAGTGAATGGCAGTGGGAGATACAGGCTTCCATTTATGGAATGAGTAAATGGCAGGGAGGAAAGGTGCAGAATAAGGAATACAGTCAGTGGTATTGTACTAGCGTTATATGGTGACAGCAGCCACACTTGTGGTGAGCATGGCGTAACATATAAACTTATTGAATTATTATGTCAGACACCTGAAATTAATGTTAACCAATATGTGTAAACTGTACCTCAATTAAAAAAAAGAAGAATGAAAGAATTTAGTAAGGTGGCTCGGTACAAAATTAGTGTTCAGAAATCAATAATCTTTCTATATACAAATAAGAATCTGCTAGAACTGCACTGTCCAACACAGTAGCCACTAGCCACATGCAACTACTTAAGTTTTAATTAAAATTAAAGAAAACTAAAAATTTGGCTTCTTAGGGACATTAGCCATGCCCCAAGTCCTCAACAGTCACTTGAAGTTTTGGGGGAAATAGACAATCTGTAACTTTTTTCCACAGGTCACATGAAAAAATAAACAAGCAATAAAGTTCAGGGAAACTCTGAAAAAATAATAAGAAGAGGAACAGCCCCAGAGTGGTATAAATAAAACAGAATAGAAATTCCAGAAGCTTACTCAAACACCTATAAAATTTTTGTATGTGATAAAGGTGGAATTTCAAATCAATGGTAAACATGAATTATTCAACAGATCGTGTTAGGACTTGATAACTACCCAGAAAAAAACAAATTTGTATCCCTACTTCACCCTTTACTCCAAAATAATTTCCAAGCGTAGTAAAAATGTAGACATAAAGAAAGCTATATTACAGCATTGCTCATAATAGCAAAATATCGGAAACAACCTGATAATACTATTTAAGCATTAGAAAACAAAATTTGTAGCTCTATTACGTTATGATATGGATTGCAGAAGGAGTATGTGTGTAAGAAGCATGTAGTAAGCTACCATTTGTGTAGACTTGTATGTGTAGAGAGCATCTCTGGAAGGGGGAACACAAGAAATTGGTTTCATCTGGAGAGGCAAACTAGTAGCTCTAGGACAGGGGTGAGAAGAGACTGTTTTCACTGATGCCTCTTTTGTCCTACTGAATTTTTTTAAAGATTTTATTTATTTATTTGTCAGAGAGAGGGAGAGAGTGAGCACAAGCAGGGGGAGTGGCAGGCAGACGGAGAAGCAGGCTCCCTGCTGAGCAGGGAGCCCAACCCCCAACTCAGGACTTGATCCCAGGACTGTGGGATCATGACCTGAGCCGAAGGCAGATGCCCAACGACTGAGCCACCCAGGCGCCCCGAGTTCATGATTCTTAATACCCAAATTAAATTTCTGCTACCAGTTTTTTGGGTTTTTTTAAAGATTTTATTTATTTATTTGACAGAGACACAGCAAGAGAGGGAACACAAGCAGAGGGAGTGGGAGAGGGAGAAGCGAAGCAGGCTTCCCGCTGAGCAGTGAGCCCGATGCGGGTCTCGATCCCAGGGCCCTGGGATCATGACCTGAGCCGAAGGCAGATGCTTAACTAACTGAGCCACCCAGGCGTCCCCTGAATTTTTTTTTACAATATATATGAATCAACTATTTTAAAAATAAATTAATTTATTATAAAAACCCAAACCTAAATTTACAAAAATATTGCATCTCCCCTACCTTCCACCCCTGTCCCAAATTTAATTTTTTATGTAAGAGCTGCAAAAGGTCTATGGGCAGTAATATCGGGCTTCAGTGCAGTAAACGCTTGTCTAGAAGGTTCAAACTTAGCAAGCTGCTCAATAAGTGTTTAGTAAGCAATGAGGACCTGCTATCAATGCACTTAGTAAGTACTTGTTCAGGTGGAATTTTATGTTATTTAAAGAAGGCTTTTTAAAAGGGGGGTACTTTGGATTACAGCAAAAGTGAAGAGCCAAAGTAGTCTGTAGTCATTCCACAATGTAAAAATATAAATGGACTGAATGATGAGAAGCGGAATGAGTTCAGAGAATCCTAAGTAGAAGAGTGCTTTATAGAGTGGAACTAAGATCTTTTCTAATCCCTCCCCAGCACTCGAGCACGCACACCGCTGTATGCAACTCCAAGGCTACCCCTGGGAACCTCCTCCACCTACCCAAACACTTCCATCTCACTTTAAAGTGTCTAAACTTACAACCAGCGATCTTTAACACAAATTATATCTCACTTGCCAATAGGAATGGAATTGTCTAATTCCACCATTTGCTTTTTGACAGTTCAGACAGTTTAGATCTCTTAAAAGGCAGAGTGAGTTCTTCTGGGTATTGACATAATGTTCTTCAAGCCTGAAGAAATTATTCTAGAACAAGTTTGTCTGTCAAAGACTACCCTAGAAAACCCCGGGTAGAAAAAAAAATCTGCCATGTAACACAATTTAACATTTAACAATTTCTTTTTATTAGCAGTTTTTTTTTAAATTCAAGATAATCGACTAAAACAAAGTAAATCTATTTATAATTACATTTATTGTCCAGTATTTATACGCAGATTTCATTGGTAAAACACAGCTCCTCTGGAGCCTCAATTACTTCATCCATTAAGTGGGGATAATATTATCTGCTCTACTAACACTGGATGATTACTGTAAGAACTGAAGATGTGAAAGCAATTTGAAAGATGTCAAATAATTTTCAATTGCCCGTTACCTTTCTTTGTTAAGAAAGAGGCAACCAATTCCTTCTAAATATATCAGATTTAATTTGTTCTATCTTTACTGCCACAAAGGTTGCCCAGTGTCTAGCTCTGAATTGGTGATTTAGCTTTCTGTCCAGCAAAATGAAAATTTATAGATTAGATGCAAAAATGCTTTTATCATTAAAAAATTATTGAAAACATTTTTAGAAATATAAACATTATCCTGGTGGGTAGACAAAGCGGCATCTTTAAGAAGGGGAAGATAGGAATACCTGAGTAAATTACACAATTTGTGCAGCCGATTTCATAGATATTTTTTGTTTTAACTTTTTAAATAACATTTGAGGTCTAATCTATTGGCTTCCAAACATGCAAAGAGAAGATTTTCTTTTTGACATTCCTCAATCTCACACGTGCGCAAAACCACACACATTTCTTTTCTCACTTATAGCACAAATTCTAGTTAGATCAAAAGTCAGTGTTTACGCAGTTACAAGCTGCAAAGGATGCTGTGATGAGCCACCTTCTTTAGGACGGAAGAACTTCGCCTCCAGCTGCTGGACGTGCCGTTGGCAGGCACCTGTCCCCAGGTGGCCTGCTTTGGAATTGGTTCAACTTCCGAGAGCTGCCTTTCCCACGGTCACGACCCCTTCCCAGAGTAGCTGCCATTCAGTGACTGTTCAACATGGTGGTAAAAGGCCCTTCCTGAAACTTGGGAAAATTCTCGAGGGCCAGCTTGGCTTTCGAGCTCCCTATGGAGTCAGCTGAGGTCTCCGTCATGGCCGGATTCTCCCTCTGTGCCATCCTGCTTCCTTCCTTTTCTTCCTTCCCACAGGTGTTGATCCCAAGAGTACTCCCTAGTACTCACCTTCCAAGGAACCCAACCTGTGACAGTTGATACCAGGAACCATCTGAGAAAGCAGATGCTAAGATGAGATTGGGGAGCTGGATCACCTGCCATCGGGTTGGCAGAAGGGGGAGCACACACAGCACGAGGGAACAATGCAGGTGTGAAACTCACTGGTGGTGGCCAAGGCCCTAGCTGCGGCGCTCTAACAGACATTTGAGCAATATGGGGAAAACGGCAACTAAAAGGACAATAATGGTGGCTATTCCTAAACTCAGTGATTGGTCTGGAAAAAGATAATGAAAGATGAAGAGTGACTGATGGACTTTGAAAAGTATAGAAGTGTGAAAGCCAAAGGCCTCCTTGGTGGCATATAAAGAATCTCTTTTCTCCTGCAGCAGAGACACCGAGAAAGCTGAAGAGGAGGCTCGGGATTTAATCATAAGGGTCACAGAGCTCCAAAAAGTTAAGCTATTACTCTAGGGAGGTGGGCTACGCCAAGGTCAGGGCTCCGGCTGAAAAGAGAAGAGGAGCCTGATAGTTGGATGGGGACATCTGGATGGAGGCACCTGCAGAACTGGTCCTCTCCTCCCTCTCATGGGCAAGACAACCCAAGAAGGCCATTCCCCTAGGAAACAGTAATTGCCCCCCCAATCTGCCCCAACCTTTTTGCCTGACCCCTAGGCCAATAACTAGACGTAAGTCGTAAGGTCCCTGGGCCGAGGAGGAAAGCAGTGCACCCCACCGGAGCTGCGGGACCTAGCCCACGGAAAGTGGCAGGAGCTAGGAGAGAAGCCATGGGCCAGGACTCAGAGGCGCTGAACCCAAACGGGCACTACGGTCCTTTGGAGAAGAAGTGCTTATTTGAAGCACTGTCCTAGAATGTAGGACTTGACACTCTGACAAGAACCCCAGGAGTTGGTGCAGGCATGCTGTTAGGATGGTCCCAATGAGCAAGGAAGAAGCAATGATCCCCGTTAAGTGAGGGTGAAATGCCAGGATTACCCTGGTAGATGGTAGGAGAGGTAAACGGCTCAGAAATGTGGGCATGCAAGGGTGGATATACTATCTAAGGCCTCGAGGACTGTGCTCCATGGGACGGTCCAGAGGCCACATGATTCACCAAAGCAATATGGAATGTGCTGGGGAGAGGGGCACCACCAGCTCCAAGAGTTCAGTGCTGGCTCTCCTCTGTGGACCAGGGCTGAAGCTCTGTCTTCACACACCTGGGCTCAATGACAGAAATGAGAATGATGGGACAACCCCCCCCTTTCCTCCATTATCCCTCCAACCCCCCACCCCCGCAAGAGGCCAGTTGGTAGCACTTAACCATAAGTCAGGTGGATGCAATTATTGTAATGAACGGTAGGTTTGGGGCAGCAGTGAAGTGGTCTGACCTACACAGAGGCATGGAGATGGTTCATAAATACAGTGTTCCTAGGGGCAAACACATGAGCAGCACCCCCCCCCCCAAAGAGACTAGTTAACCTGTACAAACAAAAGAAATCAAGGATGGAGGGTGAAGGCAGTCATCCTAGTGAAAAGTCAGGATGTCCTGCCCATTTTCCAGAACCTAGCTAGTTTTGGGACCCAGAACCCATCAACTGAAAGAGGCTAGGTGGCCAGAAAGACACAAGTATTCACAGTAACGATTTTCTGGTCCTTCCCCAGAGGATCCAGGGCCATTTACTTGGATAACTCTACACTGAGGAAAGGGGAAGATCCAAACATGATGAGGACTGTCCGACCCAGAGCCCGGGAATAGCATCATGGTACCCTGTTAGAGTAGGGCCAAGGCCAACGTCACAGATGTGTGTGGGACCTGTGCAGTCTCACAGGATCTCACATTCAGAAGATTCTAACTGTGGTTGAATTCCTGGTTTAATGCCCAGATGGTGCCCTTTTCACATTCTTAATACTTTTTTGAACAAGGGGCCCTGTACTTTCAGTTTGTGCTGGGTGGCCCCTGTGGGGATGTAGGAGGGTCCCGGTGATAAATGGAGTTCTGGCTTGGCTGTGACTTACATGCCTCTGTTGGCTCTGCACACCCATCTGTAACATGTCCTGGTCTCTCAGTGTACACTTGGGATACATATGCCCAGCAGCTGACACAACCCCACACTGCCGCCTTGGCCTGTGGGATAAGAGTTACAGAGAGAAGACAGCCAAATGGAGAGCTCTGAAACTGCCACTCTCCTACACACACACACACACACACACACACACCCAAGATCGTAAATCAAAAGCAATATTGCATCACAGAGGGTCTAGCAGAAATTAGTGCCACTCTTAAAAACTTAGAAGAATGCAAAGGTAGTAAGTGGACCTCATAATACTTCTATTTAATTCACCAGTCTGTCTTTTGCAAAAAAACAAAAACAATTTTAAGGGAAACAGTGGACTATTTAAACAAGAAATAGCCCTGAGTACAGCTACTCTGCCAGATGTGGTATCTTTGCTAGACCCCATATAAATGTTGTCCGCTGTCCAAAGGATCCCTCTTTTTCTTTTAAGGTCTAGACTCCTAATGGAACCATACACTGAATTTTTTTTTAAAGATTTATTTATTTATTTTAGAGAGAGAGAGTGAGAGAGAGAGCATGAGTGGGAGGGGCAGAGGGAGAGGAACTTTGAATCTCAAGCAGACTGTGCTGAGTGCAGAGCCTGACCTGGGGCTCAATCTCATGGCCCTGAGGTTATGATCTGAGCTGAAACCCACCCAGCAAAGGGCCTGTACTCTTAAGACTGTCAATGACTTGAGGGGCACCTGGGTGGCTCAGTCAATTGGGCTGTCAACTCTTTTTGGCTCAGGTCATGATCTCTGGGTCATGGGATGTTGCTCCACATCTAGCCCAGTGGAGAATAGGTATTTGGAATCCAAGATCTGGGAAGGGAAGCTTCACATATGATGTTCTTGACGTTTTTAGGTGCTCCCCACAATATTTCTGTTTTCTCTAAATTCCTTCTCTCTTCTTTTTTTTTTTTCTTTCACATCAGAAGTTTTCTTAAAATGCCTAGCCTTCCTTGGCTGTCTGTTTCAGGTGAGCAAGGCCCTCACCAAGGCACATCACCAAACATGATTAGAAGCGATGGGGGTGGGGGTTGCGGGGAGATAACTGACTGGTAGACTTGAGTTTAGGGTTTACTGTGGTCTGGCCAGGTCAGTTCACTAAATCTGAATAACAACAGATTTTTTTTTTTCTTTTTGTGGCTTGATTAGTTTTTCATCAGATGAACCCTCCAATCTCCTACCTGGAAAACACATAACTAGATGCCAGTGTTCTTTGAGCTGAGTTGAGCAAGGGGCTAGAATTCCACTGACTTTATTAAATTTTCACATAATACCCACGTTCAGTGTGGAACCTTCATCCTCAACTGTGCTTGATGTCTCTGAGCCTGGAGTTTCCCAGACTCAGCCTCTTCAAAGAAGGAATCTCTAGCAGAAGGGATATAGATCGGCTAATCTACCTCTTACACGGATGGTCAGCCAATCCTGTTTTCTGCCTGCTACCTCTAGGTCCTGAGCCTTTTGGGTGTTCTCTGGCCAGAATAAGGCTGCTTTTGGACTTTCCCTAGAGATACTTTAGATTTCTCATTCCCTAAATCAGTGGTTGTCAACAGGGGCAATTTTGTTCCCAGTGGGCATGTGACAATAAGTGGAAACATTTTTGGTCATCACACTGGGAAGGAGACACTCCTGGAATCTAGTGGGTAGAGGCCAGGGGCGCTGCTAAATATCCTCCAATGCACAGGAACAGCTCCCCACAACAAAATATTGTCTGGCCCCCAATGTCAACAGCACTGAGGTTGAAAAACCCCGCCCTAAATCATTTAGTTCAAATACTGCCAGCTCATTTTTTTTCCTGTCCTTCTCTTTGTTTTTGTGCATTTTAAAAATCCTTTACTGTCATTTAAAAGTTATCTCCAGCAGGAGTGATAGTAAACATAATTGCTTAATTGGCACATTTAACTGGAACTCAGTTGGTGGAATTTGAATTTATATTTGTTGAAAATATTTCAATTTCTGTCTCAAGTGTTGACACAGATGAATGTTCAGTGTTAAGAAGAATGTGTCACCCAAAATGTGAAACAGAATGTGCGTGGAATTAGCTAGGAATGGACTTTGGGTCTCAGGGAACATTCCTTATAGTTGTTCTGAAGGTAAGCAGTTGGTTGTTTGTTTTGTTTTGTTTTTAATAAAGAAATGAATAAATAAAAGCTGCAGTCAACCATAATTTCACATTATCAGTTGAAATGTATAAATACTTTTTAATCTTCACGGAAGTTGACCAGAATTTTTGTAAAGGACATTTAGCATGCCCTGCCACTTCATACGTCATTATTTAAAACTTACAATGCTTTTCTAGGAGTTATTGACATTTCTCATCAATAGTTCAGGGCAATCAAGTTTGCTTACACTGAAGCTAGATTGCATAGGACTTACTGCATTTACTCTGAATCTTAAGACAGGAGCCGAGGAAGCCAGCAATAAAGATGATTTTAAGGAACTAAGTCTAAGCATACAGGATGGAGATTCTGGTTTGTTCTCAGAGGCTGTTCTCACAATAGGGATGAACCCACCATTCTCTAAAAACTCTGCGTGTCAACAGAAGCTTTTGGGCATATTAGTGTATTTTGGTCTTTTATTCTGCATCCTGTTTAAAGGTATATCATTTGCATGAAGTCCCTGATCCATTAATAAACCTATTTACTTATTTACATAAAATCAAAACTGGTTTTGCAGAGTCTAATTAGAAAGGCTCTGGACTAGAAAACAACTTTAAAAACACATAGTTTTATCATTGTTACTTTTCCAGTAGACTTTGGGAAATTAAGATAAAGGAAGGAAAAAATTCTCTGTTGAAAAAGTTAGGTAAAAAACTCAAAAACTGTAGTAACAAGAATGAATTTTGCACACCTCTGTAAGGTAAGTTTGGTGAGTTTTTGTAGAATTAAATATATAAAATATAAGTTAAAGTGAGTTAAGGAGCAGTTTGTAAATTTATTCTCTATTTTTTCTAACCATAATTTAGGCTTTTTCTTATTTTTAGTCAAGATTATTTTTTAAAGACTTAATCAAAATTGCCCTTTATAAAAGTTAAGTTTTTGGTTGAAAATCATACACATACTCCCCTGACATTTCTGAATGTGTCCTTTTCCATGAAAAACCTCCACGGTTCTCAAAAACACAAGAGAAATATCTCAGTAAGTAAATCCTGATAAATTTGTACATTCAATACTAAATAATTGCTCCAATTGTATAAATAATTCTATTTGTTATTATTTGAAAAGAAAGGTATTTAGGTGGCCTGAAAAGGAACCGTAAGACTCAGTCATCACAGTGTTTATTAGAGACAAAATGATTCTGAAATAAATTATTTTAGTAGTTCTTAACATGAAAGTAAAGGCAAAAACTGTATCATTTCTCTCTGATTCCATTTTCCATTCTCATGCAGAAAGAAAGTAAAAACAACAGCATTTCAAATCAAACATATTGGTCGGCTGAGATTGATCAGTTTTTAAACTATCAGGAAATGTCTTCCTTTTGAAAAACGAGCAAGTCTAGCTGTAGCCTGAAAGTGAAATACACAGCCACCGTATTGCACCACCACCAAAACTCTATCTTCCAGGGCGAGGCCAAAGTCATCCCGTCCAGTCACTCCCGTCTGAGACACACATAGTTCATTAAATCCTAACCCAATGGCATCGATGAGCAAAGCCTGTCTTCCGGCTTCTGCATGTTGGGAAGAGAGGCCTTTCTGCTGGAGGTCATCCTGGGAAGAACTCCTGAGCAGCGAGGCCACGGCACTGAGTGGGCAGCATCACATGACAACCTGCTTCAGCCTCTCCTGGGCTCATGGCTCTGGCTTCTAATACTACACGACACCTCTCAAGACAAAAGACTAGAAAGGTTATGCATTCCAAGACTTGTGGAGAAACTGTAGTTAGCAAGCCAATTGCTTGTCCTACACGCAAACAAAAATACTGTAACGCAACCTCCCATGGGGGTTCCCCAGAAGTAAGCCTACAGGACTTGCGGAAAGATTGTTAGTCATTCAGTCATTGTGTTCTTGCACCGTTCCCCAGCCACCGCCCACCCCCATCAATGAAATCTCATTTCTTTTACTCTAACAGGCAGAACAAGGGAAGAGTCAAGTGATCTCAAGGGAGACAGAGGCAAAGCAGGGAGGGCCAAGGACCCTTGGAATGCCATCCATAGTCACACCGTGTCTCTTGGAGCTCCCCACACAATCCCCTTACCCGGGTAGAGCCTAGTCCTATTTCAATAATCCTAGGAACTGGCAGAAAGAGTAGGTGAGGGGGAGAAAGGATGTCGTTATTCATCCAACACAAAGTATTTAGCAAACCTCTGTAGGGGAAGCAAAATTTTTCCTCTACCCTCTTACAGTCTCTGGCTGGGCCTGAGTATTAAGTCGATAGGAGGCAGAGTAACAGGAGAAAAGCATGCAATTTAATATTTTCACATGTACATAGCAGCCTTCACAGGAAAATGAAGACCCAAAAGCAATTAGGCCTAAGTGCTTATATACTAGGTTGAATGAAAAGTAACAGTTGTGAAAAAGTAACTAAAATGCATGGAGAGACTAAAGGAAGACAAAGGGTTATTTTAACAAGGTCTGTTGGAACAGATTTCTCTCAGCCTCGACTCCCCAACTCTGGTGATAAGAATATTTCTTACCTCCTGGTATAGGGAGGGCATTATTCAGAAAGAGAGGTCAGCACACCCTTCTTGCCTATGCTGTTTTCCAAGTGCCCTTAACTCAAAATAATCCTCATGCCAAAATGGTATCTTTTAGGGTGGCATCTTCCACTACTCTTCACCTCCACAAGCAAACAAGGTGCTGTGGACTGAACTGGGTCCCCCCCTCCCCGAGTTCATATGTTCTACCTTAGAGTCCGACTTTGGTGACATTGTCATCTAATTAAGGTTAAATGCCATCATGTGGGTGAGCCCTAACCCAATATAACTGGTGTCCTTATAAAAAGGGAGAGATACCAGGCGAGCACACACAGAGGGGCGACCATGTGAGGACACAGCCAGAGGGCAGCCATCTGTAAACCGGGGAGAGATGCCACAGAAGGACCCACCCCTGCCAGCCCCTTGATCTGAGACCTCCAGCCTCCAGCCTCCAGCACTGGGAGGAAAGACATTTCTGTTGTTTAAGCAACTCAGTCTGTGGTATTTTGTTATGGCAGCCCAAGCAGATTAATATACAAGGCGAAAAAATATCACATAAAGCATTTCCCTGAAGAAGGATCCAGCCTCTCCCCTTGATAAATCCCCTTAGTTCAGCAATCTTACACAGCACAAGAAGATATATCTATAGAAGTTCAGTAACTGCTGAATGATTAAACCTAGAGCCTGGCTATTTACAATCAATGCTGTCTTCCAAAAGGTTACATCTTAAAGGTTCGTGTCCGATACGTGTGTGTTCTCCTGCCCGGTTCTCTGATAATACTCTCCTGAGTCATTCCGCAGCTCCCTAATTGGTTTCTGTCTTCCAAGTGCCAGTTTTCTGATGAAAGCTGTTTACAGCCTCACCACTTTGCGCAGAGGAGGGGGCGGGAGGGAGACTGACTGTTGACACAAGCTGTTTCTAAGAAACTCATCTCTTGTTTTCCCTTGGTACAGTCTGTGATAGGAGAAGAATCCAAAGGGACAAACTTAGGAAACAAAATAGAAAATTCCAAGCGGGGTGTGATTCCTTGCAGGGTGATATTCATGCATCATTCAGCACCTGGGGCTTGAGCTCCTACTCTGCGCTGTGTTCTGTGCCAAGCCCTGAGGGCTGAGCCAAGAATGAGTTAACATTCTAGTTCAGCATGATGTCTTAATTAATGAACCCGGAGGCTAATGCTGCTTTCTAGTGAAGCTGTGTACATTTCTTAAAAATCTCACATTCTGAAGGTACCATGGAGAACACTGGAGAGAAGAATGAAGGAAGGAGGGGGTCTAATCTCCGGAGAGATGGTGGCAAGTGCAGGATGAAGAGGCCGAGGCGGTGGCAGATGGGGGCTAAGGAAGAGGCAACCTCTGTGAATGGAAGGGGCCCTGACCTTGTCTCAGCTGTAACCTCAGGGCAGGCCCCAGCTCCCTACAGATGCTGATGCCTCCTCTGTGGCACAAAGCCTTGCTGTTCACGGGCTCCACTGGCCCTCTAGAGAGGAGAGGAATCCAGAAGGCACGCCTGAGCTCTCCGGTTCTGGGGCAGGAGAGGGAGACACTGACGCATAGATTGCCAGCCCCACCTGAGCAACCACAGTAAAGGCCTCTGCAGTCCGCCCTACACTAACCTCAGACTTTCCCCGTAGTGACCCCACCCCACCCCCAACTGTGGGGACAGAAAGCAGATCCCCAAACAATACCCAGGGTCAACCAAACCAAAAGCTGGTTCTTTGGGAAAATGTCCAGATCTACCCACTTGGAAAATAATCAGCCCACAGAAAATTAAAGGTTTTACTGCTTTAGGAAGCAGAGAAATAGATGGAAAAATTGAGAGGAAAAAATGCTAATGGTAAGTGATGAAGAATGACCATGGAAATAAACTTATTAGAGGTCTGACCCGGAGCCTTTGTCACTGTTGGGTTCTGCCAGTGTGCATGCCAGTTTGAAAGCCTGATATGAGTTCAGTGGATTTGACCGGGTGCTGGAAGGAAGAGATTACTCAAATTGCCCCAAAGATGACAGCCTCCAGGGATCCTTGTGGGGTAGAGGGCCTGTTCTGTTACTTCCTGGTTTGAACCTTTGAACGCTGAACTTGTTGTCAGTCTCTTTCATCTGTGGCCCCAGGGAAGCAAGCTTCCTGATATTCATGCCCTTTTAAATCCCCTCCCCCTGAAGCTAGGCTGGTCCTGTGACCGCTGGGACTGATACAATATGGTGGAAATGACATTCTGGGACTTGCGAGCCCAGGTACTAAGAAGGTCTAGAAGCTTCTGCTTTTGCATTTTGGGGAAGCTGGCCACACTGTAAGGAGTCTGACCACTTTGAGCCCATCATGATGAGAGGAAACCCAGGTTAGCCACATGAAGAGGCCACATGGAAAGGGGATGCCCGGCGAGGCCCAGCTGATGTGCCAGGCATATAAACAAGGAGGCCATCTTGGATGGTCCAGCCATGTGGAGCCATGTGGAGCAGAGATGGGCCGTTTCTGCCAAGCCCTGCCCAAATTGCAGAATTATGAGTAAATAAATAATTGTTGTTGTTTAAACCACTAAGTCTTGGGGTGGTTTGTTACAGTCACAGAAACTGTAGTACATGGTATGAGGCCAACACAGTCCTATAGACTCGGGGATACTGGCTGGGCCAGTTTTGTGATATGTGGGTTTGTGGTGTGTATAAGGGAAAAATAAGCCAGGAAGCCATCGAAAACCAGAAAAAGCACCACTTTGATTTTGGAGAGTTCCTAAACCCAGGTGCACAAGGGGTGATTCTGCTTTGATTTAAATGCACACGAGATGGGCGGCTGTTTTTTGTTTTTGTTTTGGCAACAAGCGTTCTCTTATTTGAACTAACCTGGATGGGTGTCTGCCCTCTGTAATGAAAAGATCTCTGGCTAAGGCCCCCTCTAAAAGACCACATCTAGATGACCAAAGGACATGGCCATAAAATAAGACATTTTAAAATATATTTATTGGCTCTGCAAATTTTCTCCTCAGTGAAACATAGGTTTCCTGACAATTTTATATTAGGAGAGAAATGAAAGACCATGCCAGGAAACATGAAGTTCTCAGGAAGTAATTTGGTTATAAACATATTTCCTTAATAAGATACAATTGGATTCTAACTCTCATTACCTTTTGACAAGAACAGTAAGACACTGGTTATTTAGTAAACAATTTATGAAGCTTTCTCAAATGTTCACAGCCCAGGAGGGTACGCAGCAGATGCCGGCATCCATCCTCATTGTACTGATGGGGCTGAACTCTAAGGGACTGGAGAATGTCTGAGATCCCAAGGGCAGGAAGTAAGAAGCTGGCCTGGTCTCCGGGCTCCTGGTCCAGTGCTCTTGTACCACCATGCACTATTCCACGCTGCCCTTTTCACTCACGTAGGCATCGAGGAGACGTCTTTCTGACCACACAGATCTCCAGGGTCCATTAGAGCCTCTCCAGAGCGAAGTGTTTTGTAGAGGTCGCTATTATATCATGGTCAGTTAGGGAGCTCTTCAAATATAATGCTTATCATAAAGTCATTTGCTTGCAGATGTTTCCTTCTATGACCAAACATTTCAGGGCTCTGAGGAGCATTCTGGTCTTACACTATTTTATTGAATCTATTTCTATCAATATTACGAAGATCACTTGAACTCCCGTTCTTGCAACAAAGGTGACCAGATAATCAGACTTTTTGGCACAGCTAACAATGGCACGGCATTCAAATGGGACAGCAGGGTCATCTTTATTCACTTCCCGTGGACATTCTGGAACATTAATTTGTAAGCTCACACCTGCCTTCTGCTCATAAAGTGGCAAGGTCAGTGTGCCCCTTATGTGGCCACCACCCCCTCACAAAACCAAGAGGCCTATTCAATTTCTGTATCCCTCGGAAATGTTTTCCACTCTAAATTGCTATTGGAGAACTTGGATTCTTGGTTAAGCTCCAACAGAAATTTAAATGTGAGAAAATTTCAAGAGGATTTCATAAAAAGGAATGAGCCAGAATGGCAGTTCAAGTGGTACACTGACCTTCCAAGTTTAATGTGGGAAGGTCATGTGCCATTTTGCAGTGGTTTTTCCAACTCTGCTTTCCAGTCAGGGACGCCATCCTTCCAACTCCCCTTTACTAGCCCTGCGACTGGACCCTACACAACTCAGGCAAATGCCAAAGGGCTGCTGGACCTGCCAGGCCTGCCAACCTGCACTCTAGAGGTTCTTTTGTATTTATTTTATTTTATTTTAAAGATTTATTTATTCGCTTGAGAGAGAGCACACGAATGTGAGCAGGGAAAGGGGCAGAGGGAGAGGGAGAGAAGCAGACTCCCTGCTGAGCACAGAGCCTGTTGCAGGACTCGATCTCACGACTCTGAGATCATGACCCTGAGATCACGACCTGAGCCAAAACCAAGAGTCAGATGCTCAACCAACTGAGCCACCCAAGTGCCCCCACCCTAGAGGTTCTGTTGCTGCCTGGCCCTCTCTCTCTGCTAGACATGTGCAAGGAGTGGCTCAGAAGCACATAGGTTTGCATCTCATAAGGACAGAACGGTCCACTGTCCGTTGAACTTGCTCTTTGGGAGAGAACAGGGAAGACGGTCACACCTGACAGTCCGTGATATCACATGATGGCAGCTCACTTCTCAGCCCATTTCTCTGCTTTGTCTTTTTATGTTTTGATCACAAATTGAAGGTAGGGTATTTTCAAGACATAAAGGTACACTTTCTCCTTGGGGGCTATTGTCAACAACAACCTAGAAAGTCTTTAGATCTGATTTTTGCAAATTTGGGAGAATCACCCACAATTTAGTATATTTGTTTGAATCAAAAAAAGCCTTCCTGAAAGGATCCAATCTGATTTATATTTACTTTTAAATAGGTGTAATGAATTATCAATCAAGATAGTCCCCTCGGACTCAGCATATCTGTGCTTTAATCTCAAGACGTAGGTTAACATCAAGATTTTCTTTTGCCACCAAAGTAAATTCTTCAAAGTGAGTCCATGCTCTCATTTGTCTAACTCTCCCCGTGGGCCTCTGGGCTCCCACAAATTCACCTCGACACTGAAAGCCAGGAACAGTGGTGAATAAATACCAGGCCTCTGTCTCCAGCATTAACTGCGTTTCCTAATTCTGCCCCAAACTCTTTTCCAATGGACTGGACCCTTAGGGAACGGAGACTTTTCTTTTGTTCTCTTAAGACTCCATTGACAAGTCTTTTTATGGATCTCAGGATCGTGAGTTTGATCCCCACATTGGGTGTGGAGCCTACTTAAAAAATAAATAAATAAATAAAAATAGCCAACTTCGGAACACTCTTGTCATTCACCGTCTCATCTCCAAACAAGCTTCTGAAAGTCAGATGACAAAAAAAAAAAAAAGTCACAAACCTGTTCACATACAGATTAATACAACTCTTTTTAGAGCTATGAAGGAAGGTATAGCCTCTGGACCTACGATGTGAAAGGGGCTGTGCTAGGTCCATTTTTGTTGTGTTTTTTTAAACCTTGGCACAGTTGGCATTTGGGGCCAGATACTTCTTGGTTGTGGGGCTGCCCTGTGCAATGTAAATGTTAAGGAGCATCCCTGCCTTCCACCACATATTGGCCCGTAGCATCTCACACACACACACCTCAGTATGACAACCAAAAATATCTCCAGGCATTGAAAATGCCCCCTGGGGCGCCTGGGTGGCTCAGTTGGTTAAGCAACTGCCTTCGGCTCAGGTCATGATCCTGGAGTCCCGGGATCGAGTCCCGCATCGGGCTCCCTGCTCGGCGGGGAGTCTGCTTCACCCTCTGACCCTCCCCCCTCTCATGTGCTCTCTCTCTCATTCTCTCTCTCTCAAATAAATTTAAAAAAAAAAAAAATCTTAAAAAAAAAAAAAAAGAAAATGCCCCCTGAAGGGCACATCGCTTGCCACTGAAATCTGCTGTGCTTGGCATATGGAGGAAAAGGCCTACGAGACTTCTCTTACATGGCTTTCCTGGAACTCTGCCAAAGACTGAACCCTGGTTTACTTGCGCTAACTCTATTCATGTAGAGTTTCATAATAAAATGTATTGAGCATTCCCCATATGATACATCTTTTAGTAAGTGCTTACCACACATTACTTCCTTAAATCCTGACAAGCCTGAATGATAAGTCCAATTACGAATAATCCCTATTTATAAGAGGAGACTTGGACCAGTGAAGTGACTTGCCCAAGATCCCACAGTGGCTCAGCGGCAGAGATCCCTCCTGACCGCCATGCTGGCTTGTTTCTGCAGACTGTAACATTGGTAGGTTAGGATTCATCATGTTGGCAAACTCAAAACAGATTTGGTGGGGATAATGGTTTCTGAAAACTCTTGAAGTCTGTATGAGTCTGTTTCCCTTCATTTCATATGTTTTTGTAAACACCAGGGGCGCAATAATCGTTTGAACAGTTAAATTGAGTTAGCACGGTAAAATCCACTTTTTTTTCAGCCTTGAAATTACAGTGAATCATCTGCCATTCTGACCGAACTACAGTCCCTCCCTGCCCCCGCTGCCACCTCGCTCCTCTCCTACAGCTCCTCAGGCCCCATTACCAGCACTTCTATTTTTCTTTTAATTTTCCAAACAACGAGATTGTATTTTATACTTAAGATATTACTCCAAGGGACAATAATGGGGGAACTCCACAGCCAAAATGCTCAGAAAAAATAAAATAAAATAAAATAAAAATCAAGTGAATCAAAAAGGGAAGAAAGAGAAGGAGAAAGGGAAAGTGAGTATACAAATATTTTCCAGACCCCTCGATATTAAAGCTTGAAAAACCACAGTGCTTTGCAAAATATCACGTTCAATTGTTAGTTTAAAAAAAAAAAACGTTGGAAGCACACTGGGTGCGCTAAAGGGTAGGGAAGAGGTGTTGGCTGGCCTCAAGAACCACACCCAGGGGGTCAAGGGTAAGACCTTGAGGCTTGGGCTTTTTTTTTTTTTGTAAAGATCTTTTTTTTAAAAAAGATTTTATTTATTTATTTGACAGAGAGAGACACAGAGAGAGAGGGAACACAAGCAGGGGGAGTAGGAGAGGGAGAAGCAGGCTCTCTGCTGAGCAGGGAGCCCGACTAGGGGCTCGATCCCAGGACCCTGAGATCATGACCTGAGCTGAAGGCAGACGCTTAGCGACTGAGCCACCCAGTCTCCCCGAGGCTTGGGCTTTTCTGATATGTGTAGAAAGTATGAAAGAATCTTTTATTTTTTTTTAATCAATAATCTTCCTCACTTTTCTCAGGGCACCAGGGGACCTTTTGGGTCCGCTGTCCCTCAGAGGATAAGTCCTGCTTGGTGTCATGGAGTGACATTAAGACACTAAATGTGAGGCAAAGGGAAGAAAGAGCCTGTGTAGGCGATGCTACCACCTCGGGATGACCTGGGAGCCTCCCGACATGCTGCAGCTGGATCCGTACCATTCCCTTATCTGCGCGCTCACCTGGGATCTCAATTAAAACAAATATTGGGAATAGCTGTGGATTGTTTACAGAACAAGATTAAAATATGAATCGCATTTAAAATTTGAAAGCACTGTTTTAAAAACAGTTTTAATCACGCCTTTCCCTGTTCTTTTCCGTAAGGGGGGGCGGGGGAGGGGCGGCGGCTAGTCAAGAGCTTGGAGAGCGTGAGGAAGGTGTTAGGTACCACGTTTCCTGAAGGAAAAACCTGGTCCCAAGTCTTCTCCAACTCCCCTTTTGCCACAGGAGACCATGAGCACAGAATTCTTTGAGGGAAGAGGCATAAGAATTTTAATCTGCTTCAGTTTAGATAGAACTTAGTATTTTTCAAACTGCAAATTGCCACCTTTGGGAGATGAATAAAATCAATTCAGTAAGCTGCGAACAGCACTTTCTTAAAAAAGCACCTGACTCCGATGGCAGGTCTCGTTCGAAGCTGTGCAGTGTGAGAGCATCTCCAGTAAAGGAAACCTTGAATCCTCCCGTCTGGAGGGAGGCATCCTGGGCAGGTCACTGTCACAGCCGGGTTTAGACGCTAGAAGAGGTTTAATAGCCATTTCAAGAACTCGCTAATCCAGTGGTGACCAAGTCTTTCCCTACCGATCTAACAAAATCTGCTTATAAACAGTCACACTTAGCCCATAATCTTCTTCTCCACCATAGGTGCAGAGAGACAAATGGGCTTAGAGCAGATTTTTCTGATGTGGGTTCTTTGAAAAAAGGCTACTTACGGTCAAATACTGGAGAAACACTCTATCCTGAGGTCCTCTCCTAGATTCCCAGTGCATACGAGCCTACACAAGAATAAAGGTTAACCACTGCTTACCCTGATATATCCCACAAGTATTTGATCTTGGGGCCCTTTATTAAACAACCTCTACCAATAGTCCCGGGACCCTAGACCAAGCCCGTAGCCTGACGGCTACCCCCTTTGACTGCACTCCGCTTACTGCAACCTAGCGTTGCGAGTGTAGTCACACCTGCGCCCACAGCAGGTCCTCAGCTCGTTCCTGATGGAGATGGGAAGTACGGTTTGCCAAATTACCTACTGGAAATCAGGGGGCTCTTAGTGGTGGGGACCCAGTCATGATGACCGCACTTCAGCTTTCGTTGAGAGGAGGATTTTCCACTCTAAGCTGACTTCTACCATTACTGTTTATGGACTTGAATTGAAGCTAGCTGTTGGTCACTTGATCCCAGTGGGCGAAGTCAGTTTATTGGCTTCAAGATGATTTTATATTCCTTTTCGTCTTTCTTCACTGGGCTGCTGCTGTGCTACGAAGTGTAACGGAAGCACCTGCCTGTGTGCGCAGTGCTGTGAACTCAACCGTTCCGGCGTTGCTTTTTTTATGTTCACATATGAGACAAGTCACTCTGGCCAGGGCGTGTGGCCTCTCCCTGGAGTTCATTCATGGACTGGATTTATATATTGCTGCACAATCATCAACACTGCAGCCTGTCCATTAGAAACAGGTGCCAAGAGAGGAAATGTTTCATATTTTTCGTGTGGCGTGGACTCTATCAGACAGGGTTTCTTTTTTTTTTTTTTAAGATTTTATTCATTTATTTGTCAGAGAGAGAGAGAGCACAAGCAGAGGGAGCGGCAGGCAGAGGGAGAAGCAGGCTCCCCGCTAAGAAGCCCAATATGGGACTCTATCCCAGGACCCCGGGATCATGACCTGAGCCGAAGGCAGACGCTTAACCACTGAGCCACCCAGGCGCACGTCAGACAGGGTTTCCAATAAAATGGAGTCTGTTGATACAGTTAAATCAGGCCAAGGTTCTTCCTTTTGCCTCAGGAGGGTGTCTGCTTGCTGGCTTGTGGCCAGCTTCTCTTTGACCCCGTATCTTTGGTGCCACCATGCCCCTACTCCTGGGTGACAACCTACTTCTGGTTCCCTCCAGTGTCAGCTGGTTTGGGCTACATGAAAGCTACTCTTTTTCTTTTCTTTTTTTTTTAAGATTTTATTTATTTGAGAGAGAGAGGGAGAGGGAAAGAGAGAGGGAGAGACAGGAGACCGGATCCCAGGCAGACACCTAACTGACTGAGTCACCCAGCTGCCCCGAAAGCTACTCTTTTTAACGAACCCTTCCTTACCATTTCAGAAACCCTGCTTCCCAGCAACCATGCTCGCTGACTGTAGTAGTTGTTTTCTGCCCCCAGAAGAGTCCAGGTGACACACCCACCCACTTAGAGACACTGTTGCCAGGAGGCTTGGGGGACAACTCCCCCCAGGGCCGAAGTGAGAGGTGCCCCCGCCTACTCCCTCCCCCCAGCCCCTAGTTCCCATCTTCTCTTTGTTTTAATTTCTATTTGGTTTCTTCCCTCACATTTCAACAGCTCCAATTAAATAAGCCAGAAGTGAATTTTTTTTTTCCAGATTTTATTTATTTGAGAGAGAGAGAGAGCACGAGTGGGAGGGAGGGGGACAAGCGGACTCCCCATAGAGTGGGGAGCCCAATGCGGGGCTTCATCCCACGACCCCAAGATCATGACCTGAGCCGAAGTCAGATGCTTAACCAACTGAGCCACCCAGGCGCCCTGGATGTGAATACTTTCTTAGTTGATAGACTCTAATCATTATGTTACCAAATTCTGCACATCCCTGCAAAGTAAGGCTTGGCTCTCTGAAGGTTTCATTTGTTCATTTTACCACTAAGTATGGACTGTTAACTATGTACCAGACAGTTCTAGACTCTAAGGAAACAATAGTGACATAAGCCCTGCCCTGTACTTCCATGCTAATGAGAGAAGCAGATAGTAAACAAAACAAAACAAAATATATAGAATTTTAATGGTAAGTGCTCAAGAGAGAAAGCAAAGCCTGAAGGTGGGAATGGAAGTTTGGGGGCTAGGGTGGGGGTGGAGATTCTAGGGGGGGTGGCTGGGGAAGGCTGTTTGGACAAGATGGTATTTGTGCGAAACCTGAGAGTAGAGGAGAGCTTGGGGTGGGGATGGGGGTGCACATTCTAGGCCAAGGGTCCAGCCGGTGCCAAGTCCCCGGGAGGGGATATGCCTGGCAAGGTCTGGAGGGAGTCAGAGGGCTGCCATGAGGTTGGAATGTCTATGAAGTGCCTGGCATACAGATAGCACTTAATAAATGGTAGCTCTAACGATAACAGTCACTCATCAGATGCTTGTGGTTTGATGAATGTAAACAGGTGCAATGGTTATCTGGCTGACTAGGCCCAAGTCTCTTGCCTGGCCTCAAGAAGAGTGTTTAACTACAGCCCTGCAGACCTCAAGAAGTGTGGCCCCACATACATCCCACCCGCATCCCTAGCTTTTCTCCTTCTGGAGAGTCATAAGGCCATTGCCCCCAGCAAAAAAAGATGTTGCTGAGCAGACTTCCCTTATGGACCACAGTCCAGTCGTTCTCAGAGTGTCCCCCAAGCAGCTGCAGCTGCACCAGGAATAGGTTAGAAATGCCGAATCCTCAGCTGCACCCAGATCTACTCAATGGGAAACTCTGGGACAGGGCTCAGTGGTTGGTGTTTCACAGGCCCTCCAGGTAATTCTGCTGCATGTCGGAGTTTTAGAACCTCGACCCAGAGCTCCTGTTCAGAAGGTCTCGCAGGTGGAGAAGGCTTCTTGGGGTCACTCCAGTCACTTCCTTTGTGCTCCATGGAACCACCTTCTCAGGTGGTTTGTTCTTGTCACTGTTATTTCCATTTCCTGAGATGCCCGTGGCTCCCTAGGGCTGGGGCTCTCCAGGCCTCGAGAGCCAGCCTGTCTGCTCCCTGGACTGATGTCACCAAATTCTGAATCAAAATGGCTCCAGCCAAACTCTGAGGGCTACCCAGAGGACGCCCCCTGCCCTAGTTACTTCCTCCAGCACTGACCGTTCTGAGGACTATTCCAAGTTTTGTTATTATGGAATTAAAAAAAAAACAAAAAAACAAAAAACCAACTAACAAAACCTTTGAAACCAAGACAGGCCAGCTTCAGATTTGCGGACAAGACTCAGCCCTTAATTCTCACCCCATCCCAGGAAGACGTTATCTTGCTGTTTGCTGACAATCAGATAAAGCGGGGATGCTCCAGGAACCAAGGCCACTTCCAGAAACTTTTCTGGCACTGAATGGCAACATGACCCAACTTTTGCATAGGAAATGGGGTGGCTGACTTGGAGGGACAACCCTATTAGTCCTCTAGTGTAATGACACTGGGATGGGTGGGCTGGGGGAGAAAGAGGAAGAAGGAGGTCTTTGAAACTTCCATTCAGTTGCTTCTCAGCTTGAACCCTCTGGTACCTTCTGTTCGGCCTAAGCTTCTGTTCCCAAAGTTAATCCAAAACAGAACTACCTGGGGCTCTTGTTCAAAATGTAGACTCTGGGGACCCTAAAACAAGTGCTTCTAATGCAGGGGGTCCTTCACGTTTTGAAGGCTACAGATTAAATGAAGACATTTAATCTACAGATATAGATTAAATGTCTTAACTTCACAGGAAAAGAGGTTCTTTATGATTTGGGAGCTGCTATGCTCAAGAACAATCTCCTCTCATTTTCTTTTTGCCCTTTAGGATATTTCTTTTATCTTTGTAGTCTTTAATATACCTTATCATTTTTATAAACTCTATCATTTTTTATTTCTAATTTTCTTAGCAACTTTTGAGGCATGTCTGCTACATTTTATCAAAATGATTTTTATTGATAGGATCATGTGAAAAAATTCAGTTTGTTCATATATTGTGGTGATAGGTTTTTCTGATATTGACTCCTAGAATTCTGGTATTGAATTTCTGATATTAAATTCCTAGAATAAATCCTGCATGGTCAAGAATGCTGTTCTTTGAATGTATTACTAGATTCTAGGTAAAATAAAATTTGTCACGTTTTTAAAACTTTACCTTTATTTTTATGAAGGTCAATAGTTTTAAAGAGCCAAATAGTTATATAACACTTACAATACAAAATAGTAGTCCACACCTTTGCCCCTACCACCTCTCAATTCCCACTATCTAGAAAACACCACTTACAATTTTTATATATGTTCCTTCTGGTATTTGCTTTTCTATTTCTAAATGGCATGCTTCTACAGCTATTTCTTGTTATTTCAGTTTTTGATTATCATGTAGAGACTCCTGACTACTATATTATAGGATTTGGCTTCTTTACCCTCACAAACTCTACACATACATACACACACACACACACACACACACACACACACACACCCCTGCCCACAGGCATGCTCACACATACAAGCACACTCTTCTCCATACCATATAGTTATAATTTTGTTGATTAATATTGCATTTATTTCTATTATGACTATGTAAATAATATTCCCAACTAAGTTATGAAATGAACTATAATTAAATTTCCTTCTTGCACAACTCTTGTTTTTTTCTAGAGTTAATAAGTTTCTCACTTTAATTTTCGTTTCTAAATTACTAATTCACACTCAAACTCTGACAGAATTAAAATCTCATCTCAATACTTCCAAACATCAGATATTCTATAAAATTTATCTTTTTCAAATAGGCCATCTGGAGCCTTCTGTCCTGCTCCAATGAGGCCTGATCATTCTCTAAGTATGCTGTAGAGCTGTCATCCTGAAGTCCCCCTTTTTCATCATCTCAGGGATTTCCTGCCTCTCTCTCCTAGGGCCCTTATCTTGTTTCTTGGTTAACTCTCACATTTTGACGGAGCATATGCTCCAATAGCTTTCTAAGCAAGGGTACTTGGAAGTTAAGTTTTTTAAGATCTTGAAGGTTCTAGGAAAATTTTTATTCGGCCTCCAGATTTGATGGTCTGTTTAGCTGGGTATAGAATTCTAGACCGAAAATCAGTTTTCTCTGAGAATTCAGAAGGCATTGTTCCACTGTTTTCCACAGAAAAATTTTGCCATTCTCATTCCTGATCCTCTGTATATGGCTCATTCTTTCACTGTTTTGTCATTGGTGCTATGCAAGTTTGTAATGATGTGCTTTGTCAGGGACTTTCTGTCCTCTGTACTTGGATCTGGGTAGACTCTCTCAGTCAGTTGTGGGAAATTTCTTTGATAATGTATTTTCTCTGTTTTCTCTGTTCTCCTTTTTGGAACTCCTTATCATTCAAAATTAGAGTTCCTCAACAATTCCTTGAATTTTGTCCTCCCTCTCCCTCACTTTACCTATCTATCCATCTTCCGCTCTCTCTTTCTCTGGTTATATTTTCTTGGAGATTTCACCAACTTTGTCTTATGGTAGGGCTACTAGATAAAATACAGGATACCCAGGTAAATGTTAATTTCAGACTAAGTATTGATGGGACATATTTACACTAAACACTTATTTGTTGTTTATCTGAAATTCAAATTAAACTGGGGTTCTATATTTTTATTTGTTAAATTTGACAACACTTCTTTCAACTCTGCTCTTGAATTGTTCCTTCCAGCTATCCTGTTTTTAATCTCCAAGACCTCTTTCAATTGTTCTCTCAGTATTCCCTTTTTTTAAAAAAGATTTTATTTATTTATTTGAGAGAGAGAGAGATAGCGAGAGCAGGAACACAAGCAGGGGGAGTGGCAGAAGGAGAAGCAGACTTCCTGTGGAGCAAGGAGCCCGATGCGGGGCTCGATCCCAGGACCCTGGGATCATGACCTGAGCTGAAGGCAGACACTTAATGACTGAGCCACCCAGGAGCCCCCAGTATTCCCTTTTAACCACTTCTTTTGTTTTTTGAATATGATATCTTCTCTTTTCTCTCTGGAGATGTTGAGAGCTCTTTTAAGTTTCCTTCTTTTTTCTTTATTTCCAAATTTCTTTTCATTTATAATTTTTTTGGTTTCTGCCTTTCATGTTAGATTTTCTTACATGTCTGGTAATCCTTGGTTGTCTGCTCATATTTAAGAGTGATGCACTAACTGAAACAGAATTCAGAGGATGTGGGTGGAATCTGTTGATTGGTGGGCTTCCCTCCAGCACTGTCTGCTTCACTGGGGGGTTCTAACTGTCAGTATCTTTAGGTCTTCTCTCCTGAGCTGCTCAGGTCCCCAAAGAGGAAACCTTTAATTCCTGTACTGGGAGGGATAAGCATAGATACTACCATTCTGGGAGGTGAGGCACGAAAGAAGACCAGGGCCTAGGGATCCCAACTTTCTGTAACTAATCCTCCTCCCAATTCCCATTTTCAGGGTGGTACCCTTGCCTCAGTGAGCCTGATGTCCTTGAGTCCAGAACCCCTCTGGCTCAAACTTTCCAGGAGTTTCCTGCCAGGAGGCAGTAGAGTGCCACTCATCCTGTGTAAGGCAAGAGAGGTGACCTGGGAGCCTAACTGCTTCTTATGTAGCTTTTTCAATTTATTTGTTTTTTTTCTGAAAACAAGATACCATTATCCTCACCAGTATGCATTGTTTCTCCACAGAGATGCTTCAGCTCCCTCCTGATGCTCCCTCACTCCAATAAAATGAGAGCTTTAGACTCCTTTTTCTTTCTCTTCTCCCTTCTGTAGGCCTTTGGAATCTTCTTTATTTCTCCCTCTCTTTCCACCAACAGTTGCCATTTTTTCATCCAAGCTCCTATCCCCCCACATCCCCCACCCAACACTCCTCTCCCAACTTCATGTTGCTGGGAATGTGTTTTGCTTTTCCTGATTATCCTCTCTCTGGCTCCCGGCCCTATTTAAATGGTATGGTATTTTTCTGCATGGGCTTTTTAGGCCTTAGGGTATGGTGGTTTATATGTCCCAAGTTGTGGGAAACGAACAGATGGCAGAAGGTGGAGAAATCTCAGTCCCCACAGGCTGAATTATAGAAACTGCCAGCACTCCGTTAGGCACCTACAGGAAACCCCCCTCTCTGGAGACTTCCCACACTGCCCCAACTGAAGGGGAGAGGCCTCAGTCCCCATTCAACTCCTCCATGGCCTCTTAGGGGTAGGAAAACCCGGTGCAGTCACACTGGGCCCATGATGAATTTAGCCCTAACAACCCGAGTCTTCCCAGGACTTACTGCCCTCCATTCTTTACAGCCTTTGACATTATTCTCTAGGACCTGCCCAGCCCACTCAAAGAAAGAACCTCACAATTCTCTCTGCTTGGAACACACCTAAGCGGAAGGCCTCACTTGCACCCAGCCACCCATGGAAGTTAGCAGCTGTTTGGCTCTAGAGAGGAAGAAATTTGGGGTTTAGTGGTGGGAAAGATGGAAATTACATCTGGGTTGTCATATTCCCAGAACCCCCTTTAGGCTCCCATAAATTATTTCCAAGGCCATTAATCACACAGGGGGAGCCTGGATTAAAAGAGCAGCATTGGAATGAAAGTGACAGTCCTGGTTCAGCACCTGAATACAGGCTCATCCCATTCCTGAACTTCAGGCTGGTACACGTGGGAGACAAATGCCAACTCCTGTGGTCCAACACCACGGTTTTAGCACCACTGCGTTCAGAGATAAGAGAGTTACTACAGTTTTGCTATGAAAAAAGGCAATCAAAATGACTCGGAGTAAGTCTTTCCTAACCCAGCTTTATCTGATGAGATACCCACCTACAACGAGGAATCACTGCCAGTCTCCCCTCAGAAAGTTTAAAGATCAAGCTGGTTCTGGAAAGGAAGATTGAGTGGGCATATTATTAAGCTAAATGGAATTAGGTTTCTGTTTCAGGAAAGATTCCCATTAAAGCTGAAAGCAATACAGCTACAGCAATACAGCCATAACCACCCACTGCCTGTAGGAAGATGTTCTTAAATTACAGCTGGCTGTGCACCCCATTATCACTTTGCAAAAGGCAGTAACCTGAGGTGGACCTCTGTGGTCACAGTGTCCTTCAGGAGACAGCCTCAAGGGAATCCTAGCTTGGATGCAATCAATACATTAAACATACATTACTCATGTATCAGCACATGATAAGAGGCTAATAATGATTAATCACCTAATTATGATAGGCTCCTTTCATCCCAGAATATTTTACTTATTGAATATTTTCGGTTTTGTATTTAGTTGCAATGGAAAGGTATGACAGCTGTATTTCATTCAAACCGTGTCCAGCTAGAAAGGGTTGAAGTCAGCATCTTTGTCTTCCTTGGGCAGCCATCACCAGGGCCTGCCATGCTGTGGCAAGCAGCAATTCAAGAGTCTCTATCTCGTTTACCTATTTCCAGTCTGATGGAAATTTCAATTCTCCTCTTTTAAAAGACTTAGGAAGGAGGTCACACAATGGCAGCCCATGGGCTGCATCCAGCCCTCACATGTGCTTTGTATGAGCACCAGGGTTTAAAAAAAAAATAAAATGAACTCACAGTCAGCCTTTAAAAATCAGAAAATTTAACATAAAAGTCTGGACTTCTAGCTTTTCTTGGAAAAAAGATTGGCCAGCATGGGCCCTGACAACTGGCAGGGCTGAGTGGAGACTGCCCTTTTTTGATGGGGCAAGTGCTCTCCTGTTGGCCCCAGGCCCAGTACTTTCTTCTGTTATATCTAGCAACTTCTCTCATTTTCATCACCTGCTTGGCTGCTGACGTAGGAATACAATTCAGTAGGAATAGCCACCAGAAGGTCATGGTTCTTATCCCCATTCACTGGGAAACCCTAGGAGCCTTTCTACATATAAGGGAACAAGGAACTGGTAACAGAGAAGTGATATGGCTTGCCTGAGGGCGTTAGTCCAGTGTTCTTTCCTGCACCTGTGATGAAGACCCTAAATACAAGGCACAGACAAAAGTGCTTCTGTTGTTCAGAGGCAAGGAAGGGTACCAGGAGCTGAAGGGGCAGGTGGTAGGATGCCTATTAATCAGGGTGCATCCTTGGGCTACCAGATGTGTCTAAAGGACAACTCCCTTTTTAGATGTGTCTAAAGGATAAACTCCCTTTTTGTTTCCTCAATAGAGAAAGGATGTTAATCACTCCACTTCTCAGTTCCTCCATGCCTGTTACTTTGGATCCAGATAAGAAGTTCTAAGAATCCCTGAGTCTCCAGCCTAACTGGCTTAGAAAACCCTCGGTCCAGATCAGAGTGCCAATGGGAGTGACACATCTTGGATCCTGGACCCCACCATTTAGTGGAGAAATCGTTCTGATAAATTCAGAGATAACAAGGTCCCAGAGGCTTTCCTGTTGATTTGAATCTGCTCAACCCCTAGCTGATGAAAACAATATCAACAGATTCAGCGGACATAGGAATCACCCGAGGATCATGTTAAAATGTGAATTCTGATTCAAAAGGTCTGGGGAGGGGCCGGAGACCCTGCATTTCTAACAAATTTCTAGGTGAGGCCAATGCTGCTGGTCCAAGGACCACACTTTTAGTAGAGAGGGGTTATAAAACACCTCCTATCACTGCTCATGGTCATTTCTTGCTTTTCTTTCTAGGGATCTTGCCTGGTTTCTCCACCTTATCCTTCTTTTCCTCTCTCCATCCATCCTTCTTCTTAGCCAACTCATTATTCCTACCAGGTAGCTCTACCAACTCTCAAACCTCCTCCATCCAAGGATAAAGAAACTCCTGCCCTTTTTACCTCAGACATGCATCTCTCTCCCTCCTCTGCTCCACAGTGCCAGAAATATAAAGGTCACCATTTACTGACAATTGTGTGCCAAGCACAGTCCCAAGTGTGTTATCCATAGTATTTCATTCTCACGACAACCCGACAAAGCATGTATTATTATTGTCATTTCAGAAATGAGAAAATTAAGACTTGTACAGTTAAAGAAACTTTGTCCTCAACTAGGAAAAAATGAGTTGAGATTAGAATTTGGATCTAATGCCAAAGTCTACAACCTTTATACTACGTTACGCTCAAATAAGGGGAAATGGTCTAGAAGTCAACTGGTAGAAGTGGAAAAAAGGAATGAAGTTATCACTCCAAATTATGCATCCTATACAGTCCTCTGAACCCTTATTAAGCAGACGCCCTATGGGACAGCTTGACATATCAATAATAAGAGATGTTTTTGGAATGCCCAGATTAGCTGGGGTGGGACAGGATTCCAAATAGCAGAGTGGTAATATTAAAACCAAACTTGCCAATATGCCCAAATTTTCAATGTATTTAATGGGCCCATAACTGTATACATAGAACCTATTACCAAAAAAGAGATTCCTATCAATAACCAATCACTCAACTACATGGAGTCTAAGGAACAGTGCCAAGCCTTCTATCAGTCCACATAAGGTCCTCCTCGGACACATGGCCAGTGCCCTTTCTCTCTAGTTTCCCTATTTATTGTTATATTGCTGTTATGATTCTCTGCCCTGCCCTCAAGATCCACCTGAGCATCGTAGCTCCCAACCTGGGAGCCTGTACCTGATCTTAAAAGCTTTGTATCTTTCAGATTCCTCAAACTGCAGCATCCAAAAGACAAACAAATCCTGCGTGTACTGGCTATCTCCCTCCCTTGACGTTTATTAGGGGTTACTCTCCCCTCTCCCTGAGATCTCCTTTTAATTCCTCCCAAAGATCCCACAAGGTATGTGGAGAGGGAAAAAAGGCAAGGGGTAAAGAACCAGAAAAATTCCATCTTGATACAAAAAAAAAAAAAAAATTAAAGATCTATATTCACTCAATGGGGGAGAGTCAGAATTTAAAAATATGGAGTGGCCAGGGAAACTGGGGACAGGTATGGTGTGGGGGAAGGAGCCCTGGCCCAGTAGTCATGAGATTTGGTTTCTAAATCTATCTTTGCTACTAACCCAGCTATACAACCTTGGATAAGCAACATCATTTTTCTTGACACCAGCTTCTTCTTCTTTAAAGTGAGGGGATTGGGGCGCCTGGCTGACTCAGTCAGTAGAGTGTGTGATTCTTGACCTCAGGGTCTTAAGTTCAAGCCCTCTGTTAGGCATGGAGCCTACTTAAAAATAATAATAAAACAAAAATAAAGTGAGAGGATTGGATTGAATGATTACTAAAATTCCTTTGATCTCTACTTTTCAGTATCTTCCCTATTACCCGAAGTAAAATGAACCAGAACATTTTTGTGAAATAATGTTGCATCTAAGCAGAAATTCAAACACAAACTAGGTTGAGCTAACGCATAAAAACAAGAAGGTAGAGAAACAATGTTTAATAATGATAAATTAATATTAATGATAAAATAAAAGATCAATAAATTAAATAAAGACAAAATGGCTGATTCTATAGTTTTTCTTTTTAAAAAGATCTTAAATTCTCTACTAAGTGGCCACCCACTATCCATAATTATCAGTTACTTGTAAAATATGTAATTGGGACAGGCATATTCTATTCTACAGTATATTGCCATTTTAAAAATTGTTTTCCAATAAAAGCATTGAATTATAAAGTCAACCACCAACACTTTTACTCTAAACAATGGTAGGTAGATCAGAAATAAAATTAGGTCAACATGAATAATTTCCTTCCTGGCAGGTTACAGAATTTAATGTACATGGTATTTTCCATCTTTGAAGTTAACATGTAATTATGTTTGCTTTATGCCAACTTTTCTGCCCTCAAATGTTTCAAGCTGAAAAAGAGAAAAACAAAGTCGGCCTCTAGCTGCCTCTCCTTACATACACTTACCAGGCCAGAAGGCACACTTGCTGGGGTACAAGCCCCCACTGGACTCTGTGTGTTTTGGGGAAGGCCCCTCCCCCAATAAAATAAGGGCAAAGATAATCTCTCTCTGTGTTTTCCAGTCATCTGGATCAGTAAAAATATATCAGTCCTTCTGTGCACTCATCACCTTGCTTAGGCCCATAACCAAGAGTACCTTCCTGCATCTGGCCCTTAGAAACCTGATCTCTCCTAAAGTGTCTTTACTTATCTTCTGGGAATCACCCTTCGTCACCCCAAACCATTTGTGTAGAAGGATGCCTCAGCTACTCTAGTCAAGGGGTGCTTTGGCCAGGAGGAACGTTTTCTGTGATGATGCTGTAGTTTGAAAATTCATCTCATTATCTTCCTTCTGTAGCCCCATCCTGGCCTCAGGTACCAATGGCCTCTATGCCAAAAATTACATTTGAATATAATATTTTGATTCTTTGCGCTGGACTCCCCAGGCCTGACTTTCACCTACCATTGAGAGAATCCTCCTTTATTCAATAATAGTTATTACCTTGGAAAACTCAAGTAAGTCCTACCATTTTATGTCCACCATATTCCAAGATGAAAGAAATAAAAGGCACCAATAAGTCTGAAAGTCAGAATCTCAAAGTGGACCAATGGACAAGTTTGAGGGAAAATCTTACCTCTTGTCATCCTCCATTAGCCACTAAGAACCTATTTACTTTTTATCTTCATCAAGAACAATTGTAAAATATGGCTGAAGATGTGGGCTACAAATTGACCTAAGCCAATTTAACCATTCAGTAATTATTCATTTCCTGTGGTAAATTCTGGTAACCACCTGGGGTGAGAGGAAGGTGGAGCCTCTACATCCCTTTCTTCCACCACCCTTACCCCCAGGCAGTTTGTTATGATGAAAGCTAGTCTTAGGCCAATTTCTGCCATACATGCAAACCTTCATTAGCAAGCAGACACAAACCCCATCATCGAACCCTTCTTTTAATCTTGGTCAAGTCCCCACACTCAGATACTAACAGGTATTTTACAAGAGAAGGAGGCAGACAGCCCAATATTCTGACAGCAGCTAAATTGGGCTCCTGGTAGGATCATGCAGCAGAGGCTGCCCTGCCCCCTGCCTCTTCCCCGCCATGCAGTGGAAAGAGGGAGGACAAGATGGATTATTTCCGGACCCGGAGCACTACTCCAATGTGTAAGGCTCATGGGCTTGCTGGAAAAGTACAATATTTCCATGCAAGGATAAAGAAACCTAATACAAAAAAAAAAAGAGAGAGAGACCTAATACAGTTTTCTATCTAAGCTCAGAGCTTGAAGACTTCATTTAGTCACTAACAAAGTCTCTCTTACATCACTTATGCTAACTGACACACCCTCTGGAATAGATTTCTATAACAATATTTATAATGCTTACATAACCACTTCTAGATGGTGGCTTCCTGATTGCTTTCCTTCACGTGCTATTCATGACTCCCGGAGTGAATATTAGGGTTAATTTACACATATGTGCATCATTGTGTTTATAATGAATTATTTTAAATTAGCAAAGAGACAACTTTCTGACGTATCCTACCGGCAAATTTGACATCTAAAACCCCTCCACCACTGCCATCCATCATGTTGCTGGAGAAATTATGGAAATATGCAAATGAAATAATACCATTCTTTTTGAGTTTGCATCCCAGCCCCCTGTCCAGCCATTACAGAAAATGTATTTGAATAGAGCACAGAGAATGGAAGGCACGTGGGAAAAGGTGAGGGAAGAAATGACCAGGGAACCTAGGAAGTTGTTTTAGCTTAATTTAGTTGCTTTAGCAACAATGTTTGCTCCCCAAAATGGAGACAGATGGGACAGGGGAAGGGGTAGGAGAGAGATGAGGGAGGGTTGCTCTTCTCCACAGGCATCTTCTCTGCAAATAAGCCCAAACTACATCCTAGAGGAGGGATTCCCTTTCTGAGCTTTGTAAGGTAGACACTGGGCTTGTTAACTGTGGCTCATGGAGCCGCCGCTCAGGTACAGAACAGAGTGAAAGGGGGCATTGAGCGGATACTTCCCTTGCCTATTCATCAAAGGAGCAAACAGAGTTCTTTACTAGAGTCATTTATCTTTGCAGACAACTTAGACCATTGTTCCCTGGGCAGGACAATGACTCACTTGATCAATAAGTAGAACTATAAGTATAAAGCAGTTATAACATGCCTCACCCCCTTCTACTCACCATTGACATTTGCTTTGGATGCTAAGTTAATAGATTAAAAGAAAGCAGAGTTTTATTTGGCAAAACATTTAGGAACATGTTCAGTACTATTCCCTATTATTTTACTTAATTATCAGTTATCAGTATTGAGCTTCCATCAGTGAGTAGCAAGTAGTGGAATGGGAAGAACACCAAACCAGAAAAAGAGAGACCTGGGTTCTTGCCCCAGCTCTACCACTCACTAAACGTGTGGCAGCCCGGTGTCTTCTCTGAAGGGAGACCAGACCTCTATGGTCTCTTCTGGGATACAGCGTTCATTCCTTCAACAGTTATTTATTGAGCAACCCCCAAACATGAAGCATTGTTCTAGGCTATATCTAGAGGACACAATAGAGAATAAAAAAGACAAAGTTCTTAACCTATGGGACCTACATTTTAGTGGGGGACAAGGAAGAATAAATAAGAGAATGTGACACTCTATGTGAAACTGCTTTGGAGGGAAATGAAATGGAGTAAGAAGGACAGGGTGTTGTTTTATGTCAAGGAGTAAGGGAAGGCCTCACTAGTAAGGGGGGCATTGAAGCAGAGACCAGTTGGAGCTGAGGGAATAAACCATATGTTTATGAGGGTGAGGAGTATTCTAGTAGAGGCAACAGCAAGTGCAAAGCTCCTGAGGAAGGAAGGTGCTCATCACAATCAAGGAACAGCAAGGTGGCCAGTGTTGCTGGAGCAGACTGAAGAGAGGAGAATGGTGGGGGATGCATCAGGCGGGTTTGGGTTAGGGGCCGTGTAGGGCTTGTAGGCATGTTGGGTCTTTGGCCTGTACTCTGGTGAACTTGGGCAATCACTGGGAGATTTTTGACTTGCGAACTGCCATTTCTAACTTATACTGAAATAGGATCTCTCTAGCTGCTGAGGTCAAAGTCTAGAAACAGGCCAGAAATGATGGTGGCTTGGACCAGGTTGATAGCTGTAGAAGTGGTAAAAAGTGGTCAGGTTCTGCATATAGCTTAAGGAGAGAACCAAGAGAGTTATAAGAGGAAGAGAAGAATCAAAAACAGCTCCAGGATTTTTGTAGTTGGAAGAATGCTGTATTTTTCCTATTTGTTACTGGTGGTGTGGAAGAGTAGAAGTTTAGCTTGGGACATGTCAAGGACAAGATGCCTATTAGCCGTTCGAGAGGAAATATTAAGTAGCCCATTGTATACATCAGTTTGAAATTCAAGAGAGATTTAGGAGAGAGGTATATAGGAGGCCCTGGCAGTGTCTTGCCCATATCTATTTGGCACACTTTGGCAGTCACCTTCAGCTTGGTAGATAGTTCTCATACCTGCTATGGCAGACAGACTCCTAAAGCAGCGCCCCCCCCCCCACGATTCCTACTTCTTGGTGTTCTCACTCCTGTAAATGTGGGACCTGTGACTTGAATAGAATAGGGCAAAGGTGGCAGAATAAATATGATTATGTGTACATGATTACGCAGTTTCATAAAACTGCAGTGCCCATCTTGCTAAAGCCTTTTTTCCCCTGTGAAAAAGTAGGTGGTCATGTTGGGCAATCCCAAGTAGTAAATAACTGTGGCATCTTCTAGGAACTGAGGCTGGCCTCTGAGCAGCAGCCAACCCAGAACTGAAGCTCTCAGTTCCACAACCACAAGGAACTATATGCTGCCAAAAAGCGTGTGAGTAGGGAAGTTGATGGTGAGCATTTCTTGGTTGTAGAACTGTTCTTGGCTTGCGCATGGAGCAGGGCAGAAGTACTGGGGAGTTAATGTCTCCAGGAACAACCTTGAACCAGTGAGTGATAGGAGTTGGTGAACAAAGAGCCCAGCTTCCTCAGCCCTGGGTGGGACAAATCTGGAATGTGTAGTCAAGTCCAAGAACAAATAGACCAAAGGAACAGAAGGGAGAGAGTCCAGAAACAAATGCACACTTGAATGACACCTGATTGTGAAAAAGATGGCCCTGAAGATTAGGGGAAAAATGGTCATTTCAATAATGTTCTAGGTCAGTAAGATATTCATATGGAAAAGAGCAAAACTTGACCCCTGTGTCACACCATACTCCAAAATCAATTCCAAGTGGATTGCAGATCTAAATTTGAAAGGTAAAACAACAAATATTCTATTTGCTAGTATAAGAGAATAATTTTACATCCTTGGGGGTAGGCAAAGATTTCTAAATGAGGAATTATAAAGCACTAACTACAAAAATTTTTTTAAAAAAGATTGACAAATGGACAACCTAAAATTAGGAATGTCTGTTCATCCAGACACCATTAAGAAAACAACCACAGAGAGGGGAAAAATTATTTGTAATACATGTAACAAAGAGCTTGTATCCAAGCTATGTAAAGACCTACAAATCAGTAAGTAAAAACTGACAACACAATAGAAAAATGGGCAAAACACTTGAGCAAGCACTTCACAAAAGAGGAAATACCTGAAAATATGCGAAAGGGAGTTTAACCTCATCAGTCATCAGGGAAGCATAAATGAGATATTACTATACCCACCAAAAGACTAAAGTTTAAAAAGATGTAAAATAGTGAATATTAGGGACAATATGGAACAACAGGTACAATTACTTTAGAAAATTGTTTGGCAATATCTACTAAAGCCGAATAGACACACCGTGACTCAGCAATTTCACTCCAAGGTATGTATGCCAGAGAAACTAGTGCACTTGGTCACCAAGAAGGTATATAAGAATGTTCCTAGTAGGATTATTTGCAATAGCCAAAAAATGAAAATAACACATGACCATCAATAGTAGAATGAATAAAGTGGTTCTATTCACACAATAGAACATTGTTCAGCACTGAAAATGAACAAATGACATGAGCCATTGATGAATCCCACAAGTACAGTGCTGAACAAAAGAAGCCTTTAGGTGAGAGGATGAGGAGTGGAACAAAGAATGTCAACTCTAAGGAATTTTCTTCATTTCATGTAAAATGATGTCTGAAACAGGGGCACCTGGGTGGCTCACTCAGTTAAGCGTCTGACTCTTGGTTTTGGCTCAGGTCATCAGGGTCCTGGGATGGAGCTCTGCATCAGGCTCCCTGCTCAGCGGGGAGTCTGCTTCTCCCTCTGCCCCATCCCACACCCCCAGCCTGTGCTTGCACGTGTGCTCACTCTCTCGCTCTCTCTCGCGTGTGCGCACTCTCTCTCACAAAAATAAATAAAATCTTAAAAAAAAAAAAAGATGCTCTCTCCCTCTGCCCTTTGCACCCCCCTGCACTTGTGCTCGCTCTAATAAATAAATAAATAAATCTTAAAAAAAAGGTTTGAAATGAAAGTGAAAATTTCCAGCATTTTAAAATTCTGTGAAATGGGAACACAGGTGCTTATTACATTATTCTTTGCACTTTCTAGAATTTAAAAAATATTTACCCTCCTCAAAAAACAAAAACAAGCCAACCTGTGGTGCATGAGCAGAGATGGTAAGGACGTCTATACTAAGGTCTGTTTTTCCTCTCTGCTAATGCCCTTATTTTTTTAGACCACACAGTTTAATAACTAATTATTCATTATTTTGCCTCATTGGCCAATTGCTTCACACACACTATTTTTGCAACTCAAACTAGATTGCAAATTCAGGTCACAAACTCAGTTACATTTCTCCAATATTCCCCCATGGTTCTTTGTATCAAGAAAGGTACATCTTGAAATAATCAATAAACACCTGAGTGATTTATGGATTGATTGGCAGAAGTAAATTTGGTAATCTCAGGCAAGACAGTTACTTAATTTCTATGCCACATTTCTCCCTTTCATATGAATTCTTTCCTGTGTACCTGTATATTCATCCCTATATTTCCCTAAGGCTTTACTTTAATAGGCATCAATAAATATTTTTTGAACAAATATATTAATTTTAGGGAGAGTCCACACACAAACTCACATACTTCCCCCATCTGGCAAATGCAAGAAAATTTGTTTTCTTTTTGTCTCCTTTCCTGGAATCTGAGTACAGGCTTGAGCAAAACCACCGACAGTCGTAAGTCCACATTATAAAATCACCACATCAGGTCCTCAGTGAATATCTTCATCTTCGACAGCAGATGGGAGCCACTCACTCAAAGAAAAGTGAAATCACTTTTACCAAGAACACACAATCAGACAAAGAAAGTATGTTGTGATTCTGCTAAACTCACTTCGAAACTGGCTCAATGCAACTATCTTCTAGTAAGTGCTAGGGCTCTCCAGCCTTTCAAGATGACCACTCCTCCTTCCGACTCAAGCCTCCAAGACCTGTTCTGCACCCAGTCTGACACCTTTCCATACTCTGGAAGCCACCACACCCTATCCCCACCAGATTTCCAGTCTCCTACAAGTTCTGGCAGAATTTTATTAGAAAATACGTACATATAGGGGCACCTGAGTGGCCCAGTCGGTTAAGTGTCTGCCTTCGGCTCAGGTCATGACCCAGGAGTCCTGGGACGGAGTCCGAAGTTGGGCTCCCTGCTCAGCGGGGAGTCAGCTTCTCCCTCTGCCCCTCCCCCTGCTTGTGCTCTGTCTCTCTGTCTCTCAAATAAATCTTAAAATATATATATACATACATTATATGTTAATTAGTTGAATTTAAATAAAAAATAATAATAAAAATAAAAATAATACATACATATTTACGCACACACACGAACGTCCATGAGCTGACAAAACCAAGGCTTGGGGCCTCACAAATCCCGTTCCCCTCAACTGTCAGAACTACACCGTGTTCACAGACCTTAGATTCCCAAGAACCCACTCCGTTTGCTTGGGACGTCTGGCTCCCAGGCTGACCCTTCAGCTTCCGTGGCCCCGGCTAGCTCAGGTTCCTGTAGCCCTTACCTGTTGCGGGCTTCAGGTTCAAGGCGGCAGCTCACACTCAACCCGCTTCCTCGTCTGTAGACCTAGGCGGTTGGGAGAGGGCCTAGAAGACCGCCCAAGTGACTTCTGGTAAAACTGACTGGACCCAGCGTCCCCCTCGACTCTCGCATTTCACGGCCCCCGCCTCAAGCTCACGGCCGTTACGTAGGCTCCACGAGCGTGCTGGCCGCCCTCAGAGCCGCACACCACAGCCCGGGCTCTCCCAGGCCCTCCCAGCGCTCCCCCGCCCTTCCAGATGTTCGGCTTCTGCTTCTCGGCGTCTCCCACCTTAACCAGCTTCACCTGCCCCTGCTCAGGCCCTCCGTGCCGCTGGCCCGCAGGCTCACCTCATGCAAGAAACTTTAAGGGCCCTCCGCTCGCCCTGGCAAAACGACAATATAGTCATAGAAATAACACTTTCAGGTGTTGTTAGTCCATTACACTTTAGCACGAAAGAAGAAACTGACACTAAGTTCTGATAGGAGTAATTGAGCCCTTGGAGTCTGAGGGAGGACAACTGTGAGGGACCAGAAAAGGGAGACTTGAAGACATCAAAAAATAAAAATAGCTCTTTTTCAATTTTGCCTAAAGCTTCAGAATGTTGGTAGGCAAAATAATAAAGTTTAAACAACTGAATTTACTCTCATCATTTGTATGGGCTCACAGCAGTGATCTGAAAAGCAGCTAGTAATTCATCACTGAAGCTCTTTCCCATCTGCAGGTTTCTGGTTGTTTCTACATACTTAGTCTTGACTTTCTTGGAACGTTTATCCTGCACCTACATGACTGCCATAATGGTGCCTGGCCCCGTTCCCCTCCCTATTCAGCCTTTTAGGGCTGGAGCTGGGAGCCACCAGGCAGAAAGAAGATAGGGCCAGAGAGCCCTTGAGGTTGTAAGCCAAACCTCTGCCAAATCCCTGGGGAAACTTGCAAGGGAGGTTGTGGCAACAGCGGGGCATTTGTCAGCCCCTTGCTGCTTTCACCTGCACGACCACTCCCCTCTCCTCCACGCCCCCCCTCCCCCCGCCCCACTGCTGGCAGGTGCTTCAACTCAGCCCCTGGGCCCAGTTTCAGGCACTGTCTGGATGGGGCAAGAGGGTCCAGGGCCTAGAGAAGTAAAAGCCTGTCTTGACACCAGGAGCTTCATCAATTTGGATAAGAAACACAAAGATTACAATGTCTTTGAAACTGGTATGTGATTGGGAAACTCACTTATAAAAAAGATGCCCCCAAGAACACGGATTCTGTGGCTCCCCTCACACTTTAAAGGATCCAAGGACAATAAATACCAATTAATCAAGAACGTATTATCCATATTCCTGCCAAAAATTGTGTGACTTGAATCTAATCACAAAGAAACAGGCAAATCCAAACTGAAGGATGTTCCACAATACAACTGGCTTGGAATCCTCAAAAATGTCATTGTAATGAAAGACAATAATAATAATAATAAGACTGGGTAACTGTTCTGGATTAAAGAAGGGAGATGTGACACCTAAATGCCATGTGTGACCATTGATTGGATCCTGGCTCAAGAAAAATAAAAGATACAAAGGACATTATTAAGACGACTGGGGAGATTTGAACTTGAACCGTATATTAAATAATAGCATTTCATCAATGCTAACCTTTCTGAGTTAACACTGTGCTGATTGTACCACTGTTACATAGGAGTGTATGGAGCACGGATCTCTTAGGAGATACACACCAAAGAAAACAGGAGTTTAGTCTTATGGGGCTCAACTCGTTTCCTTTTCCTGCAAAGGAGGGACTATGATACCCGCTGCGCAGGGTGGAGGTGAGGATGAAATGTGAGGATAGTGTGTGCAAGCCAGAGGTGTGCGGCCCTCTCCCTGGGACCCTTGCTGTCGACAAATAGAGGACAAGCAGAGAGAGCTTCCTTTTCAGCCTCTTATTTTGTGCTTCGCCTCCTCCCCCGGGGTTTCTAGGCGCCCCTGCTCTACTTTTCTAGCTGGAAGCTGGCCTTTGAAAGTATGTGGAGCTGGACTCTGGACTTGGCCTGGAGGGCCCTAAATCCCCATCCACACCAGTATGACAAGGGGATATTGGTTTAGGCCCTAAGGAAGACCTCTTTCTCATTGCCTCCCTGAAATGAGATTTTTTTTTACTTTTTCTTCACATCCTCCTGTTTCTACATCTATAATCCTAAACACTGGACTTCTGTTCAACTGTAACTCATTTTGCTCTGGGGAAATTTATAAGGGCTTTGAGCCCGCAGCTCAGATTAAGGAAATCTAGAATGTTTGTGGACTTTGCTGATTTTGCTGATTGATATTATAAAAGACAACCAGACCCTTCCACACCACTTCTCTCAGATGGCTCTTAGAGACCAGGGCAAGTCAGCAAGCATCGATGGAGCCTCTGCTGGACGGCCAAGGCTGCACCAGTACTATCGGGTACAAGGAAATGGATGGCAAATTGGCCTCAAAGAGCTTACAGGAGGAGGAGATCTAATTTATTTATTTATTTATTTATTTATTAAGATTTTATTTATTTATTTGACAGAGAAAGACACAGCGAGAGAGGGAACACAAGCAGGGGGAGTGGGAGAGGGAGAAGCAGGCTTCCCGCGGAGCAGGGAGCCCGATGTGGGGCTTGATCCCAGGACCCTGGGATCATGACCTGAGCTGAAGGCAGACGCTTAATGGCTGAGCCACCCAGGCGCCCCAGGAGGAGATCTAATTTACAGAAACAATAAAACATGAAGCATCACTCATGGGGAGAGCAAATACTTTAAAACCCTGCCTTGAATAGAATCATTTCCCTAAAATGATTGGCGCTGCTATGTGAGTCTTGATGGAAAAAAGCCAAAGCCACCTTGAGTCATGGGGAATGCCATCATAGTCAATTTTTTTACCAGTCTTGCGCCCCGGACCGTTTAGCAGTCTGGTTAAGCCTGTGGACCCCTCACAGAATAGGGTTTCTTCAGAATAATACTTTAAAATGCAAAATATAATCACAAATATATATATGATTATGTATTGTGTATCAATTTTGTTGAAATAAAACAAAATAGTTTTAAAAACAGGGGCGCCTGGGTGGCTCAGTCAGTTAAGCATCTGCCTTCGGCTCAGGTTGTGATCCTGGGATCAAGCCCCACAGCAGGAGGCTCCCTGCTCAGCAGGGAGTCTGCTTCTCCCTCTCCCTCTGCCCCTCCCCCCGCTCATGCACTCCCACTCTCTCTCCCTCTCTCTCAAGTAAATAAATAAAATCTTTTAAAAATAGTTTTAAAAAACAAATCTGTAATGTAATTAATATGTGCTTCTTAGTTAATGCATTCAAGCTCTAGCAATGGGTCTAATAACTACCAAAATTTTGAAGTAGTGATGAGCATTAACGATATTTGAGATCAGACCTAACTTGCCCATTAGTCACTGTAGGCACAGCGCCTAAGGGCTCACAGGGGCCCTAAAAATGTTTTCATTTTTTAAAGTCCAAAGGAAATATAAATTTTAAGCCAAAGAAAATGTTTTAATATATATTTACACATTTGTCTTTACACTGATGCAGCAACCAAATACAATTTTCGTGGAGCAAGGTACCCACAAAGGCAAAGGTGCCTAGGGCCTGAGAACACTATTATGCAGCCCTGTTCAAGATATCTCCAACAACCAAAATGTAATATGAACATAACCATGATTTCTATGAGGACCAAGTCACAGGTTCTACGAATATTGCGTGTTGCCTACATTCCTAATTGAAGGAAATATTGAATTGCAGTTAAACATGCAGTTCTCATGGACCCTTGAATTCTATCCGTGGGCCCCCTGGGGATCTGTGTCCCTCAGGTTAAGAACGCCTGGGTCACTTAGGAAGCTGTTCGCTGTCATTACCCAAAAACTCTGACTCAGGGAGGCTTAAACAGTAAGGAAATGCATTATCTTACCCAATGGTAAGTGCAGAGATACAGCAGGGGTTAGAATCTCAGTACAGGAGTTTTCCTTCTTTCCACTCAGCCATTCTCAGTGTATTTGGTAGTTTCCCACCTGAGCGCAAGATGGCAATCAGTGGAAGCATCCAAACATGGCAACGCCCATTAGTGAAAGAAAGGGGAAAGTTTCTTAAGGATGAGGAAAACTTTTCAGAGGTGTCTGGGCAGACCTCTTCCCCTACAACTCATTGTCCACCCGAACTAGTCGTGATCAAGGGGAAGAGACCACAACGATTGACTTAGCCAGTTAGAACTTACCTTGAGCTGGGGGCAGGTCACCATCCTCTGAGTGGGGGACAGCTGGACGCCTAAACAGGTCTGAGGTCTTATTTGCCAGGGAGCAGGAAAACATGGATATGGGGAGGCCACTAGTATGGTCAGCTGCGAAAGGGCTGGGTCCAAATCTGAATCTTGATGTATTCGGACGGGTAGAGAAAGAGGGAGGTGGTTAGGGAAAGCTGTATAAACAAGAATGCAAAATAGAAACAAGCTTGGGGTCTAGTGTCCCAGGGGATCAGTAAGATTACAGGCTGGGCTAGAATATATGACAGAAGTTCACAGGAGTGGGAGACAAAATTGAAGAGACGGCTCCTTATGGAGAGTCTTGAAGACCAAAGAGAGTTCTAACTAAATCCAAAGGCTGTAGACAGTTACTATGGGTTCCTCAGCAGTGAAATGGTGAGTAGAGAGCAATGTTTTAAGAAAAGCCCTTCTAAGTTGAGCCAGCAATTTTAATGTTTTTAGAAGTTCAAATTCTATTTTAATTTTATTCTTTTTTACAAGCCTGGGACACAGAACCTGGAGATGAAGCCATTTCTCTTTAAATGTGGTATTGCCAAGTGAAGCTGGCCAGCCAGAGAATGCAACCTGTGATACAGAAGAAACCAGTTAATGCGTTCTAGATCGTTCGTGTGGAATGTGGAGGCCACTTGAAATTGGCTAAATCAATGCCAGGGTTTTTTTCCCTTTCAGGGAATTTGAGTTTCCTATTGGCTAGAAAAATTGTTCGTCGACTCCTAAGTATAACACCATCACTGCAGGACGAGCTGGAAAGGAGCCTCATTCTGTTCTTCCTCTCACTTGTCTGCTTCCCCTCCATTTGCCCCCAGCAGAAGCCTTTGCCCTCTGAGCAGCCCAGAGAGAGTCGAGACCCACGTTGGGGCAGCACTGGTTGCACCTCCTGCCAGAAGGCTCCTGCCTCAGCCTTGGCTCTGTTGTCCACCTGGGACTTAGTTCATGGTCGAATTCAGCACATCCTGAGACCCTCCAGGGGTGGGGACGGCCAGGGCAGAAAAAAAAATTTGAAGGTAGTTCTGCCCAAGCAATTTACTCCACAGAGCAGATTAATTTCATACTGGAAAAATCCATATGCTTAGCAATGATCTAGACTGGGAGAAAAGTACCAGTAAAATCAATTGCCACATAAAATAGAATTTAAGAACAGAGCACAGAGAAAAGAAAGCTGGGAGTTTAACTTCAGCTATTCTAAACCAGTATTTGCTTAAAATGATCTCCAATCTGTATGTTCTGCCCGAACCTGGGTTGGCAGCTCCAGACCTGTGTTTCAACCCCGATCTTCAGTGGCTCCTACTTGCCCTCCATAAGCCTGCAGTGTGGGGGCCCAAGCTCTTTGTAAGCTAGCCTCACTGAAATTCCCTACTCCCACCCCACACACCAGCTACACGGGGCAGATCCCTTGCAGTTTCCCCAAAGGCCCCCCATGTTCTCTTGGGCCTCTGAGCCTTCACACATACTGTTCCTCCTGCCTGGAGTACGTTCGGTTCAGCTTTCCTGCCTGGCCCACTCTGGATCGTCCTCTAGAACACAGTTCACGGTCTGTATCTTTATGACATTCCCGGCCACCACGCACAGCGAGGGGCTTGTCTACGCCTTGCCATAGTCCTCACGGGCTGTGTCTGACATTGTATTGATCTGTTTTCTCATCTTTCCCACACTAGATTGAGTGGGGATCTGGGATCTTTCAGATCCCCTGTACCCCTGGCTCAGGTCCTTGTTATCTCTTCCAGGGACATGGGCAGGCACCTTCATAGTAGGTCTCGCTGCTTCAAAACCCCTCCCCTCCCCCGCCCCTCTTCCCTGCCTCCAGAGTTGTGTCTCTAAAACATGTAATTCCCCCCTTTCTTTTCTTCAAAAATCTTCTATCGCTCCTCATTGCCTCAACTCTGTGGCCCACAATCATTCAAGGCCCTTGCCAATCAGACCCCAAATTCCTCTTCCATGGTCTTCTTCCACCATTTCAAGCCATATCGCCCATGCTACTAGAGTCAGGGGTTCCCCAAAGGGCTCACAAATATTTCTCCTCTGCCTTGGCTCATGGGGTTTCCTCCTCCATACCTGGCAGGCAAATCCTAGGTGCAATGTTACCAGTTAATTCCCTCAGCTCCTAAGCCAGAACTGATCCCTCTCTAGGGTCTGGTAACAATCCCATTCCGCTCAACTGCTCTATCTTTGCAGGCGGCGCTCCTGACTGGAAGCCTCAGCTGCACCAGCAGGTGGCAGCTGGAATTTGTTGAGTTGTCTTCGACCTTGTGCTCTGAGCCAGAGGTGAGCCTAGGGAGCTGAAGCAGCAATGGCTACCCCCCAACTCATTTCTCTCTCTCTCACACCCACACACACACACACACACATCCCATTGACTCACAACACACCATGATGGCCCTTTAAAAGGGGTGAGCAATCTGTCCTAAGCATCGGCCAACCACTCCATTCCTCCATGTCACTGGGCCTCGGTCCTGAACCCCATCTAGTATGCCCAGCAGTGCCTCCTTCCATGCTCTGTCACAAACCCTATCAGCCCCAGGGCATGGATCCACTGCAGGCAGTCTTCACAAATGCTCTTTTCTATAGTGGCGTCTTCGTCCACTTGCACTGCTATAACAAAGTACCAGAGACTGGGTGGCTTATAAACGGCAGAATTTTATGCTCCTGGTTCTAGAGGCTGGAAGTCCAATATCAAGGTGCCCATACGGTCAGATTCTGGTGAGAGCCCTCTTCGGGTTGCATTGTATCCTCACGTGTCAGAAGGGGCAAGGAAGCTTTCTCAGGCCTCTTTTATAAGGGCACTAATCCCATTCATGAGAGCTTCATCCTTATGATCTAATCACCTGCCAGAGGCCTCACAGTAGTGATCTCTAGATCTAGCTCCATGGACGAGAGGCTCCTGTTCCTCTAGCTTCTTCCTTTTCTCTGGGTACCTTGCTTCACAGAAGGGCCCAGCATCTCCAGCTTCTACTGCCCTTCCAAAAATGCTGGCTGGAGCAGATGAACCCAGCACACTGCCCAGGGCCATGTCCTGGACCCTCAGTCTGCAGAATGAAACAAGTCCCAGCATACCCCAGGGGTTCTCATGAAGCCTCTTCTTCTAAACACTCTCCTTAGTAGAAAGGCATTTCCAAAAATAAATAAGCTGGGAAGTATTGCAAAATATTATCTCTCTATAAGTATAGCTGACTGTTCCTGCCATGCCAGAGGCATGGGGACTTCCTGACTCTCTCTCTCTGGGCTCGCTTGCATATTTATACCCAGCGGCCCCCAGCCATAGTGATAGGAGATTACTGGAGCTAGTTTAGGGATCCGGATCTCCATCATTGGAAGATTACATTTTTTTTTTTTTTTTTTTTAAGTTTAGGTGGATGTCTTACTATGAAAGAGAATGCTGAGCTAATATCACCCATTATTTACCCCAAGGAGCCCAATAGGTGTGGTAACCAAATTGCCTTAGAAGCTTTCAACTCCCCACTCTGCACACGTTGCAGTGAACTTCCTCATGTGCAGAGACAAGTTTCATGGAGAGGCTGATAAAGCCTAAACTTGGAGGGTCTCACTTGCCAAGGTCCTTTCCAAAGCTCCGTACCCAATTTTATATTCATAATTTGTATTCTTTTTCTTAGCTAGGTTTCCCCGGATTATATAAACTTCCAAGTCCCACAAATCCTGGATTGACCCCAGTTTCTACATGTCCCTTTAATGGGCATGTGTGAGAATTTCTAAAGACCCACGTCATAAGCAGAATTGCTGGGTCATTAGGTATCCATACTTAATTTGATTAGCTAGTGCCAGATAATTCTCCAACCTGGGCTCCTACCAGCCTCAAGAGGAATCTCTTTGCCCACACCCCTGCCAGCACTTGGCATTATCCAGCTTTCTAACTTTGCCAAGCTAATAGCTGTAAACCTTGCAACTTAACACACCCTGAGAATGTAAGGTGATTTCTATCATTGCTTTAATTTGCATTTCTCTGATTACTAATAAGCAGTTTCTTTCCTATCCTTTGAAAGCTTTGGGGTTTCCTCTTTTGTAAGTTATCTGTTTACGTATCTAATCCATTTTTCTTTTGGCCTACTCTCTTTTCTTGTTGAATCACAGGAGTTCTTTGTATATTTTAGATGCCTTTCCTTTGTCACTTTCAGACATCGTAAATCTCTTCTCCCCATCAGTCATCTGTCTCTTAAATTCAGCTCAGCTGTGGTGTCACTTGATAAAAGAAACCCTTAATTTTTATGTAATCAGATCTATCATTTTGCTTTGTGGTTTGCACTTTTAAAGTCTGGTTTAAGACATTTTTACTCACCTATTGGAAGTCTCCTTTGTATGTGGGGTTAGATGGGATCCAACTTTTTCTCCATTCTTTCTCTGCCTGTTTCCCCACCACCATCTACTAAACAATCCATCCTCCGCCTGTTGATCGGTGGCGCCAAGTCTATGGTAGATGAAGTTCCCAGGTAAACGTAGGGCTGCCTGCGAGCTCTCCATTCCACTCCACTGGCACATTAAAAACAACTTTGTAAGTCTCTCAATATGTGCTAGGCCATTTCCCCCTCTTTATTCTTCTGTTTCAAGATTGATTTTGCTACCTGTGGAACTTATTTTTCCCTATACATTTTAGAATAAGTATATCAAATTTCAAAAAAAATAATTACAACTAGAATTTTGATTGAGATTCCATTGAATGTATACATTAATTTTAAGATATTTGACATTTTTATAATTTAAGTCATGTAGTCCAAGACCTACTATGTCTGAGGTGAAAGAATTGTGAGGAGAAATTAAAATAGATATGAATAAATGTCTTTGAGGGCCTGTAACTCTGTCCTCACCATGGGCCTCCTTACTTGAGCCTGCAGAGGTGGGGCAATTAAAACTCCATGTTGGTCAAGGACAGAGCAGGAATAGAGGGAGCTGTGCTTTGCTTCCCTGCATGGGGCCAGGAGCTCGGCAAGCACAGAAGAGCTGCCTCAATCTGGCATGGCACCAGCAATGACTGAGCGAGGGGCCAAGGGAGTGTCTCAAAACACCTAGTCCCTAACAAGGGGATGAGAAAGCAGACAGGTGTGCCCAACTGACCAAGCATTACAAGTTGCAGAGCCAAGGGAAATGGAGACTGGCATCAAGAGAATGCAAATACGTGGGCCTGCTGACTGGAGACCAGGGTGGATTTGGGGCATGAATGGTAGATGCCAGCCCACGACTGTGAGGACAAGATGTGACAGCTTCTGGGTAAGTAGATGCCAGTGGAGCGTGGAGGACAGTGGTGAGCCAGAAACTCCTCTCTACAATGCCTACGTGCTGTACCACCCTCTCTCCTTCTGCATAGGAATTGAGATGGCCTCCTGGGAGAAGGGGGAGGGGCGGTGAGGGTCCAGAAATGGACTATTTAGAGGAATATGAATTTTAAAGCAAAAGTTACCTTGAATAGGGGTGCCTGGGTGGCTCAGTCAGTTAAGTGTCTGCCTTTGGCTTAGGTCATGATCCCAGTGTCCTGGGATTGAGCCCCGCATCGGGCTCCCTGCTTAGTGGGGAGTCTGCTTCTCCCTCTATGCTCTCTCTCTCTCTCTCTCAAATAAATAAGTACAATCCTAAAAAAAAGTTATCTTGAATTTACAAGTACAATTCTATGGAAATAAATACTTGCCTTTTTGAATTTTTTAACACCTAAGATGTTTAACTGTGGTGGTTCTATAAAGTTCATACCCATTCTACAATTTTAGTTTCTGCAGACTGAATTTCAGCAGTAGAATAAAACGTGGGAAGGAGGGGCTGGGAGAATTAAATAAATACGACATAGCAACAGTAAGGTGGGTAAAGAAATTGAAGCGTATAGAAAGCAAAGCTTTGGGGCGCCTGGGTGGCTCAGTCGTTAGGCGTCTGCCTCCGGCTCAGGTCATGATCCCAGCGTCCTGGAATCGAGCCCCGCATCGGGCTCCCTGCTTGGCGGGAATCCCGCTTCTCCCTCTCCCGCTCCCCCTGCTTGTGTTCCCTCTCTCTCTATGTCTCTCTCTGTCAAATAAATAAATAAAATCTTTAAAAAAAAAAAAGCAAAGCTTTGCTTCTCGTCGAAGTGAATTAATGGCAGACAAGTGCGTCACTTCCAGTGCTCACTCCTGCTCTGAATGTCAACAAGTACCTTGAGGGGATTCCAGAACAATCCCCCTGAGACTGTGGCCCTGCTCACAAGCACTCTTCAGTCCAGGAGGCTGAACTGCGGAATGGGGAGCTTTTCTGTGAGGCCTCCTATCTCCAGGGTGATGTCACTGCCCCACAGGAAGCCAGCACACTAGGGTTGGGGGTTTTTCCAGCAGCTGCTGGGTGACATCCCCCCACACCCCCCTACCCCAGCTCACCCCCACCCCCATCTCAGACAGAATGTGCAGCCCCTTGGGCGGGGGGGGTTAGGTATCCTGCAGCTGGTCTGAGAAGCCCTCCTTGTCCTGGCAAGACAGGGGAGTGGCTCTTAAACGTTCTTCCCCGTCTGTGAACAGCAGTGCTCTCTAAGGACGGGCAGACGCCGCCATCGGAAGCTAGCCTGGGTTTCAGCGCTGGCACTGGAGAGCCCAGCGTGGGGTCGTCTAGCGCTGCGGGTGAGGCGCCCTTCTCCCCTGCCCCTCCCCAGCTCTAGGAAACCTGAAGGAGGGGACGGAGGCTGCTTGTCCTCTGGGGAGAGCCTCATCCCACGAGAGCTTTGGGCCTCAGCCACCGTCTCTGCTGTCCCTACTGAGGGGACCCTGTCCCGCCATGGCCCCTCGTTGTAGGCCCAGACGGGTATCTCTTCTCAGCCCAGAGAGCTGAATCTGCTGGACACCAGCCAACCTCCCCCACACTCCCTTCAAACAGGGTCTCCGGAATTTCGACTCCTTGGCCCTCATGACTCTGGGTGCTTGTCACAGAGCCTGCTCCAGGCCTTTCTCTCCAGGTCTCTCCCTTGACCACTGTTGCTCTGGCGCCCCTGAACCATGAGAGGCGTGACGTTTCTATAGGAAGCTCACGTCTTCCCAGGACTCAGCCTCGGTGGAAGGAGCAAATCTTCCCACGCTGCCTCTCCCACCACATTTATCTGAGGCGTCTATTCTATACCCTGAGCCCCCAGCACTCAAGTGGGGCGGGAAGCAGGGACCTCCAGCCTACAGCCACCTTTTTATCCTGTTCTGGTACAACCCGCTCGGTAAAGATAGCTCTTAACATTTCTAAATGGCTGAAAATAAATCAAAAGAAGATTAATATTTTGGGACACCCGAAATTATATAAAATTCAAATTGCAGTGACCATAAATAAAGTTTTATTGGAAGACAATTACATATTGTCTCTGGGGGCTTTCGCGCTCTAACAGCGGATTTGAGTCGTTGAGAGAGAGACGGTAAGGCCCACAAAACCTAAAATATTTACCACCTGGCCTTGACAGTAAACATTTGCTGACCCTGGTCTAGCACGAGCCTCCCTCTCCGCCCAGCTCCTGACACCCAGCCACGGCCCGCTGTGTGCAGTGAAAGCGACCGCGGATCTCAAGCAGGAGGAAGGAACTTCCACCGCTAGACCGCCAGCCGCCAGCGAGGGCCATGGCTGTCCCCATTGTGTGAGGGGTTCACTACATGGTCCTCCTCTGGTAAATAATTTTCAATAGCTCCAAGGTAAAAATGTCCCTTCAGAACCAAACTGATGTGTATAAATACCTTTTGAAGAAAAACTTACTCCTTTCCTATAATAGATTAACTTTTCTTTGCAGTGGCAGAAGCGTGAATTGATCAATAACTTCCAAACAGGAAGATGATCTCAAACCAGTTCTGGTTAATTTTTAGATGAATCGATTAGAACCACAAACTTGGGTACTAAAGATATTAAGGACTGTCCAAAATCAAAATGATTAATTCCTCTGTGTGTGTGTGTTGATCAGTTCAACAAACTGGATTGAGAACAGGAGTGGAGAATTTGCCTTCTCAAGGGAGATTTTTTTTTCTTTTTTCCTTTTTTTTTTCTCAAGGGAGATTTTTGAATCTGATGAAGGATTTATATTTTTTAAAAATTAGCGATGTGTCTAGAATCTCATGGCATAGGAAAGTCTTAAGAGATGGGATGCTAGGAAATGTGGCCCCATCCTTTGTTCAACTTTGAGAGCCAAACTGAAGACATTGCAACATAAGAGTGATTGCATGAATCTGACTGTTCATTCGGGCTTTCAAAAGTTCTTTTATTCAGTCTTCATTTACTGAGAGCCCATTGCTCACCGTGTGTTGTGCTGGGGTGCAAAGCTTTTCTTGGCGGTGAGGAGTAGATTCGGGCAGGCTAGCTCAGGAGGAGGATGTTGGGGTAAAACTAAATGTGGAGCATTAATGGAGTTGGGCTTCCACAGATAGCCAGGAGCAGGAATGGAAGGGGGCAGGCTCACAGCATCACAGCACTGGGACTGGGGAGCTACTCCAGTTGCGGGAGACTCTGGGGCTCCGTGGCAGGAGTTGAGGGTCACGCCCATTGACCTAGCTCGATTTCCTCTGAGCTGCTTCTTTCCCTTGGCTTGAAACTCTTCTCTCCACCACTTTTGCTTGCCCATAGTTTCAATATTTTGTACTCTGGGCTCACTGTGATCCCACTGTGGCCTCACTCTTGTTGTTTCTAAGCATCCTACTGAGTCTTTTTTTCTTGACACTTTTCTATCTAAATTTCCGAGAAAGAAATGGGGGCTAACCCAGGTTTTCTGTGTGTGCACCAGGTTATGAAATGAGTTGCTGACCAGCCTTTTGACTGGCCACCTGTTGGTTAGGGATTCCCCCTGGGACCAATCAGCTCTAGGAGTGGGGTCCTACGGGGCAAAGCACAACCACTTAAAACTGCTCCTTTGGGTTTCCCCAAGTGGGGTGAATGGGAATGACAAATAATGTGAATAACTTGCTTCCTGTGGAGAGAGACACATATAAAATTAACCCTATGATGTGATAACACTATGAGCCAAATACACTGGGCAAGCTTGGCAGCACACATTGTGGGAAAAGAAAAGAACCTATAACCAGGTAGAATTAGGGCTAGGGGAACCTCCTGCCCACAGGGTTCATTCTCCCAGGGGTAGCCAGGAGGAGAAAATACCCAGAGGAGTTAGCAGCTTCAGGCTGGGTACTATATCCAGAGAAGTTCATGACAGCCAGTGAGGCGGGTTGGCATGGTTCTGGGCAATGGGTCTGCTGAGAGCCAGTGATCCCTTGTACCCTGCTTGGGGTAGATTCTAATTCTACAGGGAGGAGCTACAAGAGCGAGGCAGGATCTGCATGTTGTCCGAAGTTCAGAGCAGACACCCGAAATAGAGTTTCACTCTATAGAATGTGTGTGTGTTTGTAGGGGAGAACATTGTACAACTCTGGGAAACTTATCAGTCACAATAACACAAAGGGTCAGTGTGGTACAAATAACTTCCGACCTCCCCTGTGACATTGCTTAGGCTCCTGACCTTTCTGGAGTAGGTCAGCTGTGCAGGGCACCCACGTCCAAAGCTGAGAGTCTGGAGAAGGTGGGAGCCAAGAAGAGTCTGTGAGGAATCAGAGCAGCCATTACGGTGACTTTTCAAGAATGGGAGGAAGGTGGGGAAAACTTCCTTGGTCAGTAGAACCCAAAGGTTCTGGGGCCCATCTGATAACTTCCCCTTGGACCCACAATTACCTACATAGCTAAGGCAGCCTTAAGAGAACCCGGAAGGTAAATTATACTGTTACAAGCCACAGGTTGAGGTCCACCTGGGGAAGATGGCTAGTAGACCAAATCTCCCTGAGGGTTAGTAAGAACACAGGAGGAGGAAAGCCCTGTGGGGCTAAACTATTCTTCATTTTCCAAGAGCAGGGCCTCCTGGGCCTTTTTAATTGCTTTTTATTTAAAAGTCTGAGTGGCTTCTGCTGCTCCCATTAGTTCATCTTGACAAAACTATTTCAGGTGGTTGCCCCAAGTGCTTTAACCATCTTAATCTGGAGCCAACAGCAGAAGTTTGGCTAATTAGCAAAATGATGATAGCAATGACTTCTGTTGGCAAAATTAGCAATCTCTTAATTAACATAAGGGAGGTTAGAGCTGGGCTTTTGCTGTTGAACCTAATGGTATTCAAGACAGGTGGATTGGGTAAAACATTAGCGGCTCTCTTTACTCTTACGATCGCTGAATATAACATTCTAGCCAGCTTTTTACTGGTCACCTTTCAGAAATCAGAGGCGTGATTAGGAACTTGTCCTGTGTTGTGCTCGCTTCGGCAGCACATATACTAAAATAGGAACTTGTCCTGTGTTCAGCCATGAATTCAGACAATTCTGGATGCCTGATGTTAACTAAATCTGGTCTTTAGAATATTGTCCTGTCACTGTCAAGAGAAGCTTCCATGTGAAGGGTGGACATAGCACCTAAAAGTTCAGAGGGCAATGTTTTGGGATCTTCTAACTAATAAATATGTACGTGTGACAGCATTTGGTCTGAGACCTGCTTTCATTATCATACCGTAGTGGGGCTGTGAGGAAATGGGGACAATCTGATCCCACCAAGTTCTCGCTTGGCCAGGAAGAGGCAGCCTCGGTGCTACAGAAATGGGATATTATTGAGGCCAGACAGCACTCATTCCTTCATTCATCCATTTGGCAAATATTTCTGGTATAACTTCTATTTGCCAGGCACGTGTTCCACACAGAGGGTACAATGTTGCATGAGGCAGACATGGTGGCCTCCCTTGAGAAGCTTCCAGTCCAGGAGGCAAGTAACCAAACAAGTAAATAACAGTCAGTGGTGAGTATCATGGCAGGGGAAGAGTACAAAGCCATAGGGATATGGAGCAGACAGAATATACAAGTCTGGCTGGTTAATGCAGTACCTTCTTTTTTCTGGAAAAATTCAAGTGCCAGAACTGACCCCACAGGCAACTGGTCAAATGCCTGAGGGCACGGGTGTGGCCTGACCCTGTTACAGAGTTTGCAGCTCAAGGACATTTTTGAGATCCCGTGGATCTCCTCCTCCCATCGTTTTGGGGTCACATGGACACCTGGCCCCCTCCTATTTTTATCCCAGAGGGCAGTAAGGTTCAAATTCATATGATGCAGTTGGCAGATTTCATCCCCAGAGACCACAGCATGAAAAGGCTCAATGACTTGCCCAAGGACATTTATTGAGTCAACAGTAGAAATGGGAACAAAACTCAGTCACCTGACACTGGGGCCAGCTCCCCTTCCCTAACAGGGACAATAATCTTCTGAAGTATCAAATAGCATTGGCCTTCTGATGAGTGAGCAAGCTGAGGAGCAAATCATGAGAAAAACGGGTGTTGAATTTCCTTTGACATAACCCCTTCGGAAAATACAGCAGTGGATGCAAGAAGAATGTGACTTATGTTATAAATGAAAGCAGAAATCTTTTAAAATATCCTTGGACAGCTGATAAACAACCATGAGGCCTGGCTCTGAGTGTCATCCCAAAGGAGAGCAGAGAAAAAAGAAGCAAATGTATAAGATGCCCGAGTTCTCAGGCAGGCAGGAGGAGTGCTCGTGATTTACAGTCTTTATGCAGGTGACTGAGTGGTCCCTTTCATCCCTTGGTTAGGGGGCTAGGAGTGAGGTACTTTTTAAGCACAGATCACTTAAGGGTAGTCCCACTTGAGACTTTGATAAGCTGACTAACGACATATGCCCGATGAAATCAAGGTTGCCTCTTGTTGGGATGAGAGGAAACAGTATCTGCATTTGGGAGCTGTGGATCTGTGATTCACTTCTGTCTGTGGCAAGGAAAGGAACCTAGGACAAGCCTGGCCTGCAGGCTATGGATCTCCAGCTCTCTCACACCAAACCTCTAGGAGAACAGCCAAAGAATGGGCTTTTACTTCTTTTTTTTTTTTTTTTTCAGATTTTATTTTTAAGTAATCTCTACAGCCAGCGTGGGGCTCGAACCCACAACTCCAAGATCAAGAGTCAGCAGCCTCCACCGACGGAGCCAGCCAGGCGCCCCTGTGCTCTTACATTTTAGATCGTGAGTTCTGTGAAAGGAAGGAATTGCTTACAGAATTCCATACTAATTCTCTCTCGGTTGGAATTTCTATGAGGTTCTTAAAAGATCATGGCTTCCCTTGGCCTCAAACAGGGACAAAATGGTTTTCCCTCCGTCCGGCTCTGCCCTGCACGAGCATAGTGCTGGGTCCGCTTCCAGCCCCCACCGCAGCACCTAGAATTAGGTTCCTCCCGTCTTCCTTTAACAAAGCAAAGCAGAACAAAACAAACAACAAAATTGAAATGAGTTTCCTTAATATCTCTCAGTCTGAGAAAGGAAAGGAGTTTGGAAAAGAAAAGGTTTTCCTTCGACAGTTTAATCCACTTGTAGATTCTATTTATTGAAATGTGTCTATGGGCTTCATTTTATTGATGCCACCAAATATAATCTATTGGCATCATGTCGTTGAACGTGTAACATCCAGGCTCCCGGGGGATTTAGGATTAGAAAGCTTAGGTCTGAGCGGTCCTCGTGTGCTCACTTCACTCCATTTCTCTTTCTCCACCTAAAAGATACTCCAGTGCTGCTGATGGGTTGTACTGGGAAAGAGGAGATGAGAAAAGCTCACTGAAAGTTACTTTCCAGTTTTCCCCAGTTTTTCCAAGGTTTATCATGTGGGAACAAATCTCCCTATACCCAACTACGCAAGAAGCAAATCCTTTTCGTATGAAAAAAATGTTCTGCTTGACAGGATAAATCCTTTAGTCCTCAGTAGGTCAATTCTATGGAAGAACCCAGAAGCTAGTTTACAGAGAGTGGAGAAGAGTGGGCTCGGTGTGGATCTCCAAGCTCTAGGCTCACAGCTCTGACTGCTGACATCATCTTCCTGGATGCCCCCAAACGAGATGCATCCAAAGCAGAGCACACTGTCTCCCCTCCCCACCCCTCTACCCCTGCCCACCCACAGTGTTCTCTGTCTCAGTGAACGCCACCATCTTCCTTACAGGCACCCGATCCGAAACCGAGGAATTCTCCTTAATGCATTTCTCACTCACTCTCTCCACTTCCAATGAGTCACTCAGTCCCTTTATTTCCGCCTCCCAGATCTCTCCCATATTTATCTACTTCTCTCCGTTCCCACCACCTGCCACTTCCCTAGCCCTGTTTGCCAGCACCTCTCATCTGGATCGCTGCACCAGCCTCTTATTCAGGTCCCTGCCTCCTGCCTGGCCCTCCATATTTCCTACGTGCAGGGAGAGTGATCTTTCTAACATGCAAATCAGATGCCCTCGCTTTCTTGCTTAACACCATGGTTTCCCGTTGCTTATAAGGCTTATAAGGACCTTCTTTGTCTGAATGGATTTCTCTCTTCAAATTCTTGACTTGCCCACCTTAACCCCTTCACACTCCATCCCCAAGCTACAGAAACATTTAGGTCCCAGACAAACTTGCCTTGCAGGCTCTCTCCTGGCCTTGGTGTATACTATTCCCACAGCTTGGAACACTCCTTACTCTCATTCCTGTTCACCTGATTCACTGTTATTAGTCCTTCAGACCTCAGCTTCGAAGTCTCCTCACATCACTTATGTGTTCCAACAGCATGGTCTACGTGTCCCATGTCAAAACTCTTGCCTCACTCACTGGGAGTGCAAATGCTTATTTATTTTTTAAACTGTATACTCTACTAAAAGGTATGTCCCTTATTTGACCTTCTAGAAAAGGCACAAGCAAAATGACAGAAAGTTTATCATTGGTTTGGCTGGGGTTTGGGTGTTGGAGAGGAGGAGAGGATTGACTGCAAACAGCCAAACCAACTTTTTGGGGTAATGGAAATGTCCCATATCTTGATTGTGATTGTCAAAATGGATCAAACTATACACATAAAACGGGCAAATTTCTTGTATAGAAATTATACCTCAATAAAGCACGTTTTAAGAAAAGTAAGTGTATACTCCTTGAGGGCAGATTTATCTCATAAATCTACCTGACTCATAGTAAGTTCCTACAATAAGTAATTGGTAAATGGATGGATGAATGAATGAGTGTTCTTCCCTTCCTCTACTGTTTTATACAATTGGCATACAATTTTTTAAAAATACGTGTGTTTATAACAAGGGTTAAGTTATGACCTATGTTGGCATCCCACAAATGGGATTCAAATTTCCTTCAATAAAACATGCAAACCTAAGACTGGTGCCTGTCCTTTGGAAAAAATGGTTTCAGGATGAGACCGGGGGAAGGAGGAAGCATCACAGTGACATGAGACAGCTGTTTGGCCTACCCTAGGGATGGAGCAGGTGAGAAATAAAAGCTTCCAGGGGATGGCTGGTGGCAGTTCTGAGGCCTGCCTGCCCGGAAGCTGCCTTTCTGGAGCCCAGGCTAATCTGGGCTCGTGGTGCACTGTGTTCTAAAGGCACTGATGAGGGGCCCCTGGGTGGCTCAGTTGGTTAAGCGTCTGCCTTCAGCTCAGGTCATGATCCCAGGATCCTGGGATCGAGCCCCACGTCTGGCTCCCTGCTCAGCGGGAAGCCTGCTTCTCCCTCTCTCTCTCTTCTGCTCCCCGCTGCTTGTGCTCTCTTGCTGTCTCTCTCTCTGTCTCTGTCAAATAAATAAAATCTTAAAAAAAATAATAAAGGCGCTGGTGATACTCCCTTCCGTCTTTTAGCTTCATGCTCCATCTTCATTCCCAAACACCAGGCAGCTCAGGAGAAATGGGACGGGATCTCCTGCCCAGACCGCCACAGAAGTGCCTGCACGCTGATGCCTAGAGATGGAAGCAAGCACCTGCCTCGGCCTGAGACAGCTCGGACCGGAGGCACGGATTGTACTTGGTGAACAGCGACCGAGACCCGGGGCTAACCCTTGTTCGGCTGTCCGGCGTTAGGAGCCCTTTCTGTTCATGGAAGCCCACACTTACGTCTCTGTGGAATGAAAGGCTAGTTAGAATTAGCTTACTCATCACTTCTCTTTCAGATGAGGAAACTGAGAGCAGAGGGATGAGTGAGCTGGCCGCACTGAGACGGGACGGTGGGGGTCAGCTCCCAGCAGCCTCTTGCCTCCTGGAGCGCTGCGCTGGGCGCTGCCTGCCGCTCCTTACAACCCAGCAGGGATTAGCCCCGTTTGCTTTGTCGGCTTTGGAGAACACTTGGCGAATCTAAATCATGAATCTTGGGATTTAGATTTGCTCTCAGATTTTATCATTGACTGAATAGAAAGAGTAAAAAGACAAAAAGAAAGGGACTCGTTTTCTTCCTTTTTTTTTTTTTTTAAGATTTTATTTATTTATTTGACAGAGAGAGACACAGCGAGAAAGGGAACACAAGCAGGGGGAGTGGAAGAGGGAGAAGCAGGGCTCCATGCAGGGCTCAATCCCAGGGCTCGATCCCAGGGCTCCACATGGGGCTCAATCCCAGGACCCTGGGATCATGACCTGAGCCAAAGGCAGACACTTAATGACTGAGCCACCCAGGTGCCCCAAAAGGGACTCATTTTCTGAAGATCACACAGCTCATTTGGCTGAAAGATGCAAGACCCCCCACCTCTCTTCTAATTTACTGCCTCCCTCGGAAAGTGCCTGCTTCTCCCACCTGTCGAAGCACCCACAAAATAGATCAAGTCTGCTCTCTGCGGGGCTCGGCCCCACCTCTTTTCCTCTTGCACACCTGGTGGAGGCTGTTGAATGAATAAACAGACAACCTCATTTGTAAGTAGGTGGCTTGGAATCCAGAATACATTTTCCAAAGGAAACCACGTCATGAGAGGGTTTGGGTTTCCTGGGCCTGCCCACGAAGCTGAACTAATCTATCACACGACTACAAGACCATATATTTTCAGTAGGAAATAAGGGAGAAAAGAAGTATAGTTACCATATTAGTCATAAAATAAACAACCAAAAAAAAAAAAAAAAAAGAACAAGAAAAGCCTACTGGGGCAGACCTTACCCACACACAGCCCAGCTCCGCTCGGAAGATGAAGGGGGGCCATCTCTCTCTTAGATGAGTGATTATGCCTCGAAATTAGTGACTTCCTCTGCGAACAGCCGAGTCTCTGACAGCTGTGCGGATCAGCCAGGCAGACATTACTTTCATCTTTAATAAACAGGCACTCTGAAGTCAGTGGCTGGTCTCCATGGCAACCAGATCAAGTTTTTCACTGATGTCGGGGACAGAAAGGAAGAAGGAATAGATGGCTTCGGCTGAGGGGCAGAGGAAGGCAGGGTGTGGGACACAATGCATTGCCCTCCATTTCCTACGGGTCCCAGCTCCCTACCCAGGAGAATGGAGAGTAACTGCCTCTCCATTTTACTATGCACAGAGGAAGAGGAGTCCTGATCAGTGATATAAAAAAAAAAATCTGGAAGAGGACTGGGCTGGACAGCGTAGCACACACCAAGGCCCGAGCTGCCAAGGAGCTAAATGCAATTGGATCCAACTTATCCTTGTTTACTGTGTGTGCCTGGCCCTCTGCTGCGGGGGTTATTTACAGGAGGAGATCACCAAGCGAGGAGAGGTGCCAGTGAACATCATGGTGACGGGGGGCAGGGGGCAGGCCAGGCGGCAGAAGACGCACAGCCCTTGCCTCCCAGAGCCCAGGGCAGTCGCCGCCCACCACACCTTCCGACCGCAAGCTCAGCCACTCTTGGGCTCTGGTCGGGGCGACTAGCCGCTGGTCAGGCGGGAATCATAGTTCACTGCTGCGGCATCCTCTGCGACTTTAACACCCGGGACCCACAGCACTGGCGCCTTCTCTGAGCTCTCCCTGGCGGGTCAACTTGGTCTGCAGGACTGGGATCTGATCCACTCGCCCAATCCAGGCGGAGCCCCTGACACCCCGCCTTGCTCATGCTTGCCTCTTCCCTCAGGCACCTGAATCACAGTTCCGTGTCCCCAGGTGGATGCCTGCTCTAAGTGAACTGACCACCGGCAACCAGCCTGACGAGGCTACACTTAATTTCAGCTCTCGTCCACTGCTAGCGCTGTTTCTGTGTCCCAGCAGGCATCTGGACCCTCTGGGCTACTGACTGACGTTTGCGGGAACTCAGCCCGTCTGCTGGGCGCTCCTGAAGACTGGACCCCCCCCCCCTCATGTCACCATCCCGAGGCCTGTCAGCTTCTGGTCCCAAGTTCTTCCCTCTCCCCACAAACCATGGCCACTGCCAAAATACCAGAAAGCCTTATTTCTGAGCCTGAATGGACATAATAAAGGTGGTGTTTGAGATGGGTCTCGAAGGTTATCCAGGATTTAGACAGCAGAAGAGAGGGCTTTCTCTGTCAGAACCAGGGTCCTCGAGGAGAGTCATAGGTAATGGAGTACTCCTTTTATTCAAATCTCAATTAGGTGACGCCAGCTTCCTGCCCCGAGTCAACAGGGAAGGGTGCAGGTGGTCCTGGTTGGAGGAATCGAGTCCCGTCCGGGCTCCTGTGGCATGGAGAGGTACTCGCTCACAGTGTTCTCCTGGAGTTGGGTTGTGAAAATACAATTAGTACCCTCCTAGGGTTCTTAAAGTGCAACTAGACAGCCAGATGCCAGGAATAGGATTACAGCAGTACCCCCTTATCTGGGGGAGATACGTTCCAGGACCCCCAGTGGATGCCCAAAACTGCGGATAGGACCAAACCCCATCTACACTGTTTTTCTCTATACATACCCACTTATGATAAAGTTTAATTTATAAATTAGGCCCGGTAAGAGATTAACACTCACTGATAATAAAATAGGACAATTATAACAATATCCTGTAATAAAAGTTATGTGCATATGGTCTCTCTCTCAGAATATCTTACTGTACTGTAGTCACTCTTCTTCTTGTGATAGATGATAAAATGCCTACCTGATAAGATGAAGTGAGGTGAGAGGTATAGACACTGTGATGTAGTGTTAGGCTACCACTGACCTCTGACAATGTGTCAGGAGGAGGATCCTCTGCTTCCCAACCCTTGTTGACTGCATGGAACTGAAACTGCGGAAAGCGAACCCATGGATAAGGGGGCCTGTGGTATAAATAAAATTCACTGAACATAGTCACCCATTATTCACAAATTAGATAAGGCTGAGGAGCAAGTGAGGACAAGTCATGAGAGCCTCTAGTGGGCAACATTAAGGAGCTTGGACTTTTAAAGGAGATAATGTTGAGCTATTAAACCGTTTTATGCTGGGGAATGATGTGATCAGATGAAGTTTTAAGAAAACCACTGTGCTGTTGTAGGCACGGTGGAGGGGGTGGAAAGCTTGGGAAGTGCAAGGACGGAGCCAGGAGTCCCCTCACTGTGCCCAGCTGTTCCAGGAGGGCCAAGGGGACTCACAGGCTGCAGGGGCCAAGCAGAGATTGGCCTCCTTCACTGGCACTGTCTCTGTTTTCATTTCACTTTCTGCTGGGTTCCCTTTGTCTCCCCTCGCCCTGCTGTGTCTCCCGTCTCTTTTCCATGGGTGCTGCCCATACTCGCTCTCTCCTGTGCTTTTCCATTTTCACCCCTCGCTTCTTCATCCTCTATACTGGGCTTTCTATTTCCTGCTTTCTGTTCTCTTCTCAATGTGGAGGGAAAGCTGCCCACAAAATCTCCCCTCCCTCAGCTTTGGAGGAAATGACCAGCCCCAGGAGACAAACTCCTCTTATCTGCTGGAAACAAGTAGGCTGATTTTTCCATCCAAGGATCGGAACACCAAAGGCTATTGGCCGCAGCAGTGGATCAGCAGAAATGTCTGTTAGGGGTTTATTGCTCGTTTCTACCCATTCAGTGTGGAATACTCTGGGAGATTCTCTTGACCCTCCCTTGACCTGAAATACCTCCTCTACTGATGCCTGAAAGCCCACCATTAAGCCAGTCATTCCTTTGTGTTAATTATTACTTTCTCCCAGTGGTTTTCCTTTGAACATAAAAATACTCCTGGAAGGGGAAACACATTAGCTTCCTATTGCCTTGATATAAACAAAGCATGGAGGGGAAAAATACAAAAGGTTTTCAAGCCATTCTCAACATCATATATGGGATTGGGATTTAAATCTAATTTGACTTGCGTGCAGAGTTAACAAAATATATTTAAATTATAGAACTGTTGATATTTAAATTATATAACATAATCATATGCTTATTTTCTCTTTTCTTTATATCTTTTTTATTGAAGTGTAACATGCACACAATAAAGTGTATAAATCTTAAGTGTACAGCTTAATGAATTTTTACATACGTATATACCCATGTACCTACCACGGAGATTAAATAAATCCCAGTACTTCAGAAGGCTCCCTGTGCCTCTTCCTAGTCAGTATTCCCCCACTGCTCTTATTACCATAAATTATTTCCTCCTGTTCTCAAGCTTCATATAAATGGAGTCATGTGGATTCTGGCTGCTTCGGCTCAATATAAGTTTTTTTGAGATCTACATATGTTGTCGCCCATATGAGTCATTCTTTTCTATTGGTGCTCTATTGTATGAATATACTACAATTTCTTTATCCATTTTTCTGTTGATGGACAATTGGGTTGTTTCCAGTTTCTGGGTATTATGAATAAAGGTGCCATGAACACCCTTGTACAAGTTTTTTGTGAACACTAACTTTTTCTTGAATATCAACCTAGAGGTGAAATGCTGGGTCAAAGAGTAGGTATGTATTTAACTTTATTAGAAACTGTCAAACATATTTCCCAAGCAATTGTACCATTTTACACATCCAACAACAAAATGTGTTTGAATTGTAGTTGCTCCACATCCTTGCAAACACTGGGTTTGGTCAGTCTTTTTAATTTTAGCTATTCTGGTAAAGTAACATTGGCAATATGTTTGCCTGAGAGAGATGGATTCCTGAGCAGGTGGTCCTGGGCAGGAGGATGGAGACCTCACATTAATGACAGCTGTGGGAGAGAAGTTCCGATGCATTTTGTTTGTATGTTTGTTTTGATAATGAGAAACTGGAAGGGCTAGAAAAACTACAGGAATATTTTCTATCAGTACACTAAAAGAAAGCCAGTTCTGTGGGCTGTCATCAGTGGAGGAAAGAGCTGGTTTAAGCCAATTCTAGGAGAACACTCCAGACAGGGCAGACTTAAAGACAACACTGCGGGCCCATGTGTGATGGTACGTCAGGAAGGGATCTTATACCAGGATTCTTGGTTATAAGCAACAGAAACCAGTTTGAGCTAATGGAATCAAATGGGAATGTACTGAAAGATATCAGGGTACTCACTAATCCATAGAAGAGTCAAGGGCCAGGCCTAGAGATGGGCAGGAACTGAGGAGAAGCTAGAAGGTCAGGAACAGGAAATTCAGTCTCTTTCAGTGTGGTTCCTGAGGTCCTTGTGTCACTTGTTCAAGGCTCAAAGTTCCAGAAGATTCTATCTGATTGGCTGAACTTAGACCAAATGTCCACCCTCAGGGCTGGTCTCTACAAGAGCTTCCACAGTGGGGAGCAGGTCCCTGGATTTATACCCCACTAAGACTGCATACACATGGAGGAGGTTATTTCCTAAAAGAAATCAGATGCCATCAGCAAGGTGGAATGGATGTTAAGTAGCCAAAGAAACACCACATGTTCACTATCATCCTGGCTTCAACAGCATTACATTCACACTATCATGTTAATAATAGAGGAGATGAAAGAAAACTGGCCTGAGCCTATTATATTGGGTAAGCAAGGTAAAGGAATTTGGCAGGACTATAAAACCTAGCTGAGTTGTTAATCTGCTTTCAAGTGGATTTGAATAAGAAGAGATCATGCGACTCAAAGTTCCCTAATTTGTCATTTTCAGCCAGTCGGAGTCACTCCCCTCGAAGTGACATCAAACCTGAGGGGGCCCTGGGTAGGGTGGGGGGACTGTAGAAGCTAAGGAAAGAAGATCCCAGCAGAGAGATGGCACTCCTTTCTGGGTCCTCCATCCCTCAGGCTCCACAATTTAGTGCCTTGGGCCTGTGAGCTTCTGGGGGAGGGGGGTGGTTAAGAAATTATGTGAGATTTGGGGGGAAAAGTCACAGGCTCCAAAATACCTAAAGAAAATTGCAAATTTTACAATTTTAAATGCTCAGTTAGCCTTTAGGCTCATTTACCTCCTCTTTGATGATGGTCCTACCTCCAGCTCACGGTTCCCTGAGACTTCAGCCCATTGTTCATTGTTCCACACTACAAAGCCACCAGCAAGATAGAGTCAGGGGGAGCAGGAGCAGGTGACCTGGCTTCTCCACAATGGGTGGCCACATCTTGATTTGCATCTGAAGTGAAGAATCAAAGTCAGTTCTAGAAAAAAAAAAAAAAGACTAAAGCCCTCCCCTCCAGTTCAGAGTCTAGCTTCTGGACTAGACTCTGAACTGGAGGTGAGGGCTTTAGTCTTTTTTTTCCTTCTGGATTCCTCCAATTTTTAATGGAATTAATTCACTGTAGCTTTATATCTAGGAAAGACTGTGAAAACCTCCAAGTTACCTGAAATTGGGCCAGAGGTCCTCTTGAGCCTGGACTTTTGAAACATGCATTTTCCTACAGTGGAAAGAACACTGATCTGGGTGTCTGAAGACCCCAGTGTTGTCCACTTGTGTTGTGAACTCACTCCATAACTTCAGGCAAGTCACACCCTTTATTCTTCTCTTTACTTTTCTGAAACACAAAGTGCTCGTTAACTAAACGAGCACTGAAGCTTGTTCAAGTCCCATGATCATCTTAAGCAGATTCCTGAATAAAGAAAGGACCCGTGTTAGCCTTGCTGACACATCTTCCCTCATGGGCCACAGCAGACCAAATAATATAATAAAACCATCTCTGTTCCCCCAAACTATGCTCAATCTCCAATTTATGCAGCCTGTGATTAGTAGAACCTATTTTGCTGTAATCAAGTGGGGTAGTTCTAGGAAAAAATTATACCGAATTTCACTAAATGTGCCTTCATTTGGTTAACCAGACCACTAGCACTGACATACTGTACCGATTACATAATGTGAGTACCTTCAACATCCTTCCATTTCGGTGAATTGGCTTTTTAGCCATCAGTGTAGAGCCCAATATAATTTATTTTCTTTGTGGTAGTGTCAAACATGTCTAAATTAGTTAAACTACTTTAATATGAGGTTGCTTTAAGGATCAAAAATTCTTAACCACTCCTTCCAAGGAAACATCAACCCACAACATGTGGACTGAATCTCCATTTTCATTTACTTTGTTTCATTTTGGGTTCTTCCGAATGGCTTCATTTTTCTTGTTGCTAAACCAACTTAAATTTTGGATCTGACTAAACACTCCTACATTTGTGCTAATCTTTTGACCAAATACTTGCCACCACTAGACAACATAATTGTGATCAATTATAAATTGCTGGGTGGTGAGCTCTTCATTCTGTCCATAGCAAGATAAATTACTTCCTTGCCTAAACAACCTCTCCTGGAATAATATTCTTGACCTCCACCCATTCTCTGTCCTTCTCCGAGGAGGCCATGCTGCTGATACTCACGAATGTAATTTGAGCAGTTTGAAAAATGTGCAAACCCATTATTAGCAACATGTTTAAACAGCACCTTCCCCTTAGGTGTTCATAATCCTTTAAAGTTATGATATAATTACTCCTCCGGCATCACTTTAAAATGTACACAGCACAGCAAGAATTATATTTGTCAAGAAACATGACAGTTATGAATAGATAAAAAATAATTTCCCATGTCTAACACAACATTTTCATTTATTTTTGGGATTTGTGTATTCCTTGCCTCTTTCAAAAAGGACTTGAGGCTACTTACAAACTCATATGTACACCATTACTCTAATAAAATAGGAGTAAAAGCAGGGAGGCAGGTAGGAAACCTATTCCAAAACACGACAAGAAACCATAAAGGAAAATGTGACAGTTTTGTTTATACAGAAATATGGAAGTTCTATGTTGCAAAGGTCAGATAAAGGGTTAATACCCACAATATCAACTGTATACAAATGCCTAAAAATCAATAAAAGAGCAAACCTCAAGTGTGTATTTTGTGCAAAGAACATGATAATTAGACCCAGAATAAGAAATATAAATAACCAAAAAATCCTATGAAAAAAATGCTTACATTCTAATTCCTACAGAAGGAGTTTCAAATTAAAACATAACAGTTTGTACACAACTCAACAGCAAGAGTTATAACATACAGCATTATACAGCCATTTTGTTTGGTTGCTCTGAATTTTCTCCCAATGCAAATAATGCTGCAATGAACAGCCTGGTACTTATTATCTTTTAGCAAAAACACAAATATTTCTAGAAGACAGGTTCCTAAAAGCAAAATTGAGTTAAAATTAATATGCATTTAAAAATGATAAATACTGCCAATTAACTCTTCTAAAATATTCTTCTATTTTACACTTAAATCCATAGAATATGAGTGTGCCCATTTTCGCTAAACATGCAATTACCATATGACCCAGTAATTATACTCTTGGGCATACTTCCCAGAGAAATAGAAGCTTATATTTCTGCAAAAACTGTACATGAATGTTCATAACAACTTTATTCATAATAGCTAATAATTAGAAACAATCCAAATGTCCTTCAATGGTTGAGGGGTTAAACACATTATGGCACATCCATATCATTGAATACTACTCAGCAATAAACAGCTGATACACACAACTTGGATGAATCCCCAGAGAGTTATGCTGAATCAAAGAGCCAATTCCAAAAGGTTGTAAACTATATGATTGTATAAATACATTTCTGAAATAACCAAAGTATAGAAATGGAGAAAGGATGAGTGGTTGTCAAGAACTTGGGGTGAGGGAAGGGGCGGGAGGGAAGTGGGTGTGGGTACAAAGGGCAACGCAAGGGATCCTCAAGGTGATGGAACTGTTCTGGATCTTGACTGTAATAGTACATATAGGAACTCACACAGGTGATACAATTGCTTAGAACCAACATACACTCACACACGGATGAGTTCAAGTAAAACTGGGGAAGTCTGAATAGGCCTGATGGATTGTATCAATATTAATACCCTCATTATGATACTTACTGTACAATAATTTAGCAAGGTGTTACTAATGGGGGAAACTGGGTCAAAAGTACATGAGATCTCTATTATTTCTTACAACTGCATGTGAATCTACCATTATCTCCAAATAGAAAGTTTAATTTTAGAAGATATAAGGTGAATCTATATGGTATAAGGTTTATGATACCTGTGGAGTGAGAAAAGCGTGTCACAAAACAATAGGTACCATATTCTGTTTGTGATAAATAAAGCCATATATCAGCTTGTGCGTGTATGTGAATAAATAGAAAATTTAATACTGGTTACCTCTGAAGAAGAGGAAGGGGAAAAAGTTTTCGTCCATATGCTCCCATATTGTTGCAGTGCTTTACAACCAACAGTTCTGTGATTTAAGTATTTGGGTTTTTAAAAAAAGATTTATTTATTTATTTGAGAGAGAGAGAGTGTGTGTGCTTGCGCAGGAGCGAGCATGGTGGGGAGGGGCAGAGGGAGAGAATCTTCAAGCAGAATCCCCACTGAGCGTGGAGCCTGACCGCGGGCTCCATCTCACAACCCTGAGATCATGACCTGAGCCAAAACCGAGTCGGACACTTAACCGACTGAGCCACCCCAGGTGTCCCTAAGTTCCTCTGGGAACAAAGAAGTGTTCTGGGGAGAGGCAAGTTTCTGAGAAGGCAGCAAAGCAAAGGACCCTCCGAGAGGAGCAGAAGGATATAGAAAGGGGAGTAATCTGCAGTGGAATAGGACACTGAGGGGAGGGTTGGGAAGGGGAAGGGTATCCTGCGAAGAGTTATGGGGAAGAAATGCAGAGACTCAAAGTAAGCGGGAAGCTGGAAAGGGGATGCTCTGGAGGTTTCCCAATGGAGACAGGAATAAAATATTGCTTCGGGTTTGCTATTTGGGATGGGGTATTTATCATTTGTCAGGGAGGTGGTGGCTCATACCAGAAGCTTCCACTTGGTCCTTCCACCAACATGGGGATTCTACCAGCTACTGAGTGTATCTCCTGGAACTGTATGTTCCAGGGTGGAGCATTATATTGGTCTGTGGTCTCATTGGATCCCTCGTCAGATGAATTCAAGTCCAGGCTCTATCATCTGATTTCCATAGCCCCTACTCAGCCCCATATCTGGTCTAGGGATCAGCATAAGCTCAAAAAGCTGGATAGTTTTCTTTCCCCGGTACCCAGTCACCCTAAAAAATGGTCACTGGTCTCACTAGGCTTGCGTGAAGTTGCAGGGTCCCTTCTAAAAGGGTTCTGGGTCTGTGAATAGGCTTAGGTCAGGGAACTGGATAAAAGGCCATGTGTTCCCACTATGGTAATGCAACTTAGATCTTTGCCCGGCAAAACTAGACGTTTTCTCCCTGTATATGTGAAGAAGTGATTTAGTAAACTGCCCTTCCAGCTCATTTCTAGGAATCTAGTGATCAATTTGCCATTGCCACAGATCCCTGCAAACGGAACACTCTATCTCTCCATCCCTGTGGTTTATTAAGGTAATGGCATTGACCTCGTCTGTCACAGTCCCACTGAGACCAGGGAAACCAATTCCATTATGGTATCAGCACTGCCACCTCTGACCTTCAGAGAGACACCTCAGAGCTCTTCAAGGATTCTGATGCCTCCCTTACCAATGATTTTTTTACTGCCTTGGTGAAATGCTCTTCACATCCTCACAGAGCATTTGGTTAGGCGACAGTTGAATGTGTTGGAGTAATTGATGCATTCCAACATTCCCATTTCCCTGAGCCTCTAGATTCCTTCCACTCTTACAGCCTTGCTACTCAAAGTGTAATTCACAGACTAACAACATCTTCGCATCACCTGGGAGCACATTAGAATCTCATTCCAGGGAGCCTGGGTGGCTCAGTTGGTTAAGCGACTGCCTTCGGCTCAGGTCATGATCCTGGAGTCCCGGGATCGAGTCCCGCATCTGGCTGCCTGCTCAGCAGGGAGTCTGCTTCTCCCTCTGACCCTCCTCACTCTCATGTGCTCTCTCTCTCTCTCTCAAATAAATAAATAAAATCTTTAAAAAAAAAAAAAGAATCTCATTCCTGTCCTAGACCTGCTAAATCAGAATCTGCATCTTAACAAGGTCCCCAGGTGATTCATAAGCACATTAAATTTTGCTTTACAACAGTGGTTCCCAAACTTTATTGTGCGTCAAATTCATTTTCGAAAGCACAAATTCCCAGGGCTCAGCTCTGGTTTCTGATTCTATAAATCTGGGGTGAGATTCAAGAACTTCCATTTCTAACATGTTCCCAGTTGACAATGATGGTCCCAGGTGACATGGTCACTATTCTGTATCAACCACAGTTCTATATTATGCCAGAGAATTTACAGAATTTCAACCTACATAATGGTAGGCCATCATAGACTTTAGATGACTCCACAATCTTTAAAATCACTACCTTTGACAGAACAACTGAGTGCCACAGCATCTTGATTTTCCAATAGTTGTCCTTCACTTACTCTTCATCCCATGCTATGACCACTGATGAGTTGAATGACTGAGATACTACTACATGCATAGATTATCAGTGTCTATTTCCATCTTTTGAACCTCCCCATCCCCCACAAGGTTATCCCTTCAACTCATCATATGTGATCAACCCAATCCCAGAATCCAATTATGAAGATCTATTTCCTGATCCAACTTTTAGTATCAGTTACTGTACCAGTCAGAGTACCAGTAAGAAATAGGCTGTGTGCTCAAATTAGGATAACTTAAAGTGGGAATTATTTACAATGGTGTAGATGGGGTGTAGGGAAATCACAAGAGAGAAGGCAAAACCCAGGAGCTAGTAGCAGCTAAGCATTACTGCCCTAGACTTGAGGAAGAGTGTCATATGGAAAAGGCCCCAATAAGAGAAGCACTGATCTTCAGTCAAGGAACTCAGACAGCCTGTAACAACCTCATAGAGGCAGCTAAAGGAATAAATACCTTGACTTCACTCTATCCCCTGTTTCCAGTCTCTTGCCAGGGATCCTCAGTAGCCAAACCCAACTGGAAGCCACAGGCAAGGAAGGCAGTAGATATAGTCAACCAAGTCAATGAAGAGTGGATATGGAGGGGAAAATATAAGACCTCTAGCATGGTGGGAAAGGCCATTGGTTTAGTTCTAAACAAATGTGTTTGTGGCATCCAAGCAGAGGTATTAAGCAGGTAGTTGAGTGGCTCTGGATATTGGAGAAAAGTCTGAGCAGTCATAAAAATTTGAGAGCTCTCAGCATAGAGGCAAGGCCATGAAAGTGAGTAAGATGACTTAGGTAGAGCGTAGAGTGAGAAAAGAAGAGAATCTAAGGTTGAACCTGAGTAGTTCCAACATTTAAAGGTCAAGCAGAAGAGGAAAATATGACAGAGGAACAGAGGAAATACAGGCAAAGAGGTGAGAGAAAAACCAGAAGAGTGTAGGAGCCTGGATACCAAGAAAACTGGTATTTTTCCCCAGAAGAAGGAAGGGTCAACTTTGTTAAAATCCACTGAAAGATCACATAATATGAAGCCTGAGGAGTGTCCATGAGAGTTAGAGGCATGAAGGTCACTAGATACTTTGATAAAAATAGTTTTAATAGAGAAGTAGGGGAGGAAACCATTGGAGGAGGCTAATGAGTAAGTAAGTAAGGCTAATGAGTAACCACTCACAGTTTGGGTGAGAATGGGAAGAGAGGAAAAGAGTAGAGCCACAAAGAAAATCTGGGGTCCAGAAATGGGATTTTTTTTTTTTTAGAATAGGAGTGACTAGAACATGTTTAGATGCTGATGAAAAGAATGTATGAGAGTGGAACAAATCAAAGATAGAAAGGAGGGATAATTGGTAACATACCTTTTCTGAGAAGGTTGAAATCCACAGCATGGGGAAGAGAGTTGATCTTTCTAGGAGGAGAGACATAACTTCCATTTTGTCAGAAGGAAAGAACAAAGGATGAATACAGGTGCAGGTTGGTTTTAGGTGCAGGTGGCAGGAAGTGAAGGCTTCTATTTCCTTTGTGAAGTAGGAGCAAAGCCATCTGCTAGGACTGAGGGATAAGATGGGGACTCAAGGCTTTGAGAAGAAAGTTTGAAATGGTTATTTCAGAGAATGAAGGATGAGTGGACAAGAGGATGATGGGGTTCCCTGGGGGTGGGGGGTGGGGAGGTGGTTTGAAAGTCAAAGGAGGTGATGACAGAGAAGACCCTGCTAGGCTGGGGGATTTTTCTCCAATTGTGCTTTGCTGCCTAGGAGGAGATGTGAAGGTGTATTGTTGAGATCTTCCAGGACTGATTTTTTTTTTCCAGGCGAGTATGAGGAAAAGACAAAATAGCCCAGGAAGTTTAGGGTAATAGCAAGATAGTGACTGACAGAGTGGACCATGGAATCTAACACGGCTTCAAAAGGAAACAAAGAGTAGGTTGGTGGGTAATGAAAAGAAGAGGGGCAGGGGCCCTAGGGGCCTCAGTAAAATGAGGTGTAGAATAGGTGAATAAATAGGCTAGACTACAGTGCGAGGGAGTTGTAGTCAGGGTGGGAGATTTGAGAGATGAGAAGGTCCAGGAGAAGTAGGTGCTGGTGGTAGTAGAGAAGGTTCAGGAATTGAGAGGCCAGAGTATTTACTAGGTCATTGGTGGATATAGTAACATCTCCTAGGAGTACGGCAGGGCTGGGGTGTGAGGGAATATTGTGAGCTAGGAGGTATAGTCCTTGGGGAATGAGACGGAGTATCCGGGAGGCCAGTAGATGACAACAACACCAGAACTTCAGAGGAGCAGCCATTTTACAATAATGTTTGGATGCTGCGCCAGCGAATGAGGAACAGTTTACACCCACCCCCCTCTTAGGTGTGTAGGGTGTGGAAGAATAATTAAAAGAGCTACAAGAGAAGCCATACTCTGTGGGTAGAGATGGGTCTCAATTCAGGCAAGGCGATGGAGGTTCTCCATGAGGCTGAGGTACCAAGACCCCTGATGAGAGCAGAGGCAGCAGAACGGACGAGAGATGAAGAGGGGAGGCTTCAACTTGAGCATGTTTGGCTCACAGCTTGTGAAAAAGCTGTCATTAGAAAGATTTCATTCATATTTATCTATTTACTTATTGAGAGAGAGTGGGGGGGGGTGGAGAAGCAGAGGGAGAGGGGAGAGAGAGGATCTCAAGCAGGCTCCACGCTCAGCACAGAGCCCAACGCAGGGCTTGGTCTCAGGACCCTGAGATCATGACCTGAGCTGAAATCAAGACTCAGACGCTTAACCAACTGAGCCACCCAGGTACCCCTGTCATTAGAAAGATTTCAAAATCAGTGTCTGTGTTCAGAAAGCATTATTCCTGCTTCTCAAAGACACACACACATGTCTAATTGTCCTTCATTTTCAGTGGTGACCCTCTCTGTGTGGGGTCTGGCTCTAAAGAACAATGCCTAACCAGCAGTATTTTCTCCATGCTCAGGATTGTCCTTGGGCTTCTTTGGTTCCAGCTGCCATTTGCTTAGCCTGGCATGATTTCTTCCTTTGTGTCCTTATTTCCCAGTTTGCCAAACACCATAGTTTCAGAAGAATCCTCCCACAAAGGATGACTTTAGGCTAGTGTTCTCTGGATGGTTTTCTATGTCTGCCTCCCACCACATCTTTCGGTCTGGGCCTTGCACTTGTCCTTCAGTGATTTCTCTGTACTGTTCTTCCCCAGCTTCACTTCTGCTCGGGTATCCACCCTCTGCCTTTACCCATCCTCAGGGCAACGGATGGGGTTATTGGACAGCAAGTGTCTCTAAGATCACACAGTGTAACAGGTATCTATTATTAATACAAGAGAGGACATGGAACTAAATTTTCCCAATTTTTTAGTCGCACCTTGGATGGCTAAGCAATTCTTCAGGCATCACTAAGTAAAACGAAAGTCAGTATGTAAACAGTAGAACTGAATCTGCCGATTTTCCCTTTCACCTTCCCAGCCTTGTCCCTTTCATCGTGATTTTCTTACTAATTCTTAGAATGAAAGGTGTGACCTCATCTTGACAAACATCACAAGTGTGTTTATTGTTTTTTTCAATCCCTGTGACTTATAGTCATGCACCATAGTGGATAGGCCAGTTTAGAAGGCAAATCCCCTTACATGTGAAAAACACACTTAGCAAACTCGTTTCTCTACGCAACAGAATGACTGAGAATAATCACATAAGAGCGTATTGCCATTTGGATAGCTTCAATCAAAACTCTTCACATGATTTTCAGTTCAGTGTTCTCTCTTCCATTTTGTTTTGTTATTACTGTTTTGGATTTTGTTGTTGCTGTTGTGAGAGCCCTCAATATCTTCTGGATGGTGCTGTGCATGGATTGGCTCTATTATTGTCACTATGATTATTACCATCTATCACCGAAAATGCTTATAAACAGTCTCCAACAGCATGCCCTTGCTGCCTATCAGACTCCATCTTGAGGCGCTGGAGAAATGTCTGACACTAGAGAAAGCCCCATGACGCGGGCCATCACACAGGGTTTCAATCAGTTAGCTCATCAGCTTGCTCTTTAGTAACACAAACAAAAATGTAATTTACTGTTGCTAAGGGCAATTTACTTCTAAATTCTCGAGATTTGTAACTCCAGAACCTCCCTGATATCAGAGGCCCCTCTTAGGAGCCTGACTAGAAACTCAGCCTTAAAGGTACCCTCCACATATCTGTTCTAAAATCTTACTGCTGGAGTCGAAGATAAATACATTTTTCCTTAAAGGTACAACGGAAGCTGGCCAAGTTAGACCGAAGTAAGGGACTTATATTTTTTCCTTGAGGGAAGAGTTTTCTTGCTTTTGCTTTCTCCCTCTGGATATGAACAGGTTTACACACATAGCCCTATGCCCTAGCAGCCTTCTTTTTTTTTTTTTTTATGTTATGTTAATCACCATACAGTACATCATTAGTTTCTGATGTAGTGTTCCATGATTCATTGTCTACGTACAGCACCCAGTGCTCCATGCAATACGTGCCCTCCTTAATACCCATCACCGGCCTAGCAGCCTTCTTAAAACCCAAAGAGAACCAACCTTAAGATGAAACCTGCATGGAGAAGAGCAGAACAGGGAAGGAGAGACTATGAGTCCCTGTTGACATTGTTGAGCTGCTGAATCCACCAGCCCTGGAGTCCACCCCACCTCCCGGATCTTGTGAGATAACAAATGTCCTTACGTTTAACTCACATTGGTACAGTTTTTTTGATTATTATTATTATTATTTGCCACAGAAAACATCCCAGATGCCACAAGTTCTCGCAGGTGCCTGACCCATGGAACCAAAGAGGGCCCAGCAGGAAAATGTGAGTCATTGGGGGTAATTCCTATCAATCTTTTCTTCATTCCACTCACTCAACCTGATTCCTAATATAGGGCTAGTTGTGCTCTGGGTTACCTTTCCTGCATTTCTTCCCCACCCCACCCCATTTTCTCTAGCTCTCAGAAAACACTATCATTCCATTTAAATATAACATGTCCTTCAAGCTGAATTTAAGCTAAAATCAAATCAACCTAAATCCTTCAAACTATGTGGAGACTCCACCTCAGGGTGGCCTGAAAGAGGAATGTCAGATCATTCAGTAGGAAAAGTACACTCTGGAATTGTTTTCTGGAGTCAGCAAAAATGTGGGAAGAGACCTCTGGAATTTTGTCACCATCAACGCCCCCTCTGAATATTGGTATCCTCACCCCAAGCCCCGTTGTACTTGTAGAAGTTCCCCTGTATTTTGTCAGTGAGTGGGTGAGGCTGGGTTTGGGGTCAAAGACATCTAAATGGCTGAAACTTGAGGTTTGCTGAGATTACTGTTTTTTTATCAAATTGGAAACACTTCCAGCCAATATCTCTTAAATACATTTTCTACTTCATTCTGCTTCTCCTCTCGTTCTGGGACTGTACTTACATGTATATTAGATTGCTTGGTACTATCCCACAGGTTACTGAGACCCTGTTCTTTTTTCTTTTAATCTTTTCCCCCCCTCTCCATTTGGATAATATCCATTGACTTGTCTTCAAGGTCACTTTGAGTTTACTGATAATTTTATATTTTGTGTTCATTGTGCTATTAATTTCTAGCCAATGAGTTTTCAATTTCAGGTATTGTATTTTTTCAGTTCCAGGATTTCCATTTGGTTCTTTTTTAAAGTTTCCGTGTCCCCTCGAAAATTTCCCATCTCTTCACCTACTATACCTGTATTGTTCAGTCAATTCTTTAACATTCTTATTATAACTATTAAGTCTTTGTTAATTCTAACACCTGAGTCTGTGTTATATGTGAGTCTGTGTTTCTATTGACTATTGTTTCTCTTCACTATAGGTTACATTTTCCTATTTCTTTGGACATTTTTTAAATAATATACTGAGCTTTATAGATTCAAGAGACTTTGGACTCTGCTATCTTTCTTAAAAGAAAGTTGAGATTTGTTCTAGGAACAAGCAGTTAAATTAGTAGCACATTATTTTAATCCTGTGGAGCCACACCATCTAATAAAACTTCTGTAATGATAGAAATGTTCTATGATCTCTGAAGTCCAATATAATAGCCATTAACCGCATGTAGCTATAAGCATTTGAAATGTGGCCATTGTGACTGGGGAACTATATTTTATTTTTTAAAAAAGATGTATTTATTTTAGAGAGAGAGCATGGGGGGCTTGTGGAGGGGCAGAGGGAGAGAGAGGCAGAGAAGCAGAGTCCCCGCTGAGTGGGGAGTCCAGATGCAGGGCTTGATCCCAGGATCCCCAGATCATGACCTGAACTGAAACCAAGAGTCAGAGGCTTAATCAACTGAGCCACCCAGTTGCCCCGCAGGGAACTATATTTTAAATTTTACTTAAGTTTAATTAGATTTCAAAGGCTGCATGTATCTAGAGGGTATTGTATTGAATAATGCCACTGTGGAGACTTGGTTTTAGGCATTATTAGGGCAGGTCTCTTTTGGCTTTGCCTTTATTCCTAAGGGCATAGATTTTAGTACCGCGAAATAGTCCTCACTCCCGAGGTGTGCCCTTCTGTGTTCCCAGGGGCAAGTTCTAAGAGTTTACCACACCTCTCTGACTTGGGGGGGATTGAACTCCGAGCTCCACTTCCCAACACGAGGCAACTGTTCTTTCAGCCTCCTGCCCTCCGCTGGGGTCCTCGTGCCTCCCCTGCCCATGCACAGATCAGGGGTACGCCGAGGATTTGTGGGAAGTCTCCCTATAGGTTTGAAAGCTCTCCCTCTGAGGCTCCCTCCTTTCTGGGATTTCCTCCTTCCCAATTTCAAACTGTTGTGGAAGCCCCAAACTCCAACTTCTGAGTCTTCAGCTCAGTAGGATTGTCACTTTCTTCTTAAGCTCGGTCTCCAAGCACAATAGGAAGTGCCTACTGCTGTCCGAGGAAACACCTCATCAGTTTGAATCTCACCCAGTGTGGTTCCCGTTGTTCAAGGGTCCTATCTTCTCCAGAGATGGTTTTGGCTGCAGAACCAAACCATTTTGTTTGCTCTCCTGGACCTTAAAACATTTTGTTGTTATTATCTTGTTTAGGGTCCAGAATTTATCATAGTCTTTGGCAGAAAGATTAGTCAAAGACACTTTACTCTGCCATTGAGAGAAGTTGGAACTGACCTGAATGGCCAAAATTGGACATTAAAATCCTGAGTTTGGTGGGAAAACTTGGTTATCCTTTCCTCGTACCACACTCTCCCATGTCTCTTTGCATCAGAAGGAGATCAATTTTGTTGAACCAAGGCTGAAAACTGGAAATTCTCCTGAAGGAATCATACTTTGAAGCATTATCAGTCATTCATAATTTAGAACAGACAATCCTTTTCTGAAAGCAGGTTTTGACATGGGTTAGTGAGAAAGAATAAGAAGTTCCTGGCCATATCTCTCTTCTGATGGCAAGTGCCAGAAAACCTACCACAATTTTGACCTAAGCAAAAGAATTTATAGACAAGCATAGGTTAAAATTCCATAGTAGGGCTAGTTTCAGGCAGAGCTGGATTTAGGACTCATTGAGTATCAACAGAACACGGGTTTTCTGCTTTTGTTTTTTGTTTTTGCTTTTTGTTTTTATTCCTAGCTTTAAGGCCTGCCTCCTGCATTGTCAGAATTAATCCCAGCTTCCTGGGACTGCAAGAGGATGGTAGCCCCTTCAGCCCTGCATGTCTCAGGTATCCGGTATGGAGGAGAAAGGGGAGAGCCTAGTTCCCAGAAGTAGCCACGAAAATCACGCTTTCTCTTCTAGGTTCTGCCTGGGTCACAGTGTCCATCTCTGGAACAATCACATGGCCATGAAATAGGATGAAATGATTGGCCCAAGCATGCTCACCTGCTCCATCCCACAGTCAGAAGGGTGTCAGTTTCAGCAGCCCCTCATAGACTGAGAGTGGGAGGGGGTAGCCTCCCCCATAAATATCGGGGACTAAGAGTGGGGAATGGGGTAGTCCGCCTGATAAATATCTGGCTTCTTATTCACTGGAAGGGCAAACACACACTGGTGTAGAAACAACAGAGGCCCACCAAGATGGTTATTGGAAGAGACTGGAACCAGGGTACCTGGGGGGCTTTAAAAGGTTACAAGCTAGAGAGGTAGGGAGCCTGAAAGAGAAAAGCTGCCTCTTTTCCCACTTAGCCCTTGGGCTCAGGGCTGCTGGAAGCAGGTGCTGTGCTGTATCACTGCTTCATGGTTGGTGTGCTTGGGGACCTGCAATGAGTGAAGTCCATGAAATTTAGATACCACAGCAGTATCTTAAAAAGGTTTCAGGTGGAGAATGGCTTTTAATGTGGAATCCAGGCCTCCAATTAGAGGTTTGTTCCACTTGCTAAATTTGGTGTGGGTTAAATGCCCACTGACCTCTTGTCCCTATAGCATTTCATCACTGTGATGAATGCTCAGGAGCAAATCCTCCTGTCCCCGCCCTTTCTAATGGTACACAATCTCTATACCATTAGAGGTCTGAATTCTTTTTCCAGATAAATTGCCAGGCCCATCTTTCAATCTCTTCCACTAGTGAGGGAGCAATCCAAGGAAAAAAGAAGACAATCCCAAGCACAGCAATGCCTCCAAATGTTCACCTGGCTTGGACAGCGCCTGACCGGAATCCCTCACAGCTCCAAACCATCTAGCAGCCTTTGTTGGGGGGGGAGGTGAGAATTCCTTTTAGTCCAGAAAACTTGGGGGACCCCAGATACTACTGGAAAATACCTTGGGATCTCTCAATCCATTCAATCTTCATTGGTTGTTCCTAAGCATCTCCTGACTTGAACCTGATCATTCTAAGATAGCCCCATAAAAGACTTCCCCCAGTAATTAAGAGAACTCTCCCTGATTTTCAAAAATGTATGCACTTTTTAGTACCTTACATTTTTCTACAATAAGCATACCTCACTTTTACCACAAAAAAAGTTAAAATAAATGTGGGTATTCAAAGTTTAAAGATTCCCACCCAGCTGCCCTCCCTTAAACATTCCAGTGACTGACTCGGAAGTCGCTGTTCACAGCATTTCAGGCTTTTTCTGTCATTAAAGTTTTATGTAATAATAAAAAGAAAACATACTTGTGACTAATTTTAAAATGCAACATGGCAGATGCCTCTGGAAAGAAGAATTCCCATCATCTCTCTTCATACCCACGTTCCCTTTGTGATGAATTCCTAGCCTTTTCAGGTAATCAGAGCATCCCTTGCCTCTTTGATGAAACAACTCAGCTCACTTCCTTCCGTTTCACCTTCCTGGTGAGCTGGTTCTTTTGAAGGGTAGTGATATTCTGGTAGATTCTTCCTCCTTCCTGCTCCCCCCCCCCCTTTTCTTCACTTTCTCGGTGTCCCACTGCAGTGAGGATTCCTGTCGCTGACCTCATTCTCAGCTTTGTTTGTTTCCCTGATAAGATTACTGACCAGGTGCTATGATCTTCGGTTTGCTGAGCAATTGCTTCGGTGCAGTTCCTGTGACCCACACTCTGGCCGGAGCCGACTTCATTATTCAGGGCGGGCTGCAGGTCCAGTTACCAGCAGTGTCCACCTCTGAGGCCAGACAGAAACTCGTTTAGCCAGTTTCCTTCTTTCGCCGAGCTGTTCCAAGATTGACACACACAGATTGACAAAAACACCGAGAGTGTCTGTGTTCCCAGGAATGAATCCCACCAAAACAAGACCCCGTCTGCTGCCGAACTACGATTCTCGTTTCCTCTCCCCCGACTCTGCCTTCCGCCCCGCCCCCACCTCCCTTCACTGCAAAGCTATGGACCATCAAGTTGTAATGCAGTGTGGAGCTGTTGATTAAAACAGCGTGTTATTTTCTGAATGTCAAACAACATATGACAATAAAGCAGGCGTAACATACCAGGAAAACAAACGCGGGCTGCTTCAGCACTGGATACAAACGCACAAATGGCTGAACTTTAAGAGCTTCCACGTTCCCAAGAAGTCTTGGAGCATTAAAATTGATGACGGTGATTAGGTTGCCTTTCGGAGCAGCAAAGAGCGCATAACCAAATCCTCCTGGGCTTAGCCATTTTCAGCCCAGGCATATTAACTTGGCTTGCTGTGCGTCTGCTTTTGTGTACAGTATTTAACCACGAGTGCGGCGGGCCCCAAATTAAAACCATATTTTGTTAGCACCGCATGTTCCAGCCCTGACAGTATTTATCAAAGGGGAAGCTGCTGGATTTATTGAGAGAAATGAACTTCACCAGGGTCTGGCAGGCCCAACCCTGAGAGGGAGTTGGGATTTTTTTTTTGACCGTGCCCGCGGAGCGGTGCTGCGGCTGTTGGCTCCAGGCTATTTCCTTGTTTTGGGCAGTGATCGCTACTGTGAGCCGTCCGGGCCTCATGGGATGTCAGCAGCTCCACGTCCATTTACCCTTCGAGGCCCCGTTTGTGTTCTTTTCTGTGCAGTCTTTGCTACCTAAACCCAAAGTGTATTTTTTCTCCCCCTGCTCTCTTTAGCCTTGCTCTGGGCATCACCTGGGACTGTAGTGGAAACGTAGGGTCCCAGGCCCCACCCCAGACACCCCGAATCTGCATTTTAGCAAAGATCCCCAGGGGATCCCAGTGCACACTGACGTTTGAGAAACACTGCTCTACCCCCGGGTAACTTTTCTACCAGCGGCTCTCACTGGAAATCAGGTTAGGTGTTTTGGAAATGTCTACAGGATTTTGGGCGGTTGTCACAATGGCGGGTGCTGGGCGGGAAGACTACTGGCAACTGTGGGCCGGGTGGGTCCTGGGCAGCCTGCGGGGGAGAGGACAGCCCTGTAGAAGGAAGACTAGGTTCCTATGTCACATGGCTTTCTAAGGTGCTGCCAGGCTTCCGGGTAGATGAAAAACCTATTTTTCATGATCTGAGCCTAGAACCTAATTCTTCTTTACATAGAGACACCAAGTATTGCTTGCACAGTTTTAATACACACTGAGTTGTCTAGGGATTCAACTTCTGTGAAAATTCAGGGAAGACTGCTTTTGTTTTTTTAAGAACTTTGCCTTTGTTCACAGCTTTGGAAACACACATTACCCAGGGCAATGCTGCTCACAGAATTTCAGTCTCCAGGACAATATCTATGTATCAGTCTGCATTTGTAGCTAATAGCAGCGATTTTATATCTGACTACTTCATTATGTTTTTCGGTGTAAATGTGCCTGAGCATTTATATATTAAAATACATACGATTTTATTACCATTTGCTCTTCTTTTATTTCTTTTTTATATCAGAGTTAAGGAATTCATTATACTGTTGTTGAGTCATTTATATTATTCACGGATTCTATTTCAGGAAAATAAAGGAACCACTTAAAACTATTTGTTACAAAAAGAATGTTGGGTCTGATAGGGTTGGGAACCTTCATTGTACGTTCTTCAATTCTTCAATTGGCCCTTATTACATATTGTCTTGCAATCTTGGCTATATTTTTAAGAGACCATGCATAGTCTCCCCTATTAGATTACAAATATCCTTAGGGTAGGACTATGTTTTATGATCTTAGTCTTCTAATCACCACTTAATGCACCTGTTGAGCACCAGGTAATTGGTCACATGGCTATTCGGAGGACTGCCGCTCCCTGCATTCCTTTCCTCCAATATTACCGTCTTCCTACTGGGTGCCGAGCACCAGCAGCCTGGCTATAACGGCCATTAAGAAAGGGTTTGGGGGCACCTGGCTCGCTCAGGTGGTGGAGCGTGCAACTCTTGATCTCAGGGTTGTAAGTTCGAGCCCCCCATGTTAGGGGTAGCAATTACTTAAAAATAAAATCTGGGGCGCCTGGGTGACTCAGTTGGTTAAGTGTTGGACTCTTGGTTTCAGCTGAGGTCGTGATCTCACAGGTGGTGAGATCAAGCCCCATGTCAGACCCCGCACTCAGCGGGAATCTCCTCGAAGATTCTCTCCCTCTGCCCCTCCCCCCACTCATGTGCTCTTTCTCTCTCTCTAAAATAAATAAAGAAATCTTTAAAAAAATAAATAAAATAAAATCTGAAAGAGAGGGAGGAATGAAGGAAGGGGAGGAAGGAAGAAAGAAGGAAAGGAAGGAAGGAAGAAGGGATGAGATGATGGGAATTTTCATGGAAGGGGGTTTTCATAGGAAGGAGTTGGGGTTTTGGGTGCTAGAGCAGTTGGTGAAAAAGATATTTCAGAAAGGGAAGCCAGGGGCTGAAATAAACGTGATCTTCTTCAAAACTTTGTCAAAAAGAAGCTGCCACCATTAACAAAAAAAAATCCCACCAAACTGTCTTCCTGGAAAACAGACACCCCTCCCCCCCCCCAGCGCCATTTCCTTTGACTGCTCAGTTCCTACGGTCAGGTGAGAGGCCCTCGGGTGTCTTTTTCCCACCATCCTGCAAACAGTGCCCTAACATACTCCCAAGGGAGCATATACGCATGGGACTTGGGGAGGAGATGTGTTGTGACGAAAAATGCTTGGGGGGGCCTAAGCTGACCCAGGGGCAGGGGGAGGCAGGGAGGGTCATCAGGAAAACTGATGAGGAAGCTAGAAAAAGAGGAAGGTGGGGTGTGGCCCAGAAGAAAAGTGACCACATGACATTAGACTGCTCTCCGCCATTGGACGGCAGCTCAGTCTCAACCAATGGGCAACTCAACTTCTTCCTAATCTCCTGTCACTCACTTGAAGGTCACAACTGCCAGTCTGAGACACACAAACAAGGCTGCAGAAATTTGTCTTTCTGCCAGCAATGAAGATACTCCGTCTCCTCCCACGAACTTGTGAGCCTCGTGACACACTCAAGGAAAGCTGGTTGATCTTTCTGTCTGGCTGCTGTGCAGGCTGCATTTGCCTCTGGGCTTAGTGGCTGAGTCGGTAAGATCCGGAACAATCTCTAAGAGCAGAGGACAAACTGGGCACCAGACAGAACATCAAAGCTGGGAAAAGCTTGCTCCAGCAACTTCCCTCTCAAGGTGCTTTCTTGTACCTCTTAATCACTTTTCCTGGAAGAGGAGGGGGCTGAAGAGAGGCACAGAGGTCACACTGGAAAGGAGTTCCAGAATCAAATTATATCTATACATCTATAAACCACACGATTCACGTCAGTACCAACTGACGTGCAGACACAAAAAGGAAAGCTCAATTAAACTAATGTGAGGGGGAAGGAAATTGTTCACTGAAGCCTGGAGGAGCACTGCCTGGCTGAGCAGGGCAGTCCGGGCCTGTCACGAAGAGGTGGGCGGAAGGGCTCCTCTCCTATTGACCCAGGGCACATGGATATGGCTCCCTTCCTCGGGCCCCTCCAGGACACAACTGCCCATCAGGCCTTCAGAATGAACTCCATTTGTGCTGAAGGAGAATAGGGGAATGGTACTTTGGCTTAGAAGTCACCTTAACCAAGGAGAGCAAGGTAATCTAAGAATTCTGGCGCTAGAAGGGACTTTAGATCGTCTCATTCACACTCATCATCTTATAGGTAGGGAAACGGCGGTCTAGAAAGGAAAAGAGATTTGGGCAATCCTTGGTAAGTTCTCAGCAGAGTTGAGTCTAAGTAAGATACAGCTGACTCCTAGGCCCACCTTTCTCCCTTCTCCCAATCACCTCCCCAGAGAACATGGTGACTTTCCGGCTCGTTGCAGTTTTCTGAAAGCCCTTGAATTATCAGAACTCACATTCGCCTACCCTGATTTTCAGCCCCCTTGCTGGGGCTGGATGAGGCTACCATCCATGCTGCACCATGAGGCTCAAAGACCAGTGGGAAGGGGGTCCTTGCCCGAGGTCCATGGTGGACTGGGAGAGACAGACCTTAGATCCGACAACTTCTACCACTCCCTAGAGAACTCCATTTTCAAGTTTGGGGGGGGTGGGGATGGAAACTCTTAGTGGACCCAACTAGTCATTCAGCAGAAGCTAAGTACAGCACGGGTGTGCGCAGTTGCAAACAGAACTCTTGGACCATGGTTGACTCTGCATCCAGAAGTTATGATCCAACCATAGAAAACAGCAGTAACTTGAACTCCAGGTGATTAAAATGAAAACTTAAAAGAAAAGGAGAAAGAAAATAGTAGTAATCGGCCAGGGTTGTACACAGGTGGTATGTTCACCCTGACAAGCTCGCTGCCAAGGGGGCTGTTGCCATAAAAGCAAGTCTCAGCTCACGCCAAATGTCATCAAATGCAGGGAACTTTGTTAGATAGCAGACAAAAGTAATCTTTGAAAAAAACTCATTTGTGTGGGCGCCTGGGTGGCTCAGTTGGTTAAGCGACTGCCTTCATCTCAGGTCACGATCCTGGAGTCCCGGGATCCAGTCCCACATCAGGCTCCCTGCTCAGCAGGGAGTCTGCTTTTCCTTCTGACCCTCTCCGCTCTCATGCTCTCTCTCTCTCTCTCTCATTCTCTCTCTCAAATAAATAAAATCTTAAAAACAAAACAAAACAAAACAAAAAACTCATTTGTGGTTCTGAAGAGATTTCTCTCTTTTCTTCCTGCAACCTTTCCCCCAACCTCCAACAAAAATCAGCAGAAACACCCAGGCAAGAGGAGCTGATGTGTTAGGCCCTATCCTATCCTTAAGGTATGCCTACTGGCCCTCCTTGGGGGGCACCCTTTCTCCCACAGAGTGATGAGTCACGGGGCCCAGGAAACATGTCCACCCAAAGCCCATATCTCACCTTCCAGATCATTCTTTGATGCCCAGGCTCCCAAAACTCCCCACCCAAGGGTCCTAAACCCATCTCCAGATCCTGCACAGGCCTCTCCTTGGGGTCTGAGTATTCACCCCATAGGCCTAAGGGGACAGCTCTTCATAGAGAATTGGACATATGTGCTAGGGCGTCTTTAATGTGTGAGATAGAGCTGGAGGTGGGCAGAGAAAGGGAACTCCAGGGAGCAGGCAGAACTCTGAGGGGTCCACGAATTCTGTATTCATACTTGGCATTCTGGGTCCCTCTGAAGTTACATATTTTCAAGGCAAGAGGATAGAACATATTCTCCCATCCAAGTACTAACCAGGCCCGACCCTGCTTAGCTTCCGAGATCAGACGAGATCGGGCGCGTTCAGGGTGGTATGGCCGTAGACGAGGATAGAACATATTCTATATTCTAGTTTTTTAGCTGGATTTACAGCTTTTAAATATTTAGATACATGGTATGTGGTTCCCCATTTGCACTCTTGCCCCAGCCTCAAATTTTGGAGGGTTTTTGAAGCACACACAGAAACTGGGTTCCTTTGGTTAGATGGTGGGGAGAGAGGGGAGAGAGGTCTTATCCTTTGAGACATCACGCCAGTGGGCTCTAACCCTCAGGCCTACACTGATGGCATAATTATCAGGCTTGCTGATATTAATTCTTTATTCATACAAGACAGTTTGTCCTATTATATTACTCCTAACCAAAACACATACCAAGAAATCTGCAGGTTCTACTAAATCAAGAATTATTTCCAGTACTTTTTATGCAAATAAAGCACCCTAAATTGTTGACAGAGACTAGAAGTTTACTTGTTTTATCCATGAATTAAAGCACCCCAAAGAGTTAGAGTAGATTAGGATTAACTTCTTCACACACACATTACATTACTCATGCTAGAGTATTAAAAAATAAGTAGCCACAAATATAGCATACCAGCCAGCCTCCCAGGGTTCCTGAATGTTCCTTAACTGGATATGCCTAGGATGGTACTGTGGGCAGCAGACCCTGGGGTGAGGAATTAGCCCAAGCCCAGGAGCCCAGAACAAAGGGCCTCCCTGGTTTTTATCTTCTCCCCTCTAGAAGGGCCATGCCAGGCCCCAGAGACAATTTATATCACTGTATCAGGCAATAATTTGACAAGAACCTCCCCCAGGCCTATATCCAGATTTGGGATTCTAAAATACTTACTGCACAATATTTATGCAATCTCTCTTTTTTCTTTGCCAATGCTACATGTTAAGCAACTTCGCCTGTCTGCTCTTACATTACAGGACCTAAGAATTTTCTATTCACATCCATTTAGGGGCTTTCCATGGGCCAGCCTGGCCACGATCCACCACATTCTTATTTTCCAACTCTTTGCTTATGCTTCACATAAACGTGGGATACCCTAATAATTGTTTTTCAACATTCTTGAGAATTCATAGGAACGCAACATGAAGCCCAAAAGGCAGGATCAGAGCTAAAAGCTATGACATTAAAAATCTCAGGGTTCTGGAGCGCCTGGCTGGTGCAGTTGGTTAAGTGTGCCACTTTTGATCTCAGTTCAGGTCTTCATCTCAGGGTCATGAGTTCAAGCCCCATGTTGGGCTCCACACTGGGTTTGGAGCCTACTTAGAAAAAAAAAAAACCCAGGTTTCTATCCAAAATCCTCTAGGAAATCAATTAGAATTCCAGGTAAATTAACTGGAAGAAAACCTTTATCATGTAGCAATACACAGTAGCAGGTACAAATCTTAGTCTACAGATATGTACATTTTTCTTTATTTTGCTATAACACACTCAATTTCTATCTCAGCCTTCATTTCACCAGAAGCGTCAAAACTTTATCTCAACCAATTCAGGGTTATATCTTTGTTCTAATGCACTAAGGGGTGTGTGTGTGTGTGTGTGTGTGCATGCATTTGAGGGCCTCTAGTCTTCTCTTTTCTTTTTTCTTTCTTTCTTTTCTTTTTTTTTTAAGGTATAATTGACATACAACATTCTATTAGTTTCACATATACAATGTAATGATTGTATGTATTGCAAAATGATCATCACAATTAGTCTAGTTAACCTCCATCAACACACATAGTTACAGGATTATTTTCTTGTGATGAGAACATTTTTTTAAAGAATTTATTTATTTATTTATTTGAGAGAGAGAACACGAGCAGGAGAGGGGTAGAGGGAGAGGGAGAGAACCTCCATCAGACTCCACGTTGAGCGCAGATTCCAACAGGGGACTTGGTCCCACAGCCCTGAGATCATGATCTGAGCTGAAACCAAGAGTCAGACACTTAACCAACTGAGCCACCCAGGCACCCTGTGATAAGAACTTTTAAGATCTTTCAGCAACTTTCAAATATGCAATACAGTATTATTAACTATAGTTGTCAAACTGTATATTACATCCCCAGGACCTATTTATTTTATAATTGGAACTCTGTACCACCTTCAGCCATTTCAACCACCACACACCTCTGGCAACCACCAATCTATTCTCTGTATCTATGAACTTAGCCGTTAGGTTCTTTTTTTATTCCACCTGTAAATGAGCTCATGTGCTATGTGTCTTTCTCTGTCTGATGTTCACTTAGCAAAATATGAGGGCCTCTAGTCTTCAGTCATCTGTCCACATTGGCATCTGCTGAGGCACCATTGTCCATGCCCAGGGCAGCTGAGCTGGCCCTCACTTCCACCCACTAAGCCCATTAAAAGCCAGCCACTCTTTTCTCTCCCTCTTGGCAGCATGGGAGTTGTTCTGTTGCTCCCAATTCATGCTGTGGCCTGGAGAACTTTGTGTGGCTTTCTCTACAGCCTTGCCTGCCCCGGGCATACCTCAAATCCATTTCTCTATGGTCTTGCCACCTTCCTGGGGCTCTGCCCTAGAAGTAAGAAAGGTCCCCCTCTCTCTCTTCTCAAACTAATTGATGGATTCCATCAACGAGTTCCATTCCCATGCACCTGGGACATAAAATCCCACCTGCAAGAATCCCTTAATGACTACACAGTTTTACTTACCCTCTAAGCCACCTCCTCCACCAGAGAAACGCAGGGTCTGGGGACAAGGACCTTCAAATGGAGCATCGTGTATTCCCAAATCTCTGGTATATATTGGGGTCCTTCCTTCACTCTCAGGGTTTAGACTTGAGAAACTCAAAAGCCAGCAAAACAGGCCTTTATATCTCTGTTCTCTGTTGAGCATCCTTCACTGAGGCAATGAGCACACACTAACCTGCTCAAAGCAGCAAGGAAAGGTGGGTGAGAGGGTTAGAAAAGAGTATTAGGAAGAGAAAGTTCAAAATTAATACCCAACCATAATAATAGCAGAATTTTAAGTGTTTCCATATTGCCTTTGACAGAATTCTCTTTCTAAAATACAAGGAAGATTATCTGACTGTTCTTTCTCCAACCCTTCGATGGCTCCTCATTGCCCACACTGACAATACAAGATCCTCCCCAGCTAAGAAGTGAGGGGCCGGAATCATTGAACTATTTGTCTGGGAAATCTATCATTTGCATGTGCAGAGAAAGCAAATATTCGTGTGGAATATCCAACCCCTGAAACATCAGGGCCTGGGAAGAAAACGAACAATTTTCCAAACATCTCCAAACCCTGATTCTGACCTCGACTTGAGCAAAACTTCTGACCTAATTTTGGAAGATCTTGTTTCATTTCTTAAATCAAATATCCTTATCCCTCTTGTACTATGGTTGCTCTGGATCAGCCCAACAAGAACAAGAGCAACATGAAAAATACCATGAGAACAGTTCCCATGTCAGCCTGCTCTCCTCCTTTCTCCCTGCCAGACCCTGGGTTCTCTTCTCCAAACCTCCTTCAAGAAGCCTTCCTCTGCATCTCTGGCCCTATCCTAATCATACCATGGCTCGTGTGAGTAACATAGGTCCTGTCTGTTACAGTTAAATGTGCTCGTGTTGCTTTTTCCTGTCTTCTTTCTTTTATTACCCTATAAACTCTCATGGAGAAAGTCTGTACCCCACCCAAATCTTGGCTGCACTCTAAGCATTTAGCACAAAGGTCTGCACAGAGGAAATTTAATTATTTTTGCCGTTCGATTTCTGGGTCTCCACCCCAGCTCCTGGGTAATCATTTATCAGCAAACAAATTAGTTATCAGAAAAACAGCCAAGGTTTCCAGACTGGATCATTTGTATTTCCACTGCTGGAAAAAACAATACACACCTCTTGACTTGCAAAGAGGAATTTCAATAGAGGCCTGTGGTCACGGCATCACGGGTAGATCTTGCCTGAGAGTTTTGACGCTTGTAGCTCTTTGACCTGGAAAGATGAATCGACTTTTATTTTGAACCATGTGTTCCCCTAGGTTCCTTTAGCCTAAAGGCATAAAAGTCAGACAATGCGATCCCCATAATACTGGCAACAACAACAAAATACATATAGTCTCTGGCCGAGCAGCCACTGACATGATTCCTGAAAGCCAAGTACCACCTCACACCCTGCAGCACCCAGGATGGGCTCAGGGGTGGCTCAGAGGCTGTGCTTGCCTTGCCCGCCCCAGGCATGGCCCTATCCAGTGCCAGAGCTGCTTCTCTCGAGGTTTCCGCTGATGCCCAGAGCCTGCCTCTTCCGCAGGAACTGCCCCACATCTGACCTCCAGGTCTAGGCCTGTGGGGCAGCTAAGAATGGAGGAAGGGTCTCGCCCCTGGCTTCCTTCGGTTGCCTAGTCCTAGGTGGGCAACTTCACAAGGCAGCCCAGACTGGGGAGCTTTTTGAGGGAGGGGACATTTTGTCACAGGGCCCCCACACCTGGTACCCTACTCCTTCAGGGGATAAGATGTCCATCAGCTAGAGATAAAGCCAGCTCCGTGTCCTCCTGGAGCACAGAAGGGGCCCCCAGGAGCCCTTTCCTCCCACTCCAGCATAGGCAGGCCCTCTGGACCAGGCATGCTATGAAACACTCGCTGGACACAGATAACCAATGCGCCAGGAGTACCATCTCCAGTGGAGCACAAGGGTAGGAACCGGGCAGCCTGACCACTCTTCTCTCCTAGAGGAGGCAGCCCAGAGGAAGGGGCCCTAGGAGAGGGTGCCACACCTCAGTGTCAGGGATGGGGGTGAGTAGGACCCCAGGAGTGTGCCAGACTTCAAGGGGCCATACCAGCGTGGAGACTGAACCTGGGGGAACCTCCTGCAGGTCGCCCTGCCCTTCTCTACCCCACCTTGATTGCATGCTCCTCACATCCTCTCCGCCAGGCTACTGAGCTTTTCCTCTTCCTCTGCCCATTCTTGCTCGTAGAAAAGTCCCGACAAACATCTCTGCGTCTTTCACAAGAGAGCACCAAATCTCATTCGTAACACTCTTCAGTGTTACATTCACTTTCAATTTTACTGCCAAAATTCTTTTCCCTGCCCTCATTGCCATTCCCTTCCCTCCCACCCCCTCCCAGCCTCTCCCGCGAGGAAACCACGAGCCCCGCGAGCCGCACATTTGAGCTGCCCTCACCAGCCCCTTCTCCAAGTGTCCAGGGCCATGTGACCATCTGTGATCTCCTGTGGGGTCATCATCCAGTTCAAACACTTGACCAGCAGTCCACAATAGCTGTGGCTTCCACTCTCCCCATTCATCCTGGGCAAGGGCAGACCTGGCTGGTTTCAGAGCACCGAGATTCTTCCCCGCCGGCCACAGTAAGAGAGGACCAGTCACAGCAAAGGTAAAAGTTCCAATGGACAGTCCTCATCTCCCTCTGGCCAAGAAGGGGTGCCCAGCGGGGACCCACTACCTAGCAGGAGAGAAAATAAGGCTGAATGTCCCCAGAAGTTGTGAAGTCAAAGGAATAATACTAACGAGCAGGCATTGAGCTCTGAGCCCTGTGCTAAGTGAATATGTTCACTGAATCACCACAATAATCCTGGATGTGAAATGCAATTCCTATCCTCCCACGCTCAGAATGGCTCCATAATTCGTCCATGATCACACAGGCCAAAATGGAGAGGAGAATGGCTGCATGCATCTCCCCTCCTGTAATTAGGTAGGATGGGCTCCAGGAACCAGACGAGAAAAGCAGGACCTGCTTGGCATAATAAAATATCGGAGATCTGCTAAACTGGCCAGAGAACTCCAAGGAAGAGGACAGTTGTTAAAGAGAGAGGAGGCCTTCCAGGGAACAGAGAGCAGGATTTGATACTGATGATGACCTGTTCGAAACGGGTCTGGTGCTGAATTATTGGCATGTCCTTGTGCTGGGTTAGACAGAACCATGCTTCCCTTCTGCTACCCCCAAACCTTCAGTGAAAGTCAGCCGGATGTGCTGACACCACCTACTAGAACATTAATGAACAGATGTAGGTGTTGCTTGGAGAACAAAAAAGGGATTAATGTCTGGCATGACAGGAAGCAGGGTAGAGAGAGGGCAGCCGCCATGACTGGCTGGACACTGGACCACTCGAGAATTTGACTTGAGCAGGAACTGGAGGGCTAGGGAGGCCACGCAAATGCAAATGCCCCGGGAATCTTTGAACGTGCTGGCAGGAAGCTTGATTCCCCCTGAAATTTGGGATGGAGGCTTGAGTCATTTGATGAGGATGTTAAAGAAAAAGTGTAATTCCCAGAAAGCTGAAGGATTTGGAAAGCCTCTGTTTTGCCTCGTGCAATTCTCCCACTGGAGTAAATAGCTCATTTTCTCCAAGTCATTTGAGAGGTCTGGAAGGAAAAGCCAGGGGCCTGACACAGGGTGTGACTGGTCCTCTCTGCTCCGAAAGCTTCTCTTGAACAGAGAAATTCTACCTGCCTTCCAACTCCAACCATTTCTGCACAGATCTTGGTCAGAAAGTCTCCAGGTGGGATTTCTTATTCTGTCTTATTCCCCATGCCAGGGCAATCTAAACCTCTTTCCTGGAGAACAGCAGTGTTACAAGTCCCAGCTCTGAAGTCAGGCAGCCTAATTGTATGACCTAAGCTTCACTGGGATTCGGTTTCCTTCTTTGTAAAATGGGTGATAATAATGCCTATTTCATGGGGCAGGTGTAAGGATTATGGGGGAAAAAAAGAAAAGAAAAAAGGTAAAGTATCCAGCTTGCAAGAAAAACTAACTATATTACTTTTATGGTTTTGCCTCACTTAAAAGGGACAGAGATCGTTTTTCTTAAAATGTAGAAACTGAAGAAAAATTTCAAATTAAGTTACATTGTGCAACACATAAACATTATTAAAGTTATCACAAGAAAAGTACATGCATTTAACGGACTAGTAAATCCTAACAGGTTATTTTCTCTATTATATCATTTCAATATAGATTTACGTTGTTAAGTAGTGTTCCCCAAAACTTTTATAACCTATTAATTAAGTACTTGAGTACTCTCAAGACATAACTTAAGAAAATAACAAACTATAATCTAGCTGTTTGCATGTTTTGACACACTATCATTACTTGGCATATTTTTAAATTAACAATGCTTATTTTATTTCTAATCACAAAAGTCAGCCTGTTTATTGTAGAACATTTTAAAATAAAAAATATAAAAGAGAAAATAAAAATTGCCTGTATTCCCACCATCTTGAAATACTATTAGCACTTTGATATATCTCATCTTTTAAAAAAAAATCACTCATCAAGGGGAGCCTGGGTGGATCAGTCATTAAGCGTCTGCCTTCAGCTTAGGTCATGATCTCAGGGTCCTGGGATCGAGCCCCGCGTCGGGCTCCCTGCTCAGCAGGGAGCCTGCTTCTCCCTCTGCCGCTGCTCCCCCTGCTTGTGCTTGCACTCTCTCTCTCTCACTGTCAAGTAAATACATTTTTTTTAAATTACTCATTAAAATAAACCCACTTTCACTGAATGTTATATAATGAAAATTTTCTATTTCATTATAGCTTTAAAACGCAACGTCCATCCTTGTGTAATATTCCACAATACATCTATAACATAATTTACATAACCATTTTCACATCTATCTATATATCTTTGAACACTTATAATTGAAGTATTTTTATTTTATGTACACAGAGCTGGCATTGTTTCTGCGGTAAGGTAGTATCTTGGATGATCCATTCAAGGAAGTTCACTTCGTCCAACTTCATGACGGGAACACTGGCAGCACATACTGATGCTGTATTTCCGGGTCAGACTGTGCCGGTTTGAGCAGACGTGGCAAAAAGGAGAACCTTGGCTGAATTTTTTTGGATGCTCCTGGTGACTCATCTTGCTTTCTCCAATGTAAGGAAGCAAAGGGCCATCCAGTTGTATATTTAGATTGCCTCTAATTGTTTCCAATTTTCATGTGTACAAACATCTCTCTCTATATAAATCTGTACATGCTTTTCTGATTAGTTCCCATATTTCTGAGGATCTCCTAGCAACCTATGGAGCAAATAAGATCAATGAACAATTTTGCCCAAATGACTGCAGTTCAGCTTCTCCACCCCTCCCCCGCACAAAGGAAAGAACTGGACACTCTCTTCAAAGTCTCCACCGGTTTCTCTTGTTGCTGTTGTTGTTTATCTTACTTGGTGTGAATATTCATACATTTTGCTGAAAAAAATATTAGTATGTTTGAATATAGGGTGCTGCCCAGAGCCATTTAGAGATATTACATTGTATGTCATATATACACCCTATGTCCTTACTAAAATTCCAAAATCTGACCCTCACAGTTTCAGATAAAGCGATCATTCTCAATCCTGGATCAATTATGATGATCAGGTAAATGCTAAAAAAACAAAAAACAAAAACAAAAACAAAACAGTGATGTCCAGGCCCAGACCTACAGATTCTGATTCAACAATTTCCCCCAGTTTCGTTTTTTTAATGTGCTTTTTATTTTGAAATAACTATAGATTCATAGGAAGTTGCAAAAAGAGTTCAGAAAAGTCATATGTCCCCTTAGTTTCTCTCACTGGTAACATGTTGTACAAAACCAGGACATTGACACTGGTAAAATCCACAGATTTCCCCAGTTTTACATCTACTCAGTGTGTGTGTGTGTGTGTGTGTGTGTGTGTGTGTGTGTTTCTATGCAATTGTATCACGTGTAGATTCATGTAACGACCACCACAATCAAGATACAGAACTGTTCCATCACCACAAAGATCCTGTGCTACCCCATCTTCCTCATTGTCCCATCCTTAACCCCTGTCCCCACTTATTTTTGAGTCCCCAGGAGGTATCTCACAGAGAAATCTCAGACATGTTTTCCCACTCCCACCCGCTGGATGCTGTCCCTTCCTACAGACCTGAGGAAGGCCTGGTACTTCCCCTTCTGCTATCTCTGTCCCCAAGGCCTAAGTGCTACTCCCCAGAAGGCAGCTTCCAGGAACCCCCCCCAAGCCCACAGATCTTAGATATGCCAAATAGGACTGTGATCTGTGTCACTGACTCAGGATGGTCTCTAAGAAAGAGAGAGACTGCCTAGTCTCCAACTGCCTGCCACACTTGCCACCTGGGGTCCCAAAGCAGGATTGTATCTGCCGGAAACACACGTCCCTACCAGATCTGACAGTCGTTCGCTTATCTTTGGAGGTCAGATCTAAGCCCTGGGGCTGGGCTGGGCAGACACTGCCCTTCCTCTTTTTCTCTCAACCTCTGTCCCCCCCGCCCTCCGCCCCCGGGGTGTGTTTGCGGGGAGCTCTGTTCAAAGCTTCTCCCTCCGAGTTTTCAGTTCCCATAGGTAAGTAGATGTCTAGGGGGTTTGCTGCACACAAGTTCATCAGATGCCACCAGGCCAAACTGCAGAATCCCAGTTCAGGCTTGGCTGGGAGCCCCACTCCTCTCAGGATAAATGCAACAGCATTAAAAGAAACCGAAATGGTCAATTTGATTTCAGGGATGGTCATCACTTTAGTACCTCCACGGTCTCAGTCAAAAGAAAGCTTTTACTGAGTCTAGCTTTGGTCAACATGTTTGATTGTTTAAAGAGGCTAATTACCCTCTCAGTCCCCTCCCATCTAACATGAGATGTGTTCCTGGTAATTAATTTGTAGACCTCAGCATTTAAGTTACAGACTAGCGGAGGGGGAGTGTGACTTAGGTAGGAGAGGAAGTGACATCACCCAAAGCAGACACAGGGACTCTGGAAACTTCTTGCAGGACAGGGGAGTATGTTTCAGGTAGTGTAAGAATAATTGCAAAAGCACAATGTTGCTATTGTGTGTATTCGGACGTTAACATAAGTAAAAGAAGGGTGTGTGAGGGGCCTGAGGTGGCTCCGTCTTATTAAGCCCCAGACTCTTGATTTCAGCTCAGGTCATGAGGGTTGTGAGATTGAGCCCTGCCTGGGGCTCTGCACTGAACATGGAGCCTGCTTAAGATTCTCTCCCTCTCTCTCTCTGCCCCCGCCCCCGCTCTTCCACACACGAGCTCTCTCTCTCTCAAAAAAAAAAAAAGAAGAAGAGTGTGTGAATGTCGAGTTGGCAAGGAATCGACCACAGTGGCTTTTATACCTTGTGACCTCAGCTAAACTGGAACTGTGTTTCTAAGAATTCCCTTCCCTGTATAGCTCCAGGTTAGTGTTGGCAACAAGAAGTGCTTTGCATCAGATGATTTGGAAGGAGGAAGTGAAAGAGTAGCTATCTTCTTACTTCCTGAAGGCGCCCGCAGCACACGAACAGTGTTGCCGACGGCTGGCTTGGCTGGAGAGCGCGGAGCAGCACCCAGACCACAGGCCTCCAGCTCCCGCCAGATCTCCGACCTCCTTTATCAGGTTCGCAGGGTCTCGGGCCAGACGTGAGTGCAGCTAGCTCCATGACAAGGAATGCCAGTGACCTGCAGGATCGAGGTTGGAGTTGATGAGAGGTGCGGGTTCCAGTTTGTCCTTGTTGGTACCCACTCCCAGCTGCTTCCCTTGCTGCCCCACAGCAACTTGAGGCTCAACCCTAGACACAGGGCCAGCAGCGCACAGAAACGGCCTCCCCCAGCTCCTGCAAGTGCAAAGGGAGGCCCCCCGGACACTTTATTCTCTGTCACACACAGTGGTTCTGCATCTCTGATAGGACTCTGACGGATAGTGAATGACGTATTGATTACCTCTCAGAGATGCTATGACTGACTGTACTTGGAATTTGTAGATTGAACAGAAGATCAGGTTTTAACTGTATATTGATTGGGGTGGTGGAAAATGAGCAGAAATAAAAATGCCCTGTGGAGATGCATGGAAATATACATTCTCTACTCTGAAAAACAAATCCTAGGTAACACGGGGGCCCTCCTACCCTGACACTCAAATATCCTGCATGTTCTTCAAACGGGAAGCACCTTTACAAATGCTTAATTATTCATTTGACAAATTCTGTATTGTTTGCCTCTCAGAGATGTCTGCCCACACACTATGCCCCAAATGGACTCAATCACATAGTAGCTATGATAAAACAAAACAAAACAACAAACAAACAAACGAACAATTGCTCAGGTATTTTTCTTCCTCCCGTCCTAGCCTTGACCCCAATCTTCCTTCACTTTAATTTCATCCCCCAAACTCCAAACTCTGGGTTCTGAGGCCCTGACTCAGATCCGTGCCTGGGATATCCTAAGTGTCATGTTCATCCATGTGCAGCCTGATATTTGGACCTCGGTCTTCCTATGGACTCTTGCTTGACTTGGTCCTTTAGGCCCCGGCACTTCCCAGGATCTTGGCAGGAGCTCACAGCTCCAGCTCCTCCCAAAGTCAGCTTCCACCTTTGACTACCTGGATGGTGCTTCCCAGTGAGGAGGAGGTGGTTGACATCCCAGCACCATAGTCAGGAGCCAACAACCCTGAGGGGGACATAAGCCACATATAAAAATACAAAGTAAGCATCCAAGAAACTTTGAGGAAAACACAGTCTCATCCATCCAATCCAAGGTAATCAGGTGAGTCCTCTTAGATTAGGTGACATTTGTAGGACTGGTAAACATTTAGCATAACCCCGGCTATGTTTCAAGGTCCAGGAGATGAGCTGGGAAGGTAGGGAGGGGAAAATGCTTCAGACTATGGAGAAAGCCAGACAACTGGAATATGAGATCTTGCAGAGATTAAAAAAAAAAAACAGTGAAGTGATTAAGATAGTGCAGAGAAAAAATTACGACATACAACCAAATTTCTATTTTCTATTCTAAAATGAACTAGGGAAACCATAATCACCAGTCACAAACCTCCTGTTTGTTAATCATTTAGAACTCGTCTTTCACAAACTTCTTGCTGGAGTGACAAACACCTGAAGAATGAAAAAAAAAATAACAAAACCAGATGAACACAACATGTTAGTCGGTTGCCCCCAAATTGAGAGCACACCATTTCCACAAGAATGACAGAAAGGTCCCAGCTCTGCAGCTTTTGGCAGCTCTGGGAAGCACAGTGCATCTTCTGGACCCTATGAGCACTCTTGACAGGCTAAGTTGGTAAACATTGCCCAAGAATGCATTTTTGAGGGGTACCTGGGTGGCTCAGTCGGTTCAGCGGCTGCCTTTGGCTCAGGTTATGATCCCGGGGTCCTGGGTTCAAGTCCCACGTCGGGCTCTCTGCTCAGTGGGGAGTCTGCTTCTCCCTCTCCCCCTGCCTGCAATTCCCCTGCTTGTGCTCTCTCTCTTTCTCTCTCTCCCTCCTTCCCTGTCAAATAAATAAATAAAATCTTTAAAAAACAACAACAAAAGAATGCATTTTTTAACCTGATAAATAATATTAACAGCTTCTCTAGTAAGACATACAGGGAAGAAAATGGCTGAATACATTTCTAGTATACATAAACACAGCACCACATCTTTCTGTTAGCTTGTGGCAGTGGAGATCTCCCTGATTTAAAAAAAAAATTTTTTTTGAAAGAACACCAGCAAAATCACCATTCCCTCTAAAAAATTATTTTGACTACATTTCTACAGGACAGGTGTGGCCCTCATAGGATTCTCCAGATAAAAGGATGGAAAAATCTGAAATATTTGGAAGCTTATCTAATGGGTATTATTCTAGTCGATATATTTGGAGTAAGTTCCCCACTTGCTCCTTATGTAAATCAACTCCAGCTAGGAAGCTTCTTATTCATGGTAATGGAACAGTTCCTCTCAGGTTCATCAGATTAATTAGAGATGAATTATGTCTAGACTTATTGTAGACCCATCAAAAGACTGTCCTCCGCCACAGGAGAGCCAAATCATGACACTCGTGATCATAATATCATGCTTCCGAATCGATTGGAGCAAAGTAATGGAAAGCCCTGGGGCACCTGGGTGGCTCAGTCAGTTAAGCATCCAACTCTTGATCTCCGCTGAGGTCTTGATCTCAGGGTTGTGAGGTCAAGCCCCAAGTTAGGCATGGAGCTTACTTAAGGAAAAAAAAAAAAGTAATGGAAAGTCCTAAAAATGGAGGAGACATGGGAGTATTTTTCACATGTGACCAGTATAAAGCCAGGATCCACATGGTTCAGTCTAATAGTGGTATGATGGTGAAAGAAGTACAGCCCAGCAGAAAAAAAGGAAGTTCAAAGACTCAAATTCTTTATTGGGAAACCATGAAGAGAAGGCACGTACCTGGCGCAGAGCACCATTCCTGAGTTCTCCTTCCTTCTCCACCCACGTTACTCCAATCTGCTGTTCTCAGGCATCTCTCTCCAAGCCAGCCTCACACTGCGTCTTTCCTCGCCTGACTTCCTCTCTTCTTTCTAACTCCTGATTATGTACATTCATACAACCCTTCTCCCAGTGATTAAAAAAGGAATAAAAACACTTCCTCTTTAGGAGGGGAAAGGAGGGAGGACACTGGGCAGACCATGACAGCATTATTTTCGGCTATCTGGGAAAGAGGAGAGCTGCAGACATTCCCACATGATAATCTTTTTTCTATGGAGCACCCTCCCTGCCAGACAGAGATAAGAGAACTTAATTTATACTGAGACCAGGTGTAGGGAACCCAGTTCCGAGACAGAAATGAATCCAGGACCACACGCACTGATAAAAACGTATCTTTCAACCATCTTTTTTTGGCTGAGAGATTATGAGAGATTTTTATTTTTATTTTATTTTATTTATTTTTATTATGAGAGATTAAATATAAGATATAAAAGAGTTAATATAAGACAGTAAATAGCTTTGAAAATTAAGATAAGGCAACATAAAGCCAGATTTCATAAATGCAACAAATAAAAATAATATCCTGATGTGTGTCCAATTATATTTCTTCATTTTAACAGTGTGAGTAATAGAGATTTTTTTTTTTTTTTTATTCATTTGAGACACAGAGATACAGAGAGAGAGAGAGCATGAGCAGGGAGAGAGGCAGAGGGAGAAGGAGAAGCAGGCTCCCTGCTGAGCCAGGAGCCCGATGTGGGGCTCGATCCCAGGACCCTGGGATCATGACCAGAGCCGAAAGCAGATGCTTAACCATCTGAGCCACCCAGGCGCCCCGTGAGTAATAGAGACTTAATGTTAGGTCAGTCGCAGGCAGGTCAGATGAAACAATGTTCTCCCTCATGTAAAGGCTACACCCTAACTCCAGCATGAAAACACGTACAGTTAGTTCATCCCTCATAAACCCCAGGTACTCTGCCCTGCTCTTGGGGCCACACCAGTGTTCCAATATCTGTGAAGTCAGCTTTATCATTTTTAAAGAAAAATTATAAGTAAAATGTTCTTATACATGCACCATGGGGCGCCAGGTGGGGACTGGGATGGGGCAGAACCCCATGAGGAATGAGCATGCTGGGCTCGTCTGCTCAGCTTGGCAGGAGCATCAGAACTGGCTGAGGAGAGAGGCCTGGTCACGAACCACGGGTTGGAACCTGGGGCAAATCACTGGAAGCCAAAAAAGTGTGGCCAGAGAGAACAGCAGGACCCTCACAGCCTGAGGAGGCATTTCCGGTGTGCACTCAGGCAGATTTTCTCATCTGTGCTGTGTTGACATGATCCTAAGCATGGGCCCAGGACCTGGGGTTTGTGAGGGATGAACTGTACGGTGTTTTCCATGCTGGGGTTAGGGTGTAACCTTTACATGAGGGAGAATATTGTTTCATCTGACCCGCCTGCAAATTGTCGAACATTGTCTCTATTACTCACACTGTTCAAATGAAGAATATAATTGGATAATTTCATCTGTAAAGACCTCCCTTACATAGAGTTCATACATCCCTCTGTGAACTGGGGAAACCAGGGCAAGATGCGTAGAACTGCGGGAGTAAACACGACCTTCCCCACCACCTACCTCCCAGAACAATTCAGCACAGCACTATGCTTCACAGGCCTACAGCTCTGCCCGGCGAATAAACTGACAGAGCTCACAGCCCACAGCCACGGACTTCATCCTCAAGCCAACAAGGACTTCATCCCGGAGGGATAGTGATGCTTCTGCTGATGATGACGATATATGTAAATAAATGTGGTTTTAGTCTGCTCGGAGATGCTATAACATATTACCATAGACTAGGTGGCTTAAACAATAGAAACATTTATTTCTCACAGTTCTGGAGGCTGGAAGTTCAAGATCAAGGTGCAAGCATGGTCAAGTTCTGATAAGAACCCTCCTCCTGGTTTCCAGCCACCTTGTCCCTGGGTCCTCAAACGGCAGAGAAAGAGAAAGATGAAAGCTCTCTTGTCTTTATTCTTATAAGGGCACTGATTCCATTCATGAGGCTTCCCAAGGTCCCACCTCCTTAATGCCATCACATTGGGGGTTAGGATTTCAACATATGGACTTGGGGGAGACACAATCATTCAGTCCGTTACACACACACACACACACACACACACACACACACACACACACACAGGCCGAGGACTCTAAAATCACACAGTGCAGCAGTCAGCAACCTTCTCCGGTCGCCTGCTTAGCTAAGCAGGGTTCTAGATTAAGAACAAGAGCTTTGGTTTTGTTTTTAATCACAGGATACTGTGCTTTGATAAAGAGGTTGTCATGGACTGAAGACAGCCTCGTGATACCGCTAATTCCATAAATCTGAGAAAGCCACTTACCTGCTCAGACTTTCAGTTTCCCCATCTGAAAACCCACCTTGTAGGGTTTTCATGAATATTAAATGAATGAATAAATCTATGAAAAGCAATTGGCCAGAAGTGAGAGTAGAACTGAGAAAAATGATTTGCTTGGCTCTAACAGATGTTCTCCACAGGTGAAAACTCAGGTTAGTGAGAAAGGCAGTGGCTGGTTGATAAGAAGCAGCCCTCAGCTGCCTGCCGACAAAGTTTGATTTTGCAACCGCAGGCCCTTAGAAGCTTCTACAAGGGGACAGGCAGTCACAGGGCATCTCGGAGTGTAGCCTGCAAGGATGCATGTAAAACACTCAAAGCTTGTTACAAAGTCCCTGGCTGATCTCTTCTCCTGGATTTCCCCACCCCGAACCACTGAGCGATTACACTCCCAAGGGAAACAAAGAGGCAATTCTAAAGCACAAAGGAGCTGCGCAACTATTCCAGCGGTTTTCGGGGAGCAGGGAGGCGGGGACGGGGTGTGCTTCCACGCGAGCGTGGCTGGAACTGATTGGAAACCAGACCGCGTGCACTGAACAAGTTGAGAACGATTTGTCTCCAGCTTTGGTAAATAGTGACGTCATCTTTTGGCATTTTAAATATTCTATTGTTTACTTTACAAAGACTCTTGCCATTCATTCCTTTTCTAGGTTTGATAAAACAGGCCTATTTCCAGCCTGTATTAATTGAAACTCTTGAGTAAAGGAGGCTTATGTAACCCATCGGAGAAAAACAATTCACGGAGTGAGGGAAAGAGAGCCCCAGCCTGGAAGACGGCAGAACCGGGCTCCAGGTGGCCCACGCACAAGTGGGGACCAGAAACAACCCCTGAACACGCTCCAGCTTCCACTTCCTACCTGTGAGACTAACTGAGGCATCTTGAAGGTTCCTTTCAACCCTGAGAACTACAGGACTTGGGGACACATGAACCCAACAGCTGATTCTACCCAGGGCTTGAAACAGTCCCCTGCGGTTCCTGCTCCTTCAAAAGAGAGAGGATTAGCTGCCCTTCAGACACAGGAATGCAGCATTTTGATTATTTTGGTGTCTGTTTTCACAACCATTGAAGCTGAACCTTGCAGCCAGCCGGTGAGACCTGACTGGACCTCTCCTCTCTCGCTGGAAAAGAAGCAGGCCTGGCTGATACCCAACACCACAGAGGTGCCAGGCCCCCCACCAGACACCACTACAATTAAACGCCATCTTGTTGCTTACTGGGTGTGTGGCCTTGGTTAACCACAAAGCCGCCTGAACGCCCCACTGGCAGGCCAGCTGAAAGGTGTTGCTTCCTGTCCAGCCCCTAATAGATAGGATTAGAAGAATAACTTAAAATGTTAAGGTGTTAAATTCCTAAAGCCCTGGCTGTCACCCAGAGGGACTCCGGGCAAGATGGCTGCACCCCGCTCCTTCACTCCCAGCCGAAACTGAAGTTACCTGGTGTCCTTGGGGTGGCATGGCGTGGAGAATGGGGACTGAAACGAAAGCTCTTTTGGCAGTTAACTTAGGTTCTCTGAGCAGGTGGCAAAGGAAGAAAGCATTAGCTTTATTTAAAAGGGCAGTTGAAGTTCAGGGAGAAAAGAAAGTGTTGTTATTCTTAATTTTTCACACTCTCCCTGACCCCAGCCTCCATTCTGTAAATAGCCCAGGGTACCATTTGCTGCCAGCAGAAGTATACAGATACCTCTGGAAAGCTATGAATGATTTACAAGCCGGGTCAATAATTAAGTTGCTGGGGAATGAGTTCCATATATAACCAGCCTTAATTCTTTGAATTTCAGAAGACAGGCTCCTAGGACTGGCAAGAGAATAATGGTGGGAAAGAAAACACGATTCACACAGATTTTAAATGCTTTGAGACAATAAAATGTGTCAATCTGTTATTTGAGAAAAGATGACAAGTACATGGTGTTTCCCATCTTGGTCTGTGATGATCTCCAGAACAAAGGAAACCTGGTTTATTGGTAAAAGTACCCAAACCCACAGCTTCTGTTCCAGCTCTGCTCTGGGGTCAGTGCACCCTTTCCTTGGGGACCTCCTCAATGAAGCTTTGAATCATGGTGGATCCAGATCATTCCTAAGGGAAAATCACCCACACATTTGTCTGGTGGAAGGGAGTTTGTTTTAGAGCAGCCTCTTTGTGCCTGGTCCGCAGGGGGCACAACCCCAGTTGTGCACTGTAGCTAAGGGGTCAAGGCTAAAACCCCTGAAAGAGTCAGCATGTGCGTGTGCATAAGTGTAGGCTAGAGAAGTTCAAAGAAGGAAGTCAGCCAGGCTCGGGAAATCTTCCCAGGTGGGGCAGGGCTAGACGGGGCCTCAGATGATTGGAAGGATGAGGGACAGGACACTTCAGAGACAGACAATAGCCTCTTTCACACAATCATTTCAGCCACAAACCTATCCTGAGGCCCGTCTTCCATGAGCCAGACACAGGGCTAGATGCTGGGGATACACTCCTGAGAAGGAAGGAGAGTGCCTGTTATGGGCTAAGCTGTTTCCCCCCAAATTCAGATGTTGAAGCCCAACCCCCAGTACCTCAGAATGTGACTATATTTGGAGATAGAGCCTTTAAAGAGGTGATTACATTAAAACGAGGCCACTAAGGCAATCTGACTGATGTCCTTATGAAAAGAGGAAATTTGGACAGGAAGACATCAGCGATTCCCGTGTACAGAGGCACGGCCATGTGAGGACACAGCAAGGAGGCGGCCATCTGCAAGGCAAGGAGAGAGGCCTCAGCAGAAGCCAAACCCACCAACACCTTGATCTTGGACTTCTAGTCTCCAGAACTGTAGGAAAATGCCTGTTATTGAAGCCACCTGATCCGTGGTGCTTTGTTAGGGCAGCCCTAGCAGCCTAACACAGTGCCCCTGCCCTCACAGGGCCTGAGTGTGTTGAGGAAGACAGACAACAGACAGTTATGCAATCAAGACATCAGTGACAAGTGTGCCAGGTACCAGAAAGGAGAAGCACGAGGTGCTTTGGGAACACCGGAAGAAGGAAGCTGGGCAGAGGGGGCACCCCTGAGTCCCAAAGCCCAGCCTCAGGGGGCACAGAGCTGGGAGAGACCGGCCTGAGCCACCTGTGGAGTGATGGGAAATGTGGCTGACGAACCAGAGAATGCCAGATTGCACAGTCCTTGACATGTGCAGAAATATTCATGCTCCATCTCCAAAGCAGTATGGAGCCGTTTTTGGTTTCTAAGGGGAGGAATGGCACAAGGAGAACAGTACTTTAGGGAGATTTTCCTTGCAAGCATGTGCTGACGGGGAGCAGGTCTCAAGCATGGAGGGCCGGGGGGTGGGGGTGGGCGGTACAGGGAGGAGGCTGAACCAAGGTGGGAGCCGGCGGCACAAATGGCGGAGAGAGACTGCGCACGGAAAGCATTCTGAAAAGGGACAGGTCTTAGTGATTGACAGGAAACTCTTTTCTAATCATCTTGTCCCTGTAGTGGTCCCTCGGTGATGATGCTGACCTACAGAAAGACCCTTCAGAGACCCGTCTCCAGGGTCAAGTGGTTGCCATGGCACCAAGTTCTTGCGAGGGGCATAAAGACCAAATGGGGAGTTCATCTCATGCCTTCCTTCTCCATCCCCATGCTGTACATTACTGAGACCCACACAGCTTCTCGAATCTGCACGATGGGTATCATCAGCACAGGGACAGGAAGACATTTGATTGCAGCTGGGAGACTCAGTAAGAAAGCAATACCTGGATATTAAGCCATTATGCATAAAGCCAGGGAGCAGATTTCTCTCTGAGGACCTTCCAGCTTCTTGCTGCCTTTTCAGCTGTTCACAGCTGGGGTGGGCAGAGAGGGGATACGGGTAAAGAAATTATGAAGTAACCAAACTTCCCATACTTACCCCCCCGAAGGAATGGTCACGGCTGACGGACAGGAGCAGACCAGCAGTTGCTCAGATCTGCCGGGAAGGAAATGAAAATATGAAAAACACCAAGGTTAAAATTCCAGACTGCCTGCTGGCAGCCGAAGTCCATCGGCTTGCAGGAACTACCAGATAGAGATCCGGGACTGTCAAGTGCTGGACGAAGCTTATCACTGGTGTTAAGAAGAGGGGCGCTGAGCCCACAGGCAGGAAATCAGGGTGCCACGAGCCAAACCTCACCACCACAGACAGTGGCCAAGGCCAGAGCTCAAGATATATAAGGCACAGACCGGAGAAGGTCGGCCTTCATTTGCCATCTGTCAGCAGCCCATGGTTAATCTGGAGAGCAAATGAGAGGCACTGCACTGAGAGACCCACATTTGAAGTACTAGGTAAACGCTGATATTAGCACACATAGAATAAAACACGGGGCAAGAAAGTCCAGCAAAAAATCTTGGCAAGGCAGCTGACTCTAAATGCATTCTTGGGATACTGTAGGGGTGGGGGTGGGGTATTTTTAAAGAGGAGACCATTTGAGTAAACTATTTTGTGCATGGTTGGCAGAGCTTATTATTTTATTATTATTATTAAAATCTCCTTTGGAACCCTATGGCTTCAAGATGCTTCCTTTCACCCTGGCCAGAAAAACCGGTCTATTTTATTTGTAATCCGTGTGGTCCGCTGCACAGGCACCTCCCAGGAGCCTGACGAGATTGGACAGTCTCAGACTCCAACCCACACCTACTGAACCAGAATATGCACATGAACAAGAGTTCTGGAAGCTTGCGTGCACAGTAAAGTTTTAAACGCACAGCTTTAGAGCACGTTAGGCAAAAAGAAAAGCTGGGAAGGTTCGGGTAGCTAAGTGCTGGCTTGCTTTAAACAAGGAGTCATATTACAGCCAGCTCAGTGCCCACTCCCACTCACGGGGTGAGAGAACTAGCAACAGCCCCTGGGCCACAGCAAGATGGTGTAGGCAGTACCAGAAGACAGAGGAAGAGGGCCTGGCTCCAGCTTCACCCCCGAAAGGACAATACAGGTGCCTCTTCTTCTAGGTGTGGTCGCACATTCTCGTGTTTTGTCCGTAGAAGTCCAAGGCCCATATGATTATAGATGATGCAAAGGAAGCCTAAGCCACGTAAAAGAAAACAAAGTATTTTTGCAATTAACATAGGGTAATAGGGTAATGATCATCTTCTAAAAATTGTTCTTGGTAGTGTATGCCACGTAAGTCATTATCCTCTTGCTTCCTTTTCCAAAGACCACCCAGGGTCATTCCTCCGCTTTCCGTCTGGCTGAACAGTGCTAATAGTACCTAGGACTTCCACCTGTGAGGGATTTGTACCAAACCAAGAAAGAGATGTTGTTCATTCAAAGGTCTGCTAAAATCCTGGCTCTTCTGGTTACCATGTGACCCTGGGCAAGTCCCTTTATTTCCAAAGTGGAGATATGAAACTATAAAATGCCGAATGTTAATTATAATTAATTAGTCACTCTTGAGGGGAAGCACAGCAGCAGAGCTTACTTAGCCTGGCCTCATAATAGCACCACCATGACCTCTGTGTGACAGACAAGGAGCCTAAAGCTTTGAGCTGTATGGCCCCACTCCTTCGGCTAGAAAGTGGCAGAGCCCAGGCTAGGAGATGCCAAGTCTGTCTCTCAAGAGCTCAGAAAATGGTTGCACCTGATACCAGCACCTCGACGGGAGGAAGGCATGCTCTCCCTCCCAGCCACTCTGCCCTGTAACCGACGCCCCTGCACTTGAAGTTGGAACGACAAGTGAGGCAGATTTACAGAGGGTACTCATCGACAATTTATGTTAGGAGAATAATCAGGGTTCTGATTCTATACAATATTCTATATTGTATACAATATACTGATATTGTAAATTGGCACCTGTTCAATCTCTTCTCCTTTGCTTTTGAATCATTTGATTTTTCACCCCTGAAAAATCTAACCCTTCATTGTCAACAAGAAAAATCTCGAAATGAGATGGTAAAACAAACAACGCATTGACTCTCTGAACATAAAATAATGAACTTTCTCCTTCTCTCATCCCAGCCCGATTTCCTCATCTCCCCGCTCTTTTTACTTTTTCTTTCTTTCTTTCTTTCTTTTTTTTTTTGAGTGCAAATGAAACTGACCTTCGGGCTCCCTCCCAGGCTAGAGAATAAGGATGCCCTTAGCTGGAGTGAAACAGAGAAGGTTGAAACTGAAAGAGTGAATAGATTTGAATTAAAACAACTTTCTCTCAAACAAAAGCATTTAAGAGAGTTCAGCAAAGGGGAGGCATGCTGAGAATGCTGTATTTCTTGGTATCTTCTGATTAGCTTTTAAGATCCTTAGCAGAGATGGGAGTATTGCTTGAGCAGCGACCACATTCCTGGAGAGAAGCAGGAAGGAGACTGCTGATAGTCCCAAGCAGTAACCCCACTGGCTTACCGGCTTCTTTTGTTTCTGTAAAGTTGCTCTGTGGCTTCAGTGACATCTGGGTGACCCTAGGAGCAAGATTTTGAGGTATGCTTTAGGTGGCACTCAAACTCTCGGCACATTGCATGCATTACCCTTAACTGTTCATCACACACATTTCCTGGGAGAGAAACTTGCTATCCCCATTTCAGGAAGCATGAAATGGCTGCATGCACACACGTAGTCCTCATGACAATCCAGCGTGGCGCCTACTATTATTATTCCCATTTTGCAGATGAGCAAACTGAGGTCTAGACAGATTTAGTAACTTTCCTAATACCATTCAATAAATGTTGGAACTGGAATCAAAGCCAAATCTGACTTCAGAGCCTGAGTTATAACAAGAGGTAACATTTCTGTTTTATCTTAATTCCTTGTTTTACATCTACATTTCCACGATTGCAAGATAGCAGAGAGAAGCAAAAATCATCCCAACAAGAATGTTGTGTGGGTTCTTTTTTTTTTTAAGATTTTATTTATTTATTTGAGAGAGAGAGCACAAGCGGAGGGGAAAGGCAGAGGGAGAGGGAGAAGCAGCTCCCCACTGAGCAGGGAGCTGGGGGGGGGGGGCCCAGCCTGTGTGGGTTCTAAATAACCACTAGACTTGTTTTTTACCATCTGGCTGGCCAAGCAGCTGCCAAAGCAGGTACCCCCAAAATTATTATTCAACCAACTCCAGTTTTTGTCCGTCTTTTTTCAGAGGTGGAACTACTTTTGGGGAATGATGGTGATTTTTTTTTTCTTTTTTTTTTTTTTTAATCTCTCCCCCCAACAATGCCACATCATAAGAAAGAAAAATTGGCAATTGCTGAGTATTTAGTGTGGGCTAGGTCAGCACACAGACTGCCACTCAGTCCCTCCCAAACCTCATCAGACATCGTTAACCAATCATACTATTCTTCCCTAGAAAGACCGAATAGCGTCTCAGGATCCTTCTCAACACCAAGCTTCAGACAAGTACTTGCCATCAATTGGAGCTGGTACACCGGGTGATACCTATCTGCTCCTCCTTGCCTACGTGTGTGGCTGTGGCTGGGTACCTTCGTATACCTACCTGTTATGGGAGCGTTTGCTACCCAAGTTCAAGTTAGAAGTTACACAAGGAAACAAAAGTCATCATAACACAAAAATGTTCACTGAAAGAACTGACCACTCTTCTATTTTATACCTCCTCAGCCATCCCTCTCCTTTCACACCAGCCAGTTCCCCTGAGGTAACAATGTTATGTTCTTTGCCGACTTTTTTGTAAGGGATACGTGCAGAAATGCAAAGAGATGGCAAATGTTGGGAAATACGAACTTTCTGTGAAGTGGGTGAAGGTGTCGTTGGCAAGCTGCTCAAGTCAGACTCGTGAAGCCATATTAACAAATGAGAATCTGGGAAAGCTACACCAGCTAACAATTGAAGAAGAGAAAATCAGAGGGTGATGACAGGATAGGGGCTTCAAAAGAGATCATTTAAATATCAAAGGACTGAGCTGAAACTCAGGGGAAAAAGATAAAGCCTTGGAATATTTTTGCAAAAAAAAAAAAAAGACCTTGTTTATGCATGTAGTGTGAAAACCAGACATAAAGTGAAGGATTGTGCCAAACCCCTGCACAAGTTTGTCAGGACACAATTACGCCAAGAAAAAGAATCAGCACCCCAACAGTCAGTCTCGAATTCATGATGACTTTTTTTGCAGGTAATTCTAGACAAAATGAATCAGATCCAGTCTCACCACTCATATTAAATTTGGAATTTAATATGGAGTTTGGAATTAACGGGGGGAATTTTGTTGTTGTTGTTGTTGTTTTGTTTAAGGAGAGAAAAAAAAACCTCTTAGTCCAAACATTTTTACGAATGAACTAAGGTCACAGAGCAACCAAGACATGGTCCCACGGACCCTGAGGATAGGCCTATTTCATTTTTTCTCAGTCATGTTCCTGACCTGAACCTAAATTCCTCGGTTTCCCAGACATGGTAATGGAAGTCGTGAGACTGGGTCTGATTCATTTTGTCTAGAATTATCTGCAAATAAAACTTCATCAGGAATTCAAAGAAAGGCACATGGCCCATCCCCTGCCCCATCACATTTTTTTACCTGTCTTATCTCCCAAGAGATAAGGTGTTTCTGGATGGTTCTTTCTAAAACTGGGTAAGGCAAGGAAGTGAAACTCAAACCCAGCCTTCTAGGTGAGGGCTTCTGGGCAGTATTTGTGCAGGGTTAAGACCGTGGACACTGAGTCAGACAGAAGAGAATGTGGCCCCGCAGAATGCATGAGCTGTAGGACCGTGGGTGTGAACCAGCCTCTCTGAGATTATCTTATCTGCAAAGTGCAGATAACAATAGCCCCCCTCACGGTGTGGTTGTGAGGTTTAAGTCAGTGAATGTGTGTAAAGTACCCAGAGTAAGTCAGATGCCTATCCCACCACGCTCGGGTCTCATTCCTCCAACTCTTGGTCCAGAGCATGAGGGGTGCCTCCTCCCCTACTCTCTTGCTGCCAATTTGAGGCAGAACCGCAATGCTGAAGCCAGGGAAGAAGCGAGCAGCAGAAGGAGCACGGCCCGGCTCCCACTGACCCCACCACCACCTAAGAGGCGCTGTGATGGACAGTGGCTGAGCCCTTCTATCAACCACGCAGGATGCTTTTCCTGGGCTCAGCTTCGGTCTAGGCTGTAGAGCAGAATTTCTCAGAAGTCTTCGGCCCCAAATCCCATTTCTAAATGGCCTCTGCTCTAGAGCCAACCCCCACAGATTTTGTCAGCAAGGTCTTGAGGGGAAGGCGGGGGCTGGGCTCCCAGGCCCAGTGGTCACATGCCTGCCTCCAAAGCCAGGAAATAAGGTGCCTGGGTGAAGCCACATTCCAAAGCTACTGTACACAGTTCCACACCAGCACGACAGCCGAAGGAGGAGGTAGGTAAGCAGGCCAAGAGTGCCCATTGTTCTTTGTCCTCGGCCAAGGGGAAGGGGAGACACCCGGCTGTAGCATTTCACTGGGACACCAGCCTAGTCCTGGTGACAAGAGCCCTGGTGCGCGTGCTTAGTTTTGGCACCATCTATCAGTGTCTGTTCCAGTCTTTGTAACAGTGGTTCTCAAAGGGACCAGGGACCCCTGGGGGTGGGCTTCATGAAGTCAGAACTATTTTCGTAAGAATACTAAAATGTTATTTATTCTTTTCACTCTTAATCTCTCAACCGGTGTACAGAGGAGTTTTTCAGAGTTTTTACACGATTCTCTGATGTCATCAGTGTTCTGATGATGGAATGTGTTTATTTTCTCATGTTTTCAAAATTTCTCAGCTTCAGTTTCTAATACGTAAATATCAGTGAAGGGAACCTATATACACGAAAATTCATGAGGATCAGCAATAACTTTTAAGAACATAACATCCAGGTCCCAGGTACAAACAAGTGGACAATGAAAAGAAAGTCTCCCCTTTCTACCCTGTTCCCCAGACCCCATGGTCCTCTCCCCAGAGGCTGGCGCGTCATCCCCTTCCTGTGATCTCTTCCCCAGGTGGTCAAAGCATATACAAATACATGTGTGTCCCTGTGATCACCACACTAACAGCATGGCGCTGTACACACACTCTCATCTGTCTGGGGATGACTTCCCATCTGTGCAGGTCTATACTGCAATCGACTCAACCGGGCCCTTGTTGAAGGACGCCTGGCTTGTCCCTTCCCTCTTCTGCAACTTACAACGTTGCGATGAATGGGCCGAAGCAAATGTCCTCTCACCTACAGGGCAGTCTCCATCTACATCCCGCACGGCAACATTTATTTAGCCAACCTGCTATTGAAAATCATTTAGGTGATTTTATGTCACACACAGGGCTGTAACGAACATCCTTTTATATACATCTGTTAGCATAATGTCTTACAAAGAAATTGCTAGGTCAAAATGTATTTGAATTTTAAATTTTCATCGATAATGTCAATTTTCCTGCCAAAGAAGTTGCACCAACTGACCTGTCTCCCAACTGTGTCTGAGCGCCTCTTTCCCTGCTGCCTCCCCTACGCTGTTTATTATAAAAAATTTCTGATCTGTGACAATCTAATAGGTAAAAAATATTATCTTGCTGTTATTTTAGTTAGCATTTAATTATTCATGTGCTCAGCCATTTTTCTTTATTTATAAATCATTTGGATTTCTTTTGTCTGCTTCTAGCTGTCTTTTGCTCTTTTTTTTCTATAGAGTTGCAGATCCTTTTCTTACTGAATGGTAAAACTTTAAAAAGACATTCAGTGGGGCACCTGGGTGGCTCAGTTGGTTAAGCATCTGCCTTTGGCTCAGGTCATGATCCCAGGGTCCTGGGATCGAGTCCCACATCGGGCTCCCTGCTCCATGGGAAGCCTGCTTCTCCCTCTCCCACTCCGCCTGCTTATGTTCCCTCTCTCAGTATGTCTCTATCTGTCAAATAAATAAATAAAATCTTAAAAAAAAAAAAAGACATTCAGTAAATTAGCTCTTTGCCTCTGACATATATATCTCAAATATTTTTCTAAGCCTTATTTGTATTTTAAATTTCTTTATGGTAATTCTTTGCTCTGCAGAAATTTAAATTATTTATGTAGTCAAACTTACTAGTCTTTCCTTTTATGGCTTCCAGGTTTTGTGTCTCAGCCTCGGAAATTCTGGCCCCGTGTAAGATTATTAAATTTTAAAATTCTTTCGTGTTTAAAAAAAAAAATTATTTCATGTTTATTTCCAACACTCTTACAATTTCACTTTCTCACACCTAAGTTTGTGATCCATCTGGAATGTATTTTGGTATAAGGCATAAGAAAGGAGCAATGCGTTTCTTTTTAACGGAATGGTTAGTTATTCAACCCAAGACCATTTATTGAATAAGCCATCTCTCCCTACTGACTTGAAGCAAGTTTTGATAGGAGTTGCTATAGTTCCCAAACAGCATCAATGGGGGCGCCTAGAACTTGAGAAGCACCTGCTGCAGCAGGGGACATGGCTCTGGACAGGAAGCCGCCCTCCTAGGCAGGGCATGTTCATGGTTAGCACTCCGTCTTCTGAAGGAGTGATGTCTCTGGGTGCCCAGTGCCCTCCTTACCACCAGCCGAAGGTGGCTCCAGGCACTCTATGGCAGCCAGAAATCAAACTCTTTATGAAAACATCATTTCAAAAATGAGCACAGTGAATGACGTAGAAATAGCAATATATACAACCTCATTGACAATTTTGAAACAAAAACTTGGAATTTAGGAGGGTTGTAAGCAGAAGGGCAGCCAGATATACTCAAAGGTGCCCTGGGTAGAGAGCTAGAGACCTGACCTCTCGTTCCAGCTGTGGGGCGGTTGACAAGTCTTCTCCCCTCCTCTGTGCTTTCCTCTTTCTCATTTATAAAATATGGAGATTATGCTAGAAAAACCTGAGTTTCCTTCAACAGTAGCACTTAAGATTGCAGAACTCCCTTGGAGCATCTTTCCAAGGTTTTTTCTTTTTTCTTTTCAAGTAACCTCTACACCCAACGTGGGGCTTGAACTCACAACCCCAAGATCAAGAGTCACACGCTCCATGAAGTGAGCCAGCCAGGCACTCCCCCCAACCCCAAGGTTTTTTCTTGATGAGATTCCCCTGAGCCCACATGCATGCACAAGGATTCCTTGACTTCACCCTGGAGGCCACAGATCACAACTCTAGGATGAAGTTTCTCCTTTGTGTTGTTATTATCCAAAAGCCTTTTCAAAAATTTCTCATGAAATGAGCCGTCTTCCACCTTCCTGGCGGGAAAGAAACAATAAATTAGGGCGACCACTCCAACCTTACCAACCTTCTCTTTTTAGCCAAAAGGCTAGACCCAAGAGACTCAAACATGCGTGGTCCTGGGAGATCATTTGACCCTTGGGAAAAAGGAAATACTAGGTCCATCTTAGCAAGGAAAAGAGGCCACTTCTGGAGGACATTCGATGCAAGCTGCGTGACCCAGCAAGGTTTCAGAATGTAGAAAAATCAGGTTACAGTTGTTTCTATCCTGAAGCAACCCAATCAGGAAGTTCTCAAAGCAATCATTTCACAAGAAGTTTTGGAGATTTAGAGTGTGGGAAAGATCACTGCTTTTTTTTTTTTTTTTTTTAATAATTAGGATTGTTTTCTAGATGTCCAGAAATACACATTTAGCACACAAGGCAGGCTGAAATCAGAAGCCTGGAGCTTTTCTTTCACAAGCCTCGCTAAGAGTTTATTTTAACAGTGGGCTGCACAGATAGACGCGATTGCAGAGGAGGGGTGGACAGTGTGAAATACTATGAATTTTGATGTGTGTGAGCTTCAGAGCAAGTGAAGATTCTCTTCAGACATATTCTTTAAGGCTTCACATTTTTTTTATTGAGGTATAATCGATATACAACCTTAGTAGGACTTTACATTCTTAGATAGGATAGAGAAGTAAAAGAAAACAAAATGAAAAGAATCAAGGTACGCCTACAGGCCTTGGTATTAATAACCTGAGGGCGTATTCTGGTTGCCCAAGAAGCTTCCGGTTTCCACGTTTGTGGACATAACAATTCAGCACTCAAAGGCTTAGTTGCTATTCACTCATACTGCACAGAAGAAAAGGCCTGGAAGAATTCATTTCAAAGGCCAGCAATGTTTCCCTGCAGGGAGGAGATGGGGTGAGGGGAGACCACGGTGAATGGAAACTTTCACTTTTTACTTTACTTTCAGGTGTCTTCTTTTTTATAACAGATATTTATTCCTGTAATATTTCAAAAAAACACTGTTAAAGAGCTCACTGAGGGGCGCCTGGGTGGCTCAGTCGTTAAGCGCCTGCCTTCGGCTCCGGTCATGATCTCAGGGTCCTGGGATCGAGCCCCGCATCGGGCTCCCTGCTCAGCGGGAAGCCTGCTTCTCCCTCTCCCACTCCCCCTGCTTGTGTTCCCTCTCTCGCTGTGTCTGTCTCTGCCAAATAAATAAATAAAATCTTTAAAAAAAAAAAAAAAAGAGCTCACTGAGTCATGTGCCTCCATGAAGCAAACAGGTGCAGGGACACGGCACTGGTGAGAAGGGTTTGGCCAGTTCACTAAGCTTCTGGTGTCTGCTGAAGCCACCCTGTGCATTTGTGTCACCCCTCTTCTCCCCTCTTCCACACAGATCATTCGTGAATGGAGCTCCTTTGCCCACCCGCCCTTGGGGCTGAAGTGGGAGTGGGAGGCCAGAAGGGCGAGTGTGGAGGGTGGGCCTTCTGGGGCTGAGAGGGCCAACCAGGTCAGCAAGGTCATTGCTGGAGACCCCGCACTTTGCTGGGATTCTCCACGTCTGTCTTAGACCAGACTCTGCAACGTGAAGCACTTTCGAGGCAGAAAACCATACCTTGTAGAACGAGGTGGGTCCTGAGCACCCTGTCCTGCCAGGTGGGCCCTGGGAGCTGGCTCTGGGCCAGTGAGAAGCCACGGGGCTGGGAGGAGAGCTGGACCAACAGGAGGGCTGCCCCCGCCGGGAGGCCCAAGAAGCTCAGGGCGCAGCAGATCTCTGGCTAAGAAAGAGAAGTAATGAAGTTTTGCCAAGGGCCCTTGCACAGAGCGACTCAAGGTGAAGAGAACCAGACAAATCTAACTCCAGTGACTGGGAGACTGAGCAGTTTTCGCAAGAGCCCTGCTGCTCGGCTAATGGGTGTTGAGGTTGTTTTGTTTTGTTTAAACTCTTTTCAAAACTCTGGGTTAAAGTGCTCTCTTCACGCAATTTTTCACTTCCTGGGGGGATGGGGGGTGGTAGAAGGGAGTGGGATTTATGTGCTTTAAGCCCTATAGGAATAACCAGTGCCTTTCTCCCCTCCCCCCAAATAAAAGTGACATCCTCTTTGGACGTTTTGAGGGCGTACATTTTGCACATACACACACACACACAGAATCCTCTGAGGTAGACTTTCCAGCGTTTTCTGCTGCCTGCCCAAGTCCGTCTCCAAGTCCTTCTGCTGCTTCCACCAGCTTCAGTCTCAAATCTCCTATTCAAATCCCGAGCCTGGATATTTTAGATAGCGCTGGAATTTGATACCCAATCCCTCAGTGTCATTTTGAAACTGAATCTGAAGTCACAACACTTCTACTTCAACAATTGGCTCTGAAACAAAGACCCTGGAACAGTGAGCACGTGGCTGTTGACCTCATCAATGCCATCAGATTGATGACCATCCTTCTACATGTGTTTAGGTGGCCTGTGGATCTTTAGATGGTCTCTGATATAGATTCATGGCGTCCTTCCATAACATACCCACCTCTGACTTCTGCTGCTTACAGGAGAAAAGCAAAAGTCGAACTCATATTTTATGCCCCGAATCACCCCTGTGGAACTCGGATGAGTCTGCAGGATCCTGAGAACCAATGGCCAGACCAGACAGACTACCACACCCTAGGGATGACGGGAAGGACTTAACCTTGGGGAAAGACCGAATAGTTGCCGCTCAGACCTATCCCATTCTGCCAAGTTCCTGGTCCCCCATGTCTGCTTGTCTCAATCGGCCACACCCCATATGAGCAACAATTTAACCATAAGCAGACTTGAAAATTAATTTAAAAACATCAGAATCAGCAACAGCTTTAGTTCCCTGAACTAGCATCATTGTACATCTTATCCTGGACAAATAGATGATAAAGATTTACTTATTTATTTACTTACTTACTTATCTATTTATTGCAACTCTCAGGAAAGTTGAGTTGATTAAAAAATAAAAGTTACCAGATGGTAGAGATCTTAGATCTGTGCTTTGAGGCTGAGGTAATAAGCCTTTTGAACAAACTGTGAAATAAAAGACAAGGGGAAAATTCAAGGGGACTTTTGCGCAGATTCTTTCTTATCATTTCATGATATGGTTTTCACATCAGATATTTAACAGCCCTTCAATCTGATTACGGTACAATTAGTCCCAGTTCCAAACCTGATTAGCCACCCTGGTCTTGTTTCTTACAAAGATTAATTTTAGATTTTTCTCAATTAGGATGAAATGTCAACCAAAATGTAGTACATGAAAAGTGTTATTAACATTATCATAGTAACAACTTATGCTCTCTCCACTCTAAAGCATAGAACACATTTGCCTACAATGAGTGGTGGAAACCCTTCTCATCCCAACTTTAAAGAAAAGCACAAGATGCTGGAAGTGAATATGAATGCAATATTCTGCCGAGAGCTTTTTGCAAATGCTGCCCTAATTCATGCAAAATCAAATTTATCTCCGTTGGATGAAGTTTAACTGGTTCAGGCCCATACAGTTGACAACGATGATATATTAAACGCCTGTAAGAAATGATAACTTTGGAAACATCCATTGGATTCCACGCTCTTCTATTTGCACAGCCAAATGCCCTTTATGAATTAACAATGAGATTTGACAGAACTGATTTTCCTTGGGAATTCTATGAGATAGTCTATTTTTAACCAGAAGCTTAAAAAATGTGAAAAAATCACTACTTTACAGTAAGTCTGCATAAGACCTCAGGAAAAGTTCTCATCAAGGGAACCAGTGAAATCACAAAGACGAGGAGCAGATCGAGGAAATCATGGCTAAACTCCTTGACAGACAATAGTTGCTGTTATTGATCCTTGCCATGAAAGTCTGTGCCTATATGATGGCTTCAGAAAAGAAATGAGAAACACAGCTTCTACATGATGAGCCAGAGACTAGAGAAAATCCCCGGTCACTGGCACTGAAGCTAACCTCAGCATTTATATTCTGAGCCAGTTCTAGGAATGAAATCTCAAAAGCAAAACCTGCGGTTTTATCTGATGGAAAAATGAATTAGAAACATCTTCAATTTACATTTTGGAAAATGAAGAAAAGCATCAAGAAAAAGATTAAAACCATGCTTTATCCAACAACCCAGGAGCCTAGAAGTAATAACTGCTCATATTTCTAATATTTCAGGTGTTTAACCAATATTTTTGAGAAAGAGAACTAGAACTGCACATGTACGTGTGTGTAATCTTCTTTAAACAATATTAGGATCTACCAGATACAAATGTCCAATTAAAGGGCTATCCCTACAAGGCCTGCTGGATGAGGCTGTTCCTTCTCTCTAACACCGATGGATGCCAGCAACCGTCATAATGGTGCAGGTGTAAAAATGGCCTCTACTTTTCTCTCTTCATAGCACAAAGGCTGATAAGATGAAGTGATTGCAAGAGTTCATGTCCAGAGGTAGAAATTCAAGGTGCATGGAGCCCATCATCTCACAATAGAGAATCATCAGGTTTGCTATGTTCAATTAAGCAAATCCTACCTTTAAAAAAGAATGGCAAGCTCTAGCCCTAGGGGGATGTCAAATGTTCAGGAACCTCTGCAGCCAATGCAGGAGGAAATGACCACACTGAGGAAAGCCTTCCTGTCTCTACTGTGAGTTTCAGGGCCATGAATGGGAGAGAAAGGAGAACCAGACTGAGCACTGCTGGCACTGAGCCGGCCACGCTTTCAATATTCCCTGTAGCCCTGCAACAACAGTAAGTATTTATTTTGCTGTTGATGAAACTGAGGTTCAGAGCCCAAAGTCACCAGCTAACAAGTGGCAGAGCCACAATTTAAATCCAGATCTCTCCATCCCTGACCCTCCCCAGCACTCAAAGTTCTGCATCACCAGAACTGGGATCCTTCTGTCCCCTCAGTTACACACAGGATGAAAAGGTCACTCCAAGTGCCTGCAGAGCCTCAGAATCCAACATCTCATCCATCCGTTCATTCAATATCCACTAAGCACCTACTATGTGCCAGGCACTATTCTAGATGCTGGTGATGTAATAGTGAACAAAAACAGAGCGCTTGCATTCAAGATAAAGAATAAAGAAATTACAAGTGTGTGTGTATCTCTGTG